>NC_067401.1:367809572-368409572 GCF_016432865.1 Antechinus flavipes
GAGTGCTGAGAGCCAAGGTCATCCATTGGCCATTATCACTCATCTTGACTGTCCTGCCACTGGTCTTTGAAAAAGAGAGTGAAGCTGATGATTTTTTGTACCTCTGCTACACTTAAATCCAATTTATACAGGAATCAAAAGCCATCAAACTTGGCATTTTACTGTTTCTACTTATTTCAAAGGTCCGTGGCAATAGGTAAGTGACAAAGCAGTAAATGCAGATACATTGGGAGCTGTAGTCACAACCTTACACACAGGTGATCAAGCCATAGGGTCACTTTTTCACTGAAAACAGTAGTGGGATTTAGCAGCCTCCTGCGTGTTTTAGCAGCCTTGTATGGATTGCACTGCTTACCTCATGGTATGAATAAGAGGATAAAAAAGTGCCTTAAAACCTTCCCTGATTATGCTGCACCTTGCTGTCTAAACACACAAAAAAAAGTACAAAAAGTTCTGCAAAGTTGATTCTCTTCGTAATCAGTACATGGAATGTGCTTACACTTATAGTCAACACAAAATTCAGTAGACCTGAAAGACAAATTGTTCTTGTTGTGAGAGAACTCACTAGGTATCATATCCCAATAGCAACCCTGAGTGAAACAAGGCTGGCAAATGAAGACCAGTTTACTAAAGTAGAAGCTGAATGCACATTTTTCTGGAGTAGCCACAGGAAAGGGGAGAACTGAGAAGTTTTGCAATAAGAATTATCTAGTCAACAAGCTTGTGTGCCTAGCAAAAGGAGTGAACCATAGACTCAAGACAATGTGATTGCAGCTTGCAGGAAAATGGCAAGCTACTATCATTAATTACCCCCATGATGAGCCTTGATGAGGTCAAAGAAAAATTTTTGAAATCTGATCATTTATTTTATTTTTTTAAATTTAATTTTATTTTATAATAACTTTTTATTGACAGAATCCATTCCAGGGTAATTTTTTTACAACATTATCCTTTGCACTCGCTTCTGTTCTGATTTTTCCCCTCCCTCTACCTCCTCCCCTAGATGGCAAGCAGTCCTATATATGTTAAATATGTTGCAGTATATCTTAGATACAATATATGTTTGCAGAACCGAACAGTTGTCTTGTTGCACAGGGAGACTTGGATTCAGAAGGTAAAAATAACCCAGGAAGAAACACAAAAATGCAAATAGTTCACATTCATTTCCCAGATCTGATCATTTATGATCATCAATGTGATAAAAAAGGACAAGCTTATAATTCTGGGTGACTTTAATACTATAATAGGCTCAGTCTACTAGGAATAGCGGGGGATCTTGAGAGAAAAAGAGTTTGGAAATCGCAACAGCAAATGATCACTTACGACTGAAACATTGGGCATCTCAACACCTTTTCATCACCAATACTGCTTCCTTTATCTAAATGCAATGAAACTTCATGAATACATCCTCAGAGCAAACACTGATTTTAATAGATCATATGATTATAAGGAAAAGAAACAGACAGAATATGAGAGTGATGAAAGTACCAATTGTAGATTTATTCTCTCCAAGCTAAATAGTCACGCTCCACAAAAAGTGGCCCCAAGGCCAAAAAGATTACCAGAAAAATTAATGTCAACAAATCAGAGCACTTTTCTGAGTGGGAACAGTTTATTTTTAACTTGGAAAGAAAGTTGAGTGGACACAATCGACAATAGTTGAGCAGAAAAAGGAGGGGGCAGCTTTCAAAGATTTGGTGAACAGCACAATATTTGCTCATTTAGGTCAGAATAGTTGCCAACATCAAGACTGATTTGTTAAAAATGGTGGGTAAATTCAGAAGCTACTAAATGAAAAACAAGAACTCCACAGGGTGTACCAGCAGGACAGTTTATGCACCTGTAAAAAGCAACATTTAATTCCATCATAAATAAGATACAAGCTACACTTAGAGAGATGCAGGATTCTTGACTCAGAAAACAAATGAAATTCAGTTTTATGCTAATATGATCAATCCAAAGAGTAGTCAATATAGTGTTTGCTGCCTGACTACTCCAGGAACAGAACAGTCTGTATACAATGTTTGTAGATCTAACCAAGGCCTTTGCTATTATTATTCACAAACTATTAATTGTGAGGGATTATGGAGAATTATATTAAAGTTTGGTTATCTAGAAAAGTGTTTCAGTATTGTACATTAATTTCAGAACAGCATGCCTGCCCAAGTTTTAGAAAATGAATGATGCTCTCACACTTTCCCAGTTACCAATGGCATGAAACAAGACTGTGCATTTGCTGCCATGCTTTTTAGAATAAACATGGCATCAAGGTCAAGCTACCACACTAATGGTAAATTCTTCAACTTCAAAAGACCATAAACCAAGGCTAACATAGAAGGAGTGTTGGTGCATGATTTTTTTTGGTAGATATTATGCACTCAGAGTAGCTTCTGAAGCTGAGATGCAACAAAGTATGAATCAATGAAATAAATCAATGAATCAAAAAATGAAGCAATTCTTGGTTTGATAGTTTTGGACTAAAATTTAACACCAATGCAACATAAGTGCTCCATCAGCTAACACCACACCAGCCATACGTGTAGCCATCAGTCACAGCAAACAGAGGTTTTGAATGCTGTGGATAAGTTCACTTTCCTTGGCAGTATACTTTCCAGGGTGGTCCACATTGATTATGAGATTCAAAACTAGCTCAGTGTTTGGGAGGCTCTAAAAGAAAATATGGAAGATACGAAGTATTAGACTGGCTACCAAAGTGAAAATCTGCAGAGCCAGTGTGCTGACTCATTGTTATATACCTGTGAAACCTGGACAGTCTACCAGCACCGTGCCAAGAAATTTAATTGCTTCCATTTGAATCATCTCAGAAAGATTCTGAAGATCACATTGCAAAAGAAGATACCAAGCACTGAGCTTCTTTCTCAAACTAAGCTGCCAATCATTCAAACATTACTGCAGAGGGTGCAATTCTGGCTGACTGTTCCCATTGTTTGACTGTCAAACATAAGCTTGCCAAAAAAAGAGTATTTTATGAAGAACTCTCACAGGGCAAGCACTTACAAGGTGGTTAGAAAAAGTGAGACAAGGACACTCCGATTTTTTCTTGAGCACTTTAGAAATGATAACACTTTGTTCCTTTTTGAGAAGGAAGGACAATAACCAACCAACTCTGGCTTCCAAATCCATCACTCAAACCAAACTATGTACTCACTTCAAGATTGTCAGCAACTTCTTAATTAACAATTCTAATGACATTTTCTTAATTTTTATGCTTTATATTTTCCTGTAATTTTGGTTACTTTTACTGCTTCTCCAACTCCTATACCGAATGCTCTTCTTTCATTTGGCTTCCATGCCCCTGTCTTCTTCTGGTTCTCTTTCAACCTATGTGATTGTTCCTTCTTGATAGTTTTTGTTGGACTATGAACAAATGAATAAAACATTTATTAATTGTCTAGTATGGGCTAAGTACTGTGCTAATAAGTTTTGGGGATACAAAATAAATAAGCTTATCCTTGCTCACAATGAACTAACATTCTAATAAGAGTTAAACATTCTATAATATATATGCACATACACATATATGTAATGACAGCTGGACTGAAAGTGGGACTAATGGTCTGAGGGGTGCTGCCAGTTCCTTGGTTTCTATACTTATCATGGCCCATCTCTCATTCCCCATTCCCCCTCTGATACCCCCATCCTGGACTCTGATATGTCTTACTCTATATCTCTCTGCCTTATAGAGATATATATTGCTATCAGATTTATATCTCTAGTAGTCATAATTTTTTCTGATAGTAATTATAACTATAATACTTAATATTTATATAATTCATTAAGATTTGTAAAACACTTTACATATATTATCTGATTTGATCTACAATAGAAATTTTTGTACAATCTGCTGCCTATTAAACATCTCTTCTTGGACAGATTGTAAAAATAATTTAAAAAACATTTGGCTTTCTCTCTAAACTAGTCCTTCTTCAAGTATTCCTATTTCTAGTGAGGAAGACAATGTCTTCTTAGTTACTCAGGTTTGTAACCTTGTGATCATTTTTGGTTTTGAATCAGCTGCCAAATCTCATTGCTTCTGCCTCCACATCTTTAAAATTAATCCCTTTCTCTCTAATCACACAGCCGCAATCCATCTCTATTGCCTCTTTCTTACATGTATTACCTTTTGTCAGTTTTCTTGTCTCCCTATTGCCTGATTTCTTGGTTGTCCTGTTTCTGGTCTCTTTCCCTTCTAATATATCCTCCACATAATCAGTCAATCAACAAGAATTTATTAAATGCTTATTCTGTATCAGACACTGTGTTAAATCCTAGGGATTAAAAGCTAAAGCCAAATCAGTCTTTGTCTTCAAGTAACTTAACATTTTAATGGAAGAGATGATATATACAAAAAGCAGTATGTTCTAGATATATATAACTTCTTCAGAAGGGAAATTCAATCTTTTCTTTAAGCATATCAGTTTATTACATATGTGGAGGATGATTTAAAAATGGCCAGTACATAATTTGCTTGCCCTGGAGGCTTCCCACAAATGCTACCTTGATACATCACTTATTCAGTATCTAGTGAGCTATTCTGAAAAAATGGCAGAACAATAGTCTCCAAATCTATTGCTTTATTGATACAGCTGAGTCACTATGGGACATGGTATTTCTGGCCTGGGGGGAAAAACTGATACAGAAATGCTTGATGATATGAGAAACATCTATAGCCACTAGAAAAGATAAAAGTTTTGAGGAGATAGGTTAAGATAAATAATCTGTTGTCAGCACTCCTTGCTTCTGATCAAATACTTATCTATTGTTCTTCCATCTGCACTGCTGTTATTGGTTTCCTGCTTAAACTTCAACTACTTAGATTTATGCATTCTAGATAAATTCTGGCTCTGACCTGCTTTGGCTTTCTAATTTGCATTTCCTAAGATTCTTATTCAGACCCCTTTTCTTTCTCCAGGAAAGGATTGACCCTCTCTAGCTTCAAGTTGACATTAGAAGAAGATGATGATGAATATTTTCTAAGATACTGATGACTGAATAAATGAAAAAGCATTTATTAAATGATTATTATGTGCAAAGTCCTGTACTATGCACTGGGGATGCAAATAAAAAACTAAGTCAGGACCTGCTCTCAAAGAACTCATATTCTAATGGGGGGCAACAAAATATAAAGGCATTTTCAGTTGCAAGTCAGATGGAAAGGACCTGTGATCCTTGGGGTGCAGCATCAAAGCAGATGATAATTCATTTTCTTTAATATAATTTCCATTAATAAAATCATACAGGTTTCTGATGTTGAACCATTTGATAGTTCCGAGGACTTTGGTGGTAAGAACAGAGAAACACCTTAGATGAACATGTATCTACTTTAAAACATTACTTGATATCAATATTCAGTGGATTTTTGAACAATATAATCTCTGTAGTAGAGAATACCATAGTCTTGTGTATTTTTACATAATGCATGATGGAACCTTGCCTGAAGTAAGCCTTTAAGACTGAATTTCAGTCTATCAAATCAAATGCACAGTGGATAAGGGAGGAAATCTTAAAAGAGAAAGATTTGAAGGTGAAGCATTTGGTTAATTCCTAATTATTCCTTAAGACCCAGCTTTAAAATTTTACCTTTTCTATATAGCCTTTTTTGATCATTTTGGTCTACCCTAACTCTAAATTCTACTGTACTCAAAATCTCTCCAACTTCTGAATCTTAAAGCATTCATTGGTGGCACCACAACTTTAGGATTTTGGAGTAGCTCCAACATGACTTTGTATTCTTCATTAACCTTTATTCATGAGTATCTGGTTTTCCCAATAAGATCCTTTAAGTTATTGACCATTTTGTACATGTATTTTATGGAATTATAGAATTTTATGGCAAGAAGGGAATGTTAGACATAATTTAGTCTAAAGCTTCTCAAACTGTGGGCTACAACCCCATAATGGGTCACATAATTAAATGTGGGGGTTGTAAATTATGATTTATCTAATCAGCAAATATTTGATTTGTATACCTATTTTTTATATTTACATTCCTAGGGTTGGGCAAAAATTTCTCAGGTCAAAAAGGGTTGCTGATAGAAAAAATTTAAGAGACTATAATTCAACCTATTTTTCGTCTCTTCTATATTGCCTTATCTCATAATACAGACATATCTGGTAAATAAGATATTTCAAAGAACCACATATTTAAGGCTGAAAAGAGCTAAGAGACAATCCAATTTTTATTGAGGAAAATATGGCCTGTGAATGTTATGTGACTTTCCAAATGTCACACAGCTACTAAACATGAGAAACTGAATCTGAATCCAGGTTCTTTGACAGTCCTCATTTAATAAGTAAATGACAGCTGTGATATAGTGGAAACATTGTTCTTAGGAATTAGAAGTCCCAGATCCACCGTGAATTAGCTAAGTAAAGTCACTTCATATTGATGAATCTCCCTTTTCTTAACTGTAAACTGAGGACTGGATCCATAAGATGTTTCTTCTAGTACTGTAACTATATAAAATGTTTGTTGATTAATTTGAATGATTTTAAAAAATGAGAAAAAATTTTCTTGGGAAATTTGGGAGGTTGATATCATCTCTGTAAATTTTAGATTGTCTGATTGTATTCTTCCTGGAAGAGCAGAATGGATTAGCTAATCCTCTGAGTTTTTTCAAGATTTATAATTTTATACTATTATATATCAATTACTTTTGAGAGAGTAAAATAATTAAGATGAAAACTCTTTGTAGGGTACTAAAAGGTTGTTTCTTTTTTGATGAATTTAAGAGGAGCTGTTCCATACATGGTATAAAAGTCTCTAAATTTTCTATGATTCTTACTAGAGTAGGTGCTAAATTGATCATCACTATCTGACACTGACTAATTTTAAGTCATGCAATTCCAAGCTAATTTGCTTAAGGAGTTCTGGAGTCTCTCACTGTACAAAAAGTAATGTTTTCATAAGATCCTAATAAGGAGACCTTTCAATTAAAAAATAAACCTCAAAGACCTACCAACTGACCTATTTGAATCCAACACAGAACATCATAATTGGACAATGTCACCAATTGTCAATTCTAATTGCTTTCTTTGCCTCTGGGTGCTACAGAAAAAAAGGGGGAATTTGTTACAGAAAGGGTTAACTGGATTTTATTATAATGTGTTCCTATTTCATTTCCCTCCTTTCAGCTCCTTCACAAAATGTTAATCTAATTGTGATACTATCACTTTGATGACAATATGACAAGACAGACAAATTTGATTTTATTCTCTACAGAGCAAAGCATATGCTGCTTGGGAGACTTTGACAGAGAGAAGGACATAAAACAAATGGAGTTCATGAATATACAATTTTTATTGTACACAGTAGTGACATCCAAACTTCAGAGAATAGGTGGGTGAGACTTATGCTTTACTATTGAGATTAATGGGTACGTAAAAAAGTGCCAACAGAGAGTACTACAGTTTATGTTAAAAATGTCGAAGTGGATAAGAATAATTTTCTTCTCAAGATGAATGATGCATTTAATGGCTGGAAGACATTCGGGCCCAGTAGCAGTTCCTCAAAAGTAATTTTTTGTTGTTATTGTAAATTATATAATCTTAACAGCAATTATAGTCCTGCTTAGGTAAAGGTCAAGTTAGTACAGAAGCTGGTTATAAAGTAGAGGGGAAATTGGTGAATGTATTCCCTTGTTGATAGCTTATGAATGATTTCTAGCAAGATGATTTTTTTGGGTAACTCTATTTCTAGTTTAATGTAATAGAGCAAGTAAAGATGGGCACACATTAACAAAGAGCAAATTAAATTTATCTAAGTAAACATGTATCTTCTAAAGGAGAAATGCTGCTGAAGTAAGGACAGCTTGAAGGTTAAGGAAGAATGCTGGGTAAACAGGACAGGCTAATTTCCATGGAAAGCAAAAGAATGAGGAGAATTAAAAAAAAATACATTGGATGGATTATAATTTATCTTTTTTAGTGTGGCTGATTGAGAATCTAAAATATTAAGAAATAGATCCTATTCCCTTGATCTCTAAGATATAGGAGAAATTGGATAGTGGTCTTTGTTTTCAAAAGTCCTTCACTATCTAGCTCAAGAATATCTTTACAGACAGATCTCACATTAATCCTTTCACAAATCTACATTCTAGCCAAACTGTGTTGCTTGCACAAAGGTGTGTGTTAGAATTTATGTCTCTAAAATCAGAAAATGCTACAAATCAGGAGGAATCAGGCCTTGATTGTTTTCTTGATTGCTTAGACTTAAGAAAGTGAGAAAGAAAATGTTAATAATGAGATTAAGTTTAAAATTGTGTCATGTGTGTGCATTTTCCCCTTGGAGAGACAATTGCTAAATATTTGCCAAAGCATCACAAATTAAATACAACATTGTTCTTCCTATTTCCAAACCTATCTCCATGCCTTGCATAGGCTATTATCTCCTGGATTTGGAATACTCAACCTTTTTCACCTCTGCCTCATAGAAACCCTAAGTTATGTCACTACAAAACTCCAGTATCATCTCTTATAGATCTTTTCTGATGTCTTCAATTGCTAGTTTCCTCCTGTCCCCCAATTACTTTTTTATGTCTCTTATTTATTTATTTTTAAATTTATAGACTAAAATAAATATTTCCATGTCATTTATAATAAAAAAAGATTGCCCATGAAATTGTCAATCTATTATATATAAATTTAAATGTTATCATGTAAATTTCTTTTTTCCTTTTTATATTCTTTCTTTTCCCCATCCTAGAGATGGTTACTATTAGTTACAAATAGATAAAATTATTCTGTATATTCTTCTATTTATCAGTTCTTTCTCTAGATGCAGATAGTACCTTTCTTCATATGTCCTTTATAGTTAATTTGAGTATTTATAATCGTTCAAATGACATTCATTCAAAGTTGTTCTTAAAACAATATTGCTGTTAAAGAACTTTATGAAACCTATGTACCTGTGTCTCTTTTGTGTTTGATTATTTGTATTCTTCCAGCACAGAGCATGCTTCTTGAAGATCTCTGGTTGTATTTTTCTTCCTATCTCTCAGGTCTACTACAATTCCTGACAAAGAAAACTTGCAGCAAATGCTTATTAAATGAAATTGAAAAACTTTAGTTGGAAGAGTAGAATCTTCAACCCATTGTTTTCAAGTAAGGACTAAAATGATCTAAATATCACAGTTAACAGGCTATTTCAGGTCAGACTGGTGCTTTGGAATTGAAATGAACTGAAGCTGTCAACAATCAATCAATAAGCAGTTATTAATCAATTTCCTTGTAAGGGGCACTGTGCAAAGCTCTGGCAATACAAACAAACATATACCAGTTAACAATTTACAAGAGGAACTTTACTTAGTCATAGGAAAAAAAAAAAAAGCTTCAATTTAGTTGGATCTAGCTTCACTCTATGTTGTCCACACTGACTTACTGTTCAGAAGGCTAAAGGAGAACAATCCCAAATTTTCTGACTCCCAATCTAATACTTTTTACTTTCTACCCATGCAAATACCATTTTGCTTTTTTTTTAGGGAAAGAGGAAGGAATAGCCATTTATCAAGTGCCTATCATATGCCAGACTAAACATTAAGCACAAAATAATATTTTATTCATTCAATATATATATATATATATACATATATATATGTATATATATATATATATTTTTCCCCCCACAGTGTCTTTTTCAGAGTAATACATGGATAGCTATTGTGGAGATTTCTAATGACAATTGCATACAGGTGAGTACAATGTTTTCTCATTACTGATTTTTGCTTGGCACCTGTTACTATGATACTCAGACTGTTATAATTCTTTTTCAATATACTTTCTTTTTACTTTCTTTATGAATCTTATATTGACCTTCCCTCCTCCTTTCCCACCCAGGTCTTCTGACATAAAATGTTTTTTCTCTTTAACTTTACAAAATAAAATTTTTTCTATCTGGGTCCTCTGATTTCATCCCTAGATTCTAGATCAAAACTCTTCTCTGTATCAGCAACACAAATCTAATTGGATAATTACAGCTAACCACAAAAGCGTATTTTAATTTTCTGAATGCCCAACTACAAATATAGGTTATTCTTTTGAAAAATTCCTTTGTTAACATTGACAGTAATCTGTATTTTTAAAAGTCTTCATATTATAACTGCTAGAGCTTAGCAACCTGAATACAGAGGGGGTTGCTGTATGCTTATAAGCGGCCCACGTTCTAGATTTGGCTACAGGAAATCAGTATGTTTTTGCATTTGTTGGTTTATTTCCTTGAAATGAATACTATGATTTAATTGAAAGCATTGCCTTTATAAAACATGTCCTATTTGAATCTATTTGCTTTTAGAGGACTGCTTGGTAGATATTTCACAATCCCTTTGAATGTTCTGATCAAGCTCCTTTCCTTGATCATCACCTTTTGCTTTGTGTAAATTCTTAAGCTATGGGATGCCTTCACTTTTTTTATGTACCCAGGCATTTATTGTCATGCTTAGTACATAACAGGTACTTATTAGAGGTTAGTTGATCAATTGATTATCTATTGATAATCTGCAACTGTTAAGGGAATCCATTAGCAAAAACAGTAGAAGAACCTTACTCTAGCCTGGTCTCACCTGTACAAGACAATGTTTTGTGGGGAAGATAATACTCAAATGAGCTTCAAGATACTTGCTTTGCTCCTCTATAGTAGTTTTGTGAACAAATCAAGATTTTTTCCTTTCTGAAACTGCCTCATTTTTTCACATGGAAAACAACACATAGAATTGAGCAATCAGTTCCTTAAGGAGAATTTTTAAAAACCTATATGCCAGGTGCTCTGCTAAGCTATGGAGCTATGAAGAAAGATAGAAACAACTCATAACTTTTAGGAGTTTCTTTTGTAATAGGGGAGAAAACATAAATAAATAGGCATAAGTAAGCTACACATGGAGTAATGGAGAGCCAATTTTAGAGGGGAAGGCTCAATGGAGTGGGGTAGATAGGAAAGGCTTCCTGCAGAAGGTGATATTTGAGTTGTTTTGAAGGAAATTGGAGTTGCCAAAAGGTGGAGGTGAAGAGGGACAAGATTACCATTGTGGTAAACGATCAGTGCAAAAACATAGAGATGGGATTGAGTAGTAGGAGAACAAACTGTTTTGCATTTAAGAAATTTTATGTGTTTATAATTATATCAAAATGTTAACTGTCAAAAACAAAACTCTCTTTAACACTAATATTCTGCCACTCACTCAAGATGGTTCCAAATCATGAAACACCAATAGGAGAATCAAAAGTAAGGGTAAGCCAGAGGACAATGGGAAAATTCCTGGTGGGTATAAGAACAATACGTATTCAGGAAATGGCATAAAAAGACATCTCTCGATCTGATTCCTTGTCTGTAAAATTAGACTAGGTCAAAACTTCTTAAATTGTGGGTCATGACCCCATATTTGGTTACATAACTGAATGTGGGGGTCATGAAAAATATGGCAGCCGTAAAAGGTATCAAATATTCTACCAGAATTTAATTTTTTATCTAAAAATAAACAAGCACATCCATCTCATAAGTATGAAAATTTGCTTTCATCTTTAATAAATAGTAAAATTATATTTATACCAAAGAATTGTTTCAAAATAAATTTCTTTATGATTTTTTTATCAGTAAATGTTTGATTTAAATAACATATTTGTTTTTATAAACTTTCATATTCAGAATTGTGTAAACATTTTTCAGGTAAAAAGGGATCACAAGTAGAAAAAGTTTAAGCCCTGGACTAGATGACCTCCAAAGTCCTTTCCATTTGTAAACTCATGGTCTTGCTTTTCCAGGGAATCACAATGCTCTCTGATATTAGTGACTGAATCTGTCTCTAAGAAGTATTGGCATCTTTGAGGAGAACTTTTGGAGCTCAATCTCTAATCCTAGACTCTGAATCTCAAGTGGCAAGAAAGCCCTATTTTAGCAAACAGGCAGGTAGAGGCTTTTCTGTTATTTATTACTTAAACCACATCACTTAAATTACCCTCCCTTTCAGGCTCAAATTAGTTAGACTTTTTCAAAGTATAAGGGGAGGGGGAAAGGAAAGAAAAATAAATTTATAAATATGTTCTCTAAGTAAAAATTATGAAAAGATCAAACTTCAAAACAATTAAACTTTGTAAGAATTAAATTAAAATTACAAGAATAGATTTTTAATCAGCATCTTATGCATCACAGGCCATTGGCATTGTTTCACTGTTGATTTTTTAATCCTATTGTTTGGTAGAAATTTTAAAAGGAGAAGTACATTAGATAAATTTTGTGAGAAGAGATATGAGCTGAATTCTCCTGTTTGATCTCTATGATAATATTATGATGTTATTATTATCACTTTTTTTTGAGCATTGTCAATTAGCAGTGATTCCGATCATTTGAGTTTTCAGTTTCTCTGCATTTCATATTCTTGGTAATTAAAAGCCCTTCAGATATCTATACACTCCTCCTCATGTATAGGGAAATACCCCCAAAAGAAGAAATTTCCCTCTTCTTTCCTTGTTCACTTTGTTAGCTGCCCAACTCAGATCATGTGTAAGTTTACTGCTTATTTTATAAACTGGCTCTAGCATGGATTCTTAAGCAAGACAAATTTAGAAAATTTATAAAGAAAACTTCCCCAAAACTTTGCAACTATCAGAGTTGTCCAAAAGTGAAATAGGATAAAACTTTCCCTAACCTTCTCCATGACATACTGCTTCTATTAGCCAGGAGTATTCTAGTGGAAACCTTTTTCCTTGTTGACAATGAACTATTATAAAGTTCTTTGAGTCAGGCCATTCAACTGCTTCTAAATCCATCTGACTGTATTATTGTTTAATCAATATCTCTTTCATTTTTCCAAGAAGAGCATGAAAAACTTTATACAAAGCTATGCTAAAAGTTAGATAAACTATATTGACAACATTCTCCTTATCTTCTAGTTTAGTAATCTCATCAAAAAAAGGAAATGAGATTAGCATGGTCTGATTTGAGCTTAATAGAACTCTCTTGGCTCTTAATCATTGCTTCCTTGTGAATATACTTTGTTCTTGTGAGAAAAAATCTGAATTTTCCTCCTTGTCTCTCTTTTCTGAATTTTATTCTTGAGTAATCTATCAGTCCTGCTCTGACTTCAAGTCATTTATTTTTACTCCATCAGCCCCTACCTATCTTTCCTTTAAACCCATCTGATTTTCTCAAATCTAGGACATTTCTTTTCCTTCTCTAAAATAAATTTTTGTATGGAATGTTCACTTTCTTTCACACTTCCCATCTTTTATAGTGAGTCAAACAAATATTTATTAAACACCTACTATGTGAACTATTCCTGTGTAAAATTCTGGAGACATAAAAACAGGCAAAAGACAGCCCTTGCCCTCAAAGAGTTCACCATCGAATAAGGGAGAGAATAAGGAAACAAATATATACAAACTAGGTACAAGATAAATTTGTTGTTGTTTACTTTTTTCAGTTGTATCCTAATCTTTGTGACCCCATATGGAGTTTTCTTGGCAAAGATACTGGAGTAGTTTGTGATTTCCTACTCCAGCTCATTTTACAGATGAGGAAACTGAAGAAAACAGAGTTAAGTGACTTGATAGGGAGGAGAGAGGAAAGGAGGGAGGGATAGAGCTGGATAATTGAAGTTTTCTATTACTACTATATCATGCCTCTGTGCTAAATTTGAGATCCATTTCCCAAACTTCTCATCTACTTCATTTTTATTTTTGTATATTATAGTAATAAAATAATTTCTTTTTCTCTTTCCTTGGTCTTTACTGAAATATTCTATAACTTTTCTCTCCCTCTCCTCTTGAATTTCCTCATATGAATATGAATATTAATGAATTCTTACTATGCAATGATACTTGAAACACACTTTTTATTTGTCTTTTTTTTTAATATGGCACACATAATCCTGTAATATGTTTTATTCCAACAACTCTGAGTATTACTTGTGAGTTCAAATTTGCTTTCATACCTTAGCACTTCTAGTGCCTCTCATTTATAGCCTAGACTTCGGGCATTATGTATAGGCACTGGAGTCCATGAGTTTTACAACTAACTCCTTTGGGTGGGGGATGATTTTTTTTTTTTCCTGTTAATTTCTGTATTTCTCGATGGCTACTCACTACAGAATCTAACATGCATTGTATAAATAGGCATTCTTTTCCCTTCCATATCTTTTTGGTTCAAAGATCTTTGGATTAGAATTGAAAGCCACTTGGGTAAATACAAATGTATTTGTATTGTGCCTCAATTATATTTCTTAATTGACCAGAAATCTGTCAAATATATACACACATATACACAGATACTCACACACATATGTATATAGATGCAAATATATATATATTTCTAGATAGAGATAGATGATATATATGATAGATAGATAGTGATGCGAAAATCCAATTTGTATTATTCTTAGATACAACTTTCTTGGTCAACTGTTGACTTTTCAAATAAACTTTTTCTTCATCATCCCTTTCTCCCTTTAATGGACAAAAGTGAGGAAGACCCACCTTCTGCTTCTATGGTCTTCAATTTCTTGCCCAAGATGACATGATTCATTGGCAATATTCTTTAGGTTCCTTCTGGAGGTATCATTTGGGCTCATATAAATCACAAGAAGTGTAGTGGTAAGTCTTAGGAGGCCCTCTATTACATGTTAGATACATTTTCCCCCCAAAACAACAAGCTTCTCTATCATCAGGTCAGCTTACCTCAGTACCCCTCAGCAGGAGGAAATCACCAATTAATTACTTCTAATTTTTTCTTCTTCCTCTGCCCTTTACTGAGTAAGTTTTATGCTTGATTATTTCTGTATCTTTAGTATATAATTCTTGGTAGGATAAACCTTTTCTCTGTTCTTACCAATCTGTTTTGGAACTGTACTTATACAACTCTATTTTTCCTTTCCTTTCTCTTCTGTATCTGTTATCCTAAAAGGTGTCAAGTCTCTTCCTCTATCTCAGATTTTTTTTTTCCTACATCTAAGTGTTAATCCTGTTTTGTTTAAGAACTTTTCATTTTTCCTAATAGCCTTCACTGTGGAGAGTTCTTCGAGCTTTGCCACCTTCTCCAAGAGCTAGATAAGCCTATTTTTGGAACATAGATAGCAATCTTTTGACAATGGCAGAAAAAATAAACATCACACACTCATTGCAAGTTGCTGATCCATTTTCTTTCTTACTGAGCTTGTTGTCTCCAGCTCCTTCTCTTACAATTTTCAAGATGTTGGAAGCTAAAAAGTTGTTAATTTCACTTATTTCTACCCAATAAAATATCTGAAAAATAAGATTAGGGATTTTTTAAAAAGCGAATTTCGTTAAGTTAATATAGAAGTGAGTTTAATCAGGATCCTATCAGTGGGAATTGCTGAACATTATTTTGTTCATCATACAAGGTCCTTCCTTTGTATTGGTGGTCCCCAATACCTAGAATATGAATATCCCTGCCTCTTAGATACCTTCATTTCTTTGGAGACTCAATTCAAATGCTACCCTCTCCATGAAGCTTTGCATCTTCCAGCTGCTAGTACCTTCTTACCATCCAAAAAGAAAAAAAAATTCACCTTGTATACACAGACACCCACATATGTATGTGTATATATAAATTACATGTAAATATAAACATAAATAAGCAGCATACATATAAATAGTATGTAATAAATACATATACATACACACATTTATATATACACATGCATGTATACATGTATACCTAAAGATATAAATAGAGAAATATATATAGATATACATGTACATACATATATACATACAATAGGTGTATTTGTGTGTATATACCTATTGTCTTCTTCAGTAAGATAAAACTTCCTGAGAAAGAATTTTCATTTTTGCCTTTGTATTCCACCAGAATGCAGTATAATGCCTGGTCCACACTTGTGTTGACTTGTTTGCAGTTATGTCTAACCCTTTGTGACCCCATTTTGGGGTTTTATTGGCCAAGATATTGGATTAGTTTGCATTTCCTTCTCTAGTTCATTTTATACATGAGGAACTAAGGCAAACAGGATTGAGTTGCTCACAGTTACACAACTAGTAAGTGTCTGAGGCCATATTTGAATTCATGAAAATTACTTTTCCTGATTCTAAGTCCAGTGTTCTGTCCACTGAGCCTATAGTAAATACTTGATAAATGCTTATTGATTGATAATGATAGAATGTAAAGATTTTTTCTCCATAAGAATTTAAATCTATCTATCTATCTATCTTACTTGGTATGACTTTTGTAAAGACAGATGGATGGACTAAATGACTTCTCGAACTTCCTTTCAACTCTATTATTATTCAATATTTTTCTAGCAACAATTTCAATTTAAAAGAAATTTTTTAAAAAAAGAATCATTTGACATATAGTTCACTGCTATATTTTATACTCAACATTCAATATTAGATTTTACTTTCATTTAATAAAAATGGCTAATTAACTACTAATCATACCCCCCCCAATATTGATGAGCTACTGTAAATGTCATTAATGAAATACATACCTTTCTTAGAAACTGCAAGTTACTCTGACTGCAGTTATATCAATACTAGTTCAGCTCATCAATAGATTTTTATGGAATAAAAGCTGTTGTTTTCACATCTATAAGTCAGGTCAACGTGTTTTTGGTTGGGAATGACAAGTAATTGAAAGGCTCTCAGCAGATGTGAAAAGGAGCCATTAACAGATGGTTTAGATAACTCATCGTAATTTTCTTAGCTCAATAGTGGTGACATAGCTGTGAGAAAGACTTTTTCTTTCCCTTTTGAATATGTGCTGACCTTTCTCCTTTTCCCTTCCTCCCTTTGGTTTCTGAGCTATTCTCTTCTTCCTAAAGTGGGAAAAATGATTTCTCCTCCTATTTGCATTTTTTAGAAGATCCATCAATTTCCAGTGCAGAGACAACTTTATATTTCAGCTGTGACAGAACTTTAAAAATGTCATTTACATCAATCAACATATAGTTGGATTTAAAAAATGACAACTCTGGATGCTATTTCCTTTCTTTTTATGCTGCTCGTTTTCTCCTTTTTGGCTGCCATCAGTTTCACATGTGCATATTCTCATCAAATAGGAGGTGTTCAGGGATACAGCTGTCTTCTTGTTGCCATGAGATTTTACAGTCAGAGCAGACACCAACATAAGGGTGAGGAGGCATAGGGACTATAAGGTGGCTTTAGGGAAGTATCCAGAAATATGTTTGGGGCATTAAAATAAATCTATAGCTCAATTGACATCAACAATAGGGAGTTAAATAACCTCCTTGGAAATAGGGGTTGCTAAATATCCCCTCCTCTCCCCATCACATATATCCCCTCCCTCAGTCCCCAGCATCTAGTTCAAAGTAGGCACTTAATAAATGCTTGTTGATTAGTTAATTTGGGCAACTTCATGGAGAAAAGGTGATGATATATGTAAAGCACTTTGAAAAATTTGAAGTATTATATTAAATGTTTGTTATTATTATTATTATTATTATTATTGCTCTGCTCACATTCCTGAACCAACACACTCCTGCCATATCTGCGTATAACTAGGTGGAAAATACTTGGATTGTTCAGTAATATATTTGAACATGTTTAATATAATCTCTGCCAGTGTGTAAGGGAATAATAGGGCAAAATCTGACTTAATCAATCTAATTTAGGAGAATTTACATAAGCAGCCAGTACATGAGTGAAACAAATCTTTGGCTCTGTCTAGGTGACGTCACAACATCTGATGAAAAGTAAAAAATGCAGTCAATCATCCGTATATTTGGAAACAGCCATATGTTTTTCTCTTTCATTCCTTAATCACAAAATATCTACAGATTTATGTCAGAATCTTTCTAAGCTGATTTCTGGCTTTACTATCCCAAATATCTAAGATGCATTGAAACAATTTTGTGGGTTTTTTTTTATTCTAATCACTCAGCTTGAAAGTTTCATACTTTTGAATGAAATGGACTCATCTGGCTTATTTATATTACGAACACTGAATTTACTATGTAGAAGAAATTCATTTAAACAATTCAATACATGTTCCTACATGCAAGTACTGTTCTAGATCCTGAGGGTACAATAAAAGAAGGAAACAGTCTTGACCTCAAGAAGTTTACATTCTACTGCATGTATCCAACATGGACTTTACTTAAGAAATATAAAATATATGCAAGATAATACAGAGTATTTTCAAGAAGTCTTAATTTCAGGGAGGAGACAAGATATAGTGTCCTATATTCCCTGAAAGAAGATGGACATCCTAAGAGGGAATAAAATGGGAATATTGAGAAGTTCATGCTAATTTATAAGATCATTGAAGTCATGGTAATTCACTATCTTTAGTCATCTAAGTAGCCCATTAAGTTTGCCCTCAGCCTGATAATGCATAAAAGGAAGAAAAAAAAAAAAAAAAGAAATACAACTACACATTTATCTTAATTCATTCCAGGGATTCACATGATTGTTCCTGGTTTGACATTTTTTTTTTTTTTAATTTGGAAGACATCTTAAAGATTATTTATTGAAAACCTATCATCTTGCACATAAGAAATTAGATACTCCCAAAAGTGAAATTTCTATGTCAATATCACCCACATAGTATAATAGGGTTTTGAGCTCAGGTGTCCTGCCACCAGCATTCTAATTTTGCCTTAGCTTTTGGAAGGAATTTTGTGGATGTAGGAATGAAAAAGCTCTGCTTTACCATTATCCTTCGCACCCTTCCCCCCAAAAAAAAATACCACCCAAGATAATTTAGGCACTTGGAAAAGATCTGGAGAGGAAAAAATATTGAATAGTTGTAGAATTGTTTAAAGAATTCTTCTTTCATAGATGCACATGGGGAACAGTGTAATCTTTATTTTAAAATGTTTTTACTTTAACAGATAGTTATGACATTAGCTATAAAGAGGACATTTTAAAACCTTAAGTAAGTGGGGTGATAGTGTTCTAAATCTAATGAAATGTGAAATGAGACATCAGAAAATATGATCTTCTGCCAGCCAGGCCAGTAAGCTACTGTATGTGACATTTCACAAAAAAAAAAAGAACATTCTCACAATGTCTCTTAACAGCATCTGAAGGGGGTAACATGTCACAGAGGGGATATGAATTCAGATGGAGAGAAATTCTGCATCTTTGACATGTTGTCCACTTCTGTATGGTGGGATACCATCTACTCTCTGCTATTACAAGCCCTGAGGCTGGTAAGTGATGAAATGCAAACTGCTTCCCCTCACCCTACCGCCATTATCCCTCAGTATTTATCTATTTCAAATTTTGTTTACTAAATCTTAGGGATCATTTGGATGAAGGATTATAAATGTCTTGGTTAATTATCATTTCTTCCTCAATGCCATCTTCTATTCCAGATCATCCCAATTGGATGGATACTTCTTTAGCCAAGGTCTCTAGTAAAATGTAAGTTTAAAAGATATTTTTTTTTTTAAATTACACAAACTCAGAATTGGTAGAGACTGTGAAATTATTTATTTATTTTAAATACACATTGTTTTATGAAATATGTTGGGAGAGAAAAATCAGAGCAAAAGGGAAAGACAATGGGAAAGGTTAAAAAAAAGACAGAAAAAAGAAGTGAACATAGAATGTGTTCATTTACATTGTTTCCTTAGCTCTTTTTCTGGTTTCAGATGGCATTTTCTATCCAAAGTCTATTGGGATTGCTTTAATTTACTGAATCACTGAGAAAATCCAAGTCTTTCATAGTTGATCATCACACATTCTTGATGTTCTTATGTACAGTGACAATTTAAAAAATACCCAATTGATGGGCATCCACTCCTTTCCCAATGCTTTGCTACCACAAAAGGAGCTGCTGCATGACAAACCCAAAGATCTCAACTTTTGGGATAAGAATTCACTATTTGACAAAAACTGCTGGGAAGACTGGAAATAAGTATGCCAGAAACTAGGCATGGACCCACACTTAACATTGTACACCAAGATAAGATCAATATGATTCATGATTTAGGTATAAAGGACGAGATTATAAATAAATTAGAGGAACATAGGATAGTTTACCTCTCAGACTTGTGGAGGAGGAAGGAATTTGTTACCAAAGAAGAACTAGAGATCATTACTGATCACAAAATAGAACATTTTGATTATATCAAGTTAAAAAGTTTTTATACAAACAAAAGTAATGTAGGCAAGGTGAGAAGGGAAGCATTAAATTGGGAAACATTTTTACAGTTAAAGGTTCTGATAAAGGCCTCATTTCCAAAATATATAGAGAATTGACTCTAATTTATAAGAAATCAAACCATTCTCCAATTGATAAATGGTCAAAGGATATGAACAGACAATTTTCAGATGATGAAATTGAAACTATTACCACTCATATGAAAGAGTGTTCCAAATCATTATTGATCAGAGAAATGCAAATTAAGACAACTCTGAGATACCACTACACACCTGTCAGATTGGCTAAAATGACAGGAAAAAATAATGATGAATGTTGGAGGGGATGCGGGAAAACTGGGACACTGATACATTGTTGGTGGAGTTGTGAACGGATCCAACCATTCTGGAGAACAATCTAGAACTCTGCTCAAAAAGTTATCAAATTGTGCCTACCCTTTGCTCCAGCAGTGTTACTATCAAGTTTATATCCCAAAGAGATCTTAGAGCAGGGAAAGGGACCTACATCTGCAAGAATGTTTGTAGCAGCCCTCTTTGTAGTGTCCAGAAACTGGAAAATGAATGGATGCCCATCAATTGGAGAATGGCTGGGTAAATTGTGGTATATGAATGTTATGGAATATTATTGTTCTGTAAGGAATGACCAGCAGGATGAATACAGAGAGGACTGGCGAGACTTACATGAACTGATTCTGAGTGAAATGAGCAGGACCAGGAGATCATTATATGCTTCAACAACGATACTGTTTGAGGATGTATTCTGATGGAAATGGATCTCTTCGATAAAGAGAGCTAATTCAGTTTCAATTGATCAAGGATGGACAGAAGCAGCTACACCCAAAGAAAGAACACTGGGAAATGAATATAAACTGCTTGCATTTTTGTTTTTCTCCCTAGTTTATTTTTACCTTTCTAAATCCAATTTTTCTTGTACAACAAAAGAACTGCATAAATATGTACACATATATTGTATTTAAGATATACTTTAACATGTATGAGACTGCCTGCCGTCTAAGGGAGGAGATGGAGTAAAGGAGGGAAGGGAAATGTTAGAACAGAAGTGATTGCAAAGGACAATGGCGAAAAATTATCCATGTATATGTTCTGTCAATAAGACATTATAATAAAAATAAAAAATAAAAAAGAATGTTTAAAAAAAGAGCTTCTACAAACATTTCTGCATTTGTGGATCCTTTTCCCTCCTTTGTGATTTTCTTGGGATACAGATCTAGGAATGGCACTGCTGGGTCAAAGGGTATCTGCGGTTTTATAACTCTTTGGGTATAGTGGCAGATTGTTCTGCAGAATGGTTGGATCATTCCACCAACAATGTATTAGTGTCCCAGTTTTCCCACATCCCCTCCAACATTTATCATTATTCTTTTCTGTCCTCTTAACCAATCTGAGAGGTGTGAGGTGGTATATCACATTAAACCAGTTTAAGTTGCATTTCTTTAATCAATAGTGATTTATGGGAAATTACTTAATTTAATCCACAGTTTAAAAGAAGTGTATCTACAGTGTTACCAAGAAGAGGGCATTTAATCACCATTCAAAAACCTTTCAGGGGGAATATGGGAATTCTCTGTACATGCATATTCTTTTAGGTCTGCATTCCCTTTTCTTTCTCATTAGGGGGGAGAAAGAGAGAGATCAAAATTTCAGCCTGACTTCTGTAAAATTTTAGGTGCAGATCTTATCTTTTCTTTGAATGCTTTGAAATTCACCTTTTTCAAGTCAAGACTCTACATCAAGATCCCAAACATTTTTCTTCATTTAGCATGAACTTTAAGAGGGAATATTTATTTCATTTTAAAAGTTTCCTTCATTTCTTCTTGGACCATAAGCTCCTCCTTTTTGCTAAGAAGAAAGTTCAGTATTTTTTCCTTCCTCAATTTTTAAATTTCTCTTCAGATTCACTAGTTCTCTATACAAATATAATTTGAATATACCCTATTAAAAACCTTTCATATCTGACCAATGAATTATTATTCTTATTTATTGTTAGTCTCTGGGAGTTTATTAAGCACCTACTTTGTGTTATCTGTGATCCAGAAATCCAAGTCCCAAGATAACTGTCTTCTTAATTGATTATTGATTATTATTTTATTAATTGATTAATTGATTATTCACTTTACAAATCTGTCCTTTTTTGAAACACCAACATTTATTTAATAGCAATGATGAAAACAGCACTGATGCTTCTAAAGTCTTTGGTTTTATGTCCTGGGCTCCTTAATCCCAAGCAATCATTTCTAAATTCCATCTGGAGGTATCATGTGTCCTCACATGAATCACCAGAAATATAAAATGGAATTAAGAACTGACAAGTCTGAAAAGACTCACCTTCACAGTCTAGATAATTGTTCCATAAGATAGCATATGTCCCTATTGTTTCTGCTATATCAGCATATAAATATGTCATCTAGCTTATTCTTAATAATATTTGTTAACCCCTATCTAGCTCCTTAAGGATTGTGAGCTTTTGTTTTGTTTTTATTTTTTGCTCCTTAAGGATTGTAATCAGCATTTTTTACATTGATGCTCACAACAACCCTGTGTGGGAGGTTCTACCACTTTTATAAAGTAACCAAGACTCATCTTATCTAGGATAAAAATTCATTTCCAAGACAGAATTCAAATCTAGATCTTTTTGACTCCTTGCATGGTGTTCTGTGTACAAAACAACATAGCTTCTTGTTTAACTTAGCAGAGAGTGTCTATTTTTCATCTGATGAAATCTAAATAGGTTGTCTTTCATATATAGATATGAAATCTAAATGTGTATACACACACACACAAACACACACACATACAAACAAACATATGTCTCACCTGGTATATCCTATGATGTTCATTCTTCAAAGCACAAAAAGTTGCTTCCTCTTTCCTGAAGGTTTAATCTTCACTTTCTCAGAGAAAAGTTCTCCAAAGATTGAGCAATCATTCCTCTTCTCACTATCACATTCTTCTTCTCACTATCACATTCCTCACTCTACAGTTTTCTTACAAAGAAATTTAATTCACAAATAATTCAATTTTTCTTCTATTTCTCTCTTTAAACCACATTTTTTCATTCCTTAAAGTAATAATTTATTCTGTTTTACAATTTGAGTAATAGAAAAGTATTATATTAATTCTTTCGACTTCTCCTTTAACAGGCTGAACAATCTGCATTTCATCAATATGTCATTGTTTCTTGATGTTGGCAGAATCACAAATATATTTTCTGTAGGTCACTTGAAAATTCACCTTGTCCTCCATTCTTGCTAAAACCTGAATGTTCTTTTCACGGTGGCTCTTCTTCATAGTTCTTGTAAGTTCATAATTCTCCTGGCAAGCTACCATGTTAACTGCCTCTTTGAAGTGCTTACTCATTGCTCTGGGTACCATGTTGCTGGCAGTTTCTTAGCAAGGCTTAATTTTATTCTGTCTTCTTACCTTTTCTAGGATTTCCCCCAATTTTTTTTTCTCATGCTGTATTTGCTCAAAAGCATTTGAGCTGCACTTAGAAAATTCCCTCCAAAGTCAAAATATAAACAGCAGTTGTCCTCAGTTATCTGTTAGGTTTTTCTCTCCTTTATCAATAGAAGTAAAATTTCTAACCACTTTTTGCTATTATTCCTTCTTCTCCTCTAATCATTGATCATATTCAGTTATTTTATATACCTATATCTCATCTCTTTAGCACTTCAGCATTTTTACATAGAGGGAAAAATTTGTTTTTATAACTAGTTAGAACTGCACACCAAACAAGTCTTTCCCCCAAATACAACATGTAGCAATACTGTATCTTTACAATTTTTATTCAACAAATACCTGTCAAGTGACTACTGAAAAGACAATAAACTGAACCAATTGCAGGGAATTCAGAGAAGAGTATCTCTGTCCTATTGAGAAGTTTCTATACTGTTATATAGGTAGTGATCCTGTGAGTATATCTTTAAAAATTCAAAGTAATTATGCAAGTTACATCTTCTATGGCAAATTTTAAGACAAGGCTGAGGAATATAATGTGTTGTAGTGAAATAATCATTAGACTGTTAATCAGCCAATCAAGTAGCAAGCATTTGTTGGGCACTTAATATGTGTCAAATATTCATCTTGCATTGGAGATACAAGTACAAAAATTAATCCTCAAAGAACTTAAATTATCTTAGAAGATGCACAGAATCGGCTAACCTGGCTTTCTTGCTGTAACTCACACATGCTATTTCAACTTCTATTGCTGTTCCTTTACACCGGTCATTTCCCATACTCTTAATGTACTCTCTTCATCTCTGACTCTTAGAATTCCTTATGACTAATATACATACAAATATTTATATATAAATATACATACATTATTGGTATATATTATATGGTATATATAATTATATATTATATGTAAGAACATACAGTAAGGATGGAGTATGTTGGAGCCAAGTTGTGAAAAGTATTAAATGTCAGAAGACTTTGTGTTTGATTTTAGAGGCAACACAATATCATTGGTATTTATTGAGTAGAATAATGATATAGTCAGAAATGTACCTTATGGAAATCATTTCAGAAGCTGTGTGGAGAAGAGTGAGAAAAGTGAGACGAGACTTTGGTGGAGAAGACCAGGTAAGAGTTACTTCAGTAGGGGAAGAGATGGATAAGACTTTAAGCTAAGGTGAATTTAAGCTTTAGCTAGCCTGGTGCCCATTTGAGGAGAAAGAAGAGACATATATAAGATGATATGAAAGTAGAAAGAAGATTTGGCAATTGACTTGACAGGTAAGGTAAGGGTTTATGGGATGTGGCGTACAATGATGAAATTGCTAATCTAGGTAACTACAAGGATGACAATTGTTCCCAAGAAAGATGGTTGGTATAGTCCTGACTGTGCTATTACCTAGCTATGTGACCTTGGGAAGAGACATAGCCATTTTGAAATTCATTCTCTTCCCTATTGAAAGGAGATTAGACTCAATATATGGAAACCTTCCTGTTCATTAAAGCCATCTCAAAGTGCAGCATCTACTCTTACACTTCATTGGCCAATAGCTGAATGACAATTTGTTGGAGATAATGAAGAGGGAATTATTGATAAAAAAATGGTTTGGACTAGATTATCTTTGAAATTCTTTGTTTCTAGTTCTACTTTTAATCTCTTTCAGCAATCCATAGCCAGAAAAGGCTTTAACAAGTGGATTTTAGTTGGACATTACCATTAAGTTGCAGTGTGACCTTGATCAAATCATTTAATGTTTCTAAGTTTTCAGTTTATTTTCTATTAAAAAACCAACAGTTTATTAGATTGTAAGCTGATCTCTAAAGTCTCTTCTAACTTTTTTCATTCTATTACTCTTTTACCTGATCAAAGATGATACACAGGCAAATTTTTACAGTTTTGTGGCCTGGTTTGCTGCTGTTATACCCTCCACTTACTTAATCCCAGTCCTCCCTGATCCCTGACCTCACCACCTACTGAGAGAGTCAGCAGGAGAATAACCATCTCTTGAGAGAGTCATCAATCTGTGGGTGGTTAAACCCTCCTTTCCTCTCTTATTCATGAGAGTGGGCACCAAGTCACTGCTATCCTTCTCTTCACACACCAGAAGAAAAGAGGTCAGAACCTTGGCACATGCTGCTTTTGAAAGGTTGCCAACCCCTGTCTTAAAGTGTTCTTTCCACCCATCATCTGGCACCTTCTGCATGTAATTATCAGTCCACAACACTGCCCTGACTCTAGAAAGTGGTTCACAGCATTTTGCATGTCTTTCTGAATGTGATTATCATGATCCTATTCATCAGCTTACAGCAGCCCCTAGACGAATGTTTTGAGAACTTTAGATCATATTAGTTTGTTGATTAAAAGACCAACGTCATCATTCATTTCTTCATCCAACATTTGTCAGAAGATCATAAGAATTAAAGTTGGAAGAATTAAAAGTTCAGACCTTGAATTAGAGTCTATTTCATATATAATAACCAGAGTCTCAATCCTCAAGGTATCTATCTAGCTGAGGAGACAAGAAATAATACAGGAAAATAATTAAATGAGTGTCAAATAACCACAAAAGACAGAAATACATGAGATGGCAAAAGGCAATGTATAATTAGGTGCCAAATGAATGGTACAGATAATAACTGTTATGGTTCATAGGAGAACAGATCACCGTGGGTTGTAGTGGTCAGAGAAGTTAATCTAATGACAGTGTTTGGATTTTTTTCTTGTGCTTATTAAATAGTAGCCTAAAAGAAATAAGGTGAAATGGAAACAGTGATATAACTTGCTTTCTTCAGTTGGTAAAGGGTAGTATGTAGGACAGGGTGCTGTCAAATTTCACATGACCAGACATATAGTTAAATACCATGACAAAAAGTATTATAATAAAGAGATGGTCCACATAATAAGAAAACATTTTAAAGGTTTTTCTTGGAGTTCACTTATTTCAAGAAATTTTTAGGGTCAGAGGTTTAAAATAGGAAAAGACCTTAGAATTCATCTAGTCCAGGCTTCTTATCTGTTATATGATTTAGGAATAGTCTTTTTTAAAGCAAACTAAATAGAAGTTTAATGGGGATTACATGCTCTGAATAGGCTTTACAATCATTTTGGCAGATAAATGGAGGATAGATTGGAGTGGGGAGAGACTTAGGGCAGACAGACCAAGTACAAGGTTGCTTTTTCCAGCAATAGTCCAGACATTAGCTGATGAGGGTCTATGTTAGGGTGGCAGTGGTGTCAGATGAAAGAAGGGACTATAGGCAAGAGATTTTGTGACAGTAGAAACAACAGGGTGGAAATGTGGGCTGAGTGTGAGTGAAACTAAAGGATGACTGGTGGCAAGCCTAAGTCACTTGGAAAATGGTCCTTTCAACATCAACAAGATTAGAACAGTCATTGGCCATATCTTGTTAGGGTTCTTCTGGAAGTAATTTTTTTTTTAATATGGAGTCACAAGAAGTGAACCTAGAGAAACCTAGAGAAGTTTCAAAAGGAAGAGAAGAAGAAAGAGAATGAGTTCTTTTTTGGGATTCATCGAGTTTGCATTTGAACATCTAGTTTAAGATGTTCAGTATGCAGTTGGTTATGGAAGACTGGAAGTAAGGAAAAATTTAAGATCTAGATACATATATCTGAGAATCATCTGCATCGAGATCATAATTGCATCTATGGGAGCAGAGGGGAATCACCAAGCAAGAGAATATAAGGAAGAGAGCCAAGGAGCAAGTCTTAGGGGAAACCCATGATTAGCAGACATCAGTTTGTAGGAAATGATAAAAAAAAGGAAATGAAATTAAATGGTTAACATGTTCTTGATGCGGCCATATTGGCTCTTTGTAATTGCTAATTTCCTTTCTTTATGTTTGACAATCATGTCTTTAATGATCCATCCTACTTTTTTTTTTTTCCCCTGAGGAATTGAAGTCAAAGAATTAGTGTTTGAAGGTTTCATTTCACCATATATTTTGAAAATCCAAACATTTATTCTTTTCCCAGCCTTGTGATACCTCTCCCATTTTCTTTTTCTTTTTCTTTTTTTTTTTACTCTCTCTCATTTTCAATGTTTTTTTTCAAATATCACTGAGAGTGGCCCAGTGATTTCATCTGCCAATTCTTTCAGAATCCAAAACAATTGTTAGTGTGGGGCAGGTGACTTGGATTTATTAAGGTCAGATAGGAACTTTCTTATTCTCTCTTTTTTAAAATCTTAACTATCAGGTATCTCTAGGTCACTTTTGTTCAATAGAACTGATCAAATTATAGGGTGAAAGTCATACTTTGAAAAAAAACAATAAAAAAGAATTAGGCGACTCTTTCTTCTGTTATTATTCATCATCATGACATTATTCACTTCAAGTAGAGAATCTATGCCTTTTTAGTTCCTCTTTTTTTTTTTAACAACATAGCTAAGAATATTTTTTAAAAGATGCTTTATGTTGTTTTTAGATTTTTCTTTCCAGTCTCAGTTTGTTTTGAACTCTAGCATTCCTCACACTATTTTTACTGGACACTTACACCCTTCTATTAATTTTCTTTCATGTGATCTCACTTCCATATTCTGATATTTCTTTTTAAAGTCTAAGTTGGTTGTTGAATTCTCTGTATATCCATCTTAGTCTCTTCAAAGAAAGAAAAATACCACTTTTCCTCTTTATTTAAATGTTTTCTTTCTTGTATTCAGAATTTTATTCTCCATCATTTCCCATCTTTCTTGGGCTGACTTCTTTTGAACCATTTTATACCATGGGATACAATCTAATTATCCTCTGAATCCTTCAAAATCTGCTTTCTCAAAATGAATCTATGCCTACATTTTTTCTCCTTTTGTCTCATAAACTTTAAAATAATTTGGTCACTTCCTAGAAAGATTCCCATCTTTTCCACAACAGAAATTAATTTTTCCCTATTAGTGAATTTCAAAACCACCACAAAGTTTCCCATTATTGATTCCTCTGCTTCTTGATGGATGATATTTTCATTAAGGCAAGTCAAAAAGTTATTAGAGGCTTGGCTTTTGGCAGAGACGGAGACAGAGAAATAGAGATAGTCTGAGACATAAAGAGACAGAAAGAGACAGAGACAAAGGCAGAAACAGGGAGCTCCAGAAGATATCTGGGATCTCAAGATCTATATTATTAGAGTACCATGCAGGTCTCTCCCAAACTCCTTATTTATTTCCTTCTTTGGTACAAGTGGCTTGTAACATACTTCTATGACAAAATCACTTCTGTTATCCTCAATTTCACCCAAATATTCTGTATCATGCCTCTCTCTTCTTTATTATATTTCCTCAATTCAATATGTATTCTTAATATATAATAGACAGTAATTCTCTAATAACCTTTTTTATTTATTCTGTTTCTTAGGATGTGGTATAGTCATCAAGAGCCATAATCTAGCTATGAATTTCATCTCACTGTCTCTTTGACCTTTGAGATCAAATTTATTTCCTTGTTTTAGCACCTCTACTTTCTCTTGTCTGATGCCTAAACTTCGAGCATTTATAAATCTTTGCCATTTTTTTTGAGGGGGGGTGTTAAAGCAAAACACCTAACAAAAGAATTCTTATGAGTTTCTGATAGGTATGCATCACCTTTGATCCTATATCTTGAGCCATAATCCAGAAATCCAAATCCCATTCTAGAATTCACCTTTTTAGCCAACTATTTACTTCTCAGATTAATTCCTCTTCTTCACTCCTCGTTTTCAATGGATAATGGCAAAAACACAATCAGTCCCCTACAATTTTTAGTTTCTTGCCCAAGATTAGAACAATCATTGGCTATATCTTGTTAGGGTTCTTCTGGAAGTATATTTTTTTTATATGGAGTCACAAGAAGTGTGGAGTTGACATCTCTTTTGATAAATCTTGAGAGTTTCTCTTTAATATCTCGAATACATAATCTTGGGATCTCTCTGTTGTCAACAGATTTACAAATAGATGCCTCAGGATACTTGAGAAAGGAATCACCAACTAATAACATTTTTCCCTTTTTCCTCTGCCTTTACTAAACTCTCTTATCTGATAACTTATGTGTTTCTCCCTTATCATTTTTTTTTTTTTGGTATAAGCAGATTCCTTATTTCTTTTCTTTGGAAAAGATATAGATATGAGTTCTAATTTTATAGTCATTCTTTCCCTTCCTTTTCTCCTCTGTGAAACTCTTTCCCATTCTCAATTATCATAGCAAGGTCAAATGTTCCTTCCTCCACCTTAGATCTATATCTCTCCACACATTTTTCTCCATTTTTAAAAATTCTTTTAAAGAACTTCAGGTTTTAAGTAAATATGACCATTCTGAGGGTGGGGAGATAGTCTGCTCAAAATGATTGTCTTAAAAATTTTTCATTATATTCTTTTACCTATCTTTTAAAATAATACCTTTTTGACCTGTATGTGCCCAAAATGTTTGTGGCAGCCCTGTTTGTAGTGGCTAGAAACTGGAAATTGAATGGATGCCCATCAATTGGATAATGGTTGGGTAAATTGTGGTATATGAATATTATGGAATATTATTGTTCTGTAAGAAATGACCAGCAGGATGAATACAGAGAGGCTTGGAGAGACTTACATGAACTGATGTTAAGTGAAATGAGAAGAACCAGGAGATCATTATATACTTCAACAATGATACTATATGAGGATATATTCTGATGGAAGTGGATTTCTTTGACAAAGAGACCTAACTCAGTTTCAATTGATCAATGATGGACAGAAGCAGCTACACCCAAAGAAAGAACACTGGGAAATGAATGTAAACTGTTTGAATTTTTGTTTTTCTTCCCAGGTTATTTTTACCTTATGAATCCAATTCTCCTTCTGCAACAAGAGAACTGTTTGGTTCTGCATACATGTATCTAGGATATACTGCAACATATTTAACATATATAGGACTGCTTGTCATCTAAGGGAGGGGATGGAGGGAGGGAGGGGAAAAATCAGAACAGAAGTGAGTGCAAGGGATATGTTGTAAAAAATTACCTTGGCATGGGTTCTGTCAATAAAAAGTTATTATTTAAAAAATAAATAAATAAATAAAATAATACCCTTTTATTTTCAAAATCTATGCAAATATAGTTTTCAACATTCACCCTTGTAAAACCTTGTGCTCCAAATTTTTCTTCTTCCTTTCTTCCCACCACCTCCCCTAGACAGCAAATAATCCAATATATGTTAAACATGTGCAGTTCTTCTATATATATTTCCACATTTATCATGCTGCACAAGAAAAATCAGATTAAAAAATACCTCTCTTTTAAAAATCTATTTCACAACTCCAATTATATGGTGCCTGAAAGGGTACTTCAGATAACTGCTATGAGACTTAACCTGATACTCCATTCCTTACTCCTGTCTTAGGGCAAATAATAACATTTTACCTCATCCCTGATTTAGAATCAGACAGAATGTAGAATGTCTCTTTATACTTTAAGTTTTTTTGGAGCTGAGGAAGACTACATACATAACCCTCTTAACTGGTCATTTAGGTACTCCTTTTCCCTCCTCTCATCCCATGAAGAATTTTTTTGAAGAACTGATAAGCTTCAAAAAATTACCAAAACATTGCTATGTTATGAGACAGAAACACATGAAGTGAGACTTTCCTTAACATATGTACTATCCCAGGAAATCCCTTGTCCCCTTTACAAAGTTGCTAAATTAATCCATGATTATTTTTTCCCAAAATATTTTAAAAATAATTTAAGTAATGGTTTTAAATTCCTGTTTTAAATAGATTTGCTTTAGCCAAAAGTAAAATAAATTTAGATATAATTTATGTGGTAACAAAAAATTGGCCCAGCAGTACTCTTTGCAAGAAGATATCTATAAATGAATAATAGAGACAATGTGCCAAAATGAAAAGAGGGCTATTTTCAGTTCTTGGAAGACCTGAATTCACATCCCACCTCTGACACACATTGAGTGAACCTTTACAAATCATTTAACTGGCCAGGGCTTTTGGCAACTTACTATGACAATTATTGCAAAGAAGCTACCGATCTCTATTGGTAGAAAGAATTTCATTAACAGGAAATTACTTCTGCCCATGAAAGTATAGGTACAATATTTATTCCTTTCCCAATCATTTCCTGTTGCCTAATATTTTATTGGGAAAGCCCATGGGACCATCTTTGAAATGAACATCATCCCACAATAATTTTTCCCTTATTTTCTGTCCATTTATAATTATATAGTCTGCAGCATATTATCAAATAATTGTACATCTAATTTCTTGAAATAGTTCTTTAGTTGTTTTGCTGATAATTACATAATCCCCTCCCCTTAGTAAATGCAGCTCCTTAAAAGATCAGAAAATTTTAGATTTAAAACTAAAAGGGGCTGCAGAAATCATTTTGTCTAATCATCCTCAAAAAATGAAGGCTTAGAGAAATTGAGATTTCAATAAAATAACACAGATGGTAAAATTTCAGAACTGGGATTCAAACCCAGATCTCCAGACTCTAAATGCAAAATTTTCCATTTTAACAATTTGTCTTCCAAAGGCAGGTGCCTTCTCTTTGGGTCTTTAAAAAAAAAATCCATTTGGGGCAGCTGGGTAGTGCAGGGGATAGAGCACCAGCCCTGAAGTCAGGAGGACCTGAGTTCAAATCTGCCCTCAGACACAACATGTCCTAGCTGTGTGACCCTGGGCAAGTCACTTAATCCCAAATACCTCAAGAAAAAAAATCCATCTGGCCCTTTTCAATAACGAGATGATGCAAGGCAATCCTAATAGACTTGTGATGTAAAGTGCCATCTGCAACCAGAGAAAAATTAAGGCGATTGAAGATAGATCAAAGCATAGTATTTTCACCTTTTTTTGTTGTTATTGTTGTTGTTTGCTTCTTTTTCCTTTCCTGTGTGTTTTTCACTTTTGATCTGATTTTTCTTAAGCAGTATGATGAATATGGAAATATGTTTAGAATTGTACATGTTTAACCTCTATCACTTTGCTTGCTGTCTACAGGAGGGAGGGAGAAAAATTTGGAATACAAAGTTCTACAAAGGTAAAGGGTGAAAACTAGCTTTGCATATTTTTTGAAAAATAAAATACTATTGTAAGAAAAAAATGAAAAAAAAAATCCATCATTGGAATGATAATAATTAGCACTTATTTATTACTAAAGAAATTAAACTAAACTAAGTATGCAAATCATTTTACATGCATTGTTTTATTTGAGCCTCACAATAACTCTGTCAGATAGGCACCATTATTATTATTCCCATTTTACAAATGAGGAAACTGACTTGGCCAGGGTTGCAGAGAGAATAAGTATCTAAGACAGGACTAGAATTCGGGTCTTGATGATTCCCAATAGAGCACCTTACCCATAATACCCAAAGCTGCTGATTATGGTCATAGTTACTGTTTGAGTGTTCATTGAATTATAAATGTTCTGCAGAGTTTAAATCAGTGGTTGAACTGAATGCATTCTCCTCATTCCTGCCAGTAAAATGAGACATTATGCCTTTAATTATATTGTATTTCAGTGGAAACTCCTTGGACAGACTATCAATATTTCAGAGCTCAAACCTGTGTGAGACGGGCTCGTGGGAAGAGCAAGGAGGATTTCTTTCTTACCAAAGCTTAAACTGAGTCATCTTTCTTTTTCACTAATGCCAAGGTGGTTTAATATTGGTTCCAGGAGACAGTGTTGGAGAATATAGAAAGCTGACTCGGATGTCGATTTACAGCTTTTCCATGATAAAACTCATTCCAGCATGCAGTCCTCTCTGACAAAAGGATTCCTTAATCTTCCCATTCCCAGGTGGATTTAACAACATGCTCCTGAGGTCACATTTCCTTTCCTCACCTTACATGTATGATTGGTGGCCAGCCAGAGATAATCTCTTAGAAGCAAGAACTTGGTGCTCTGACTTGCCTAACTCTGATTGTTTCAAACCAATCTCCATCGGAGATTTTCATTTTACTTTTTATGACCATTTTAATTATAGTTTCCCTATCTCGTTTCTCCTAAATATGAATGAAGCAGGTGAAGTGTAGCCCAGTTGGAGCATTATACTGCTTAGTGCTGGTTACTATCTTTAGCAAAGATGCTGGAATTCATTCTCATCTCATTTGCTGAGCGCTCTATCATTAAAGTGTCATTGAGAACTGACACCACTTAATTTTAGCAGCTTTCAATTCTCGTTTGCAGCAAGAATAGCTTTAAATGGAGAGGAGTGAAAATTACAGGGAGAGGGATATTTTTACACCACACTCAGCATTTTATCAAACAAAGCAGCCTCTCGGGGAATAGGGGACAATACATTATAAAACCAAACTCTCCTCTGATGCTGGTAAATGGGTATTTAATCTTCCTATTGCAGGCATCCACTCTGATGAGCCTGTAATGAATATACTGTCAGGGACATTATCTGAGCTGTTGTGCTTTCCTATTCCCCAAAATATCTGGTTTTTATTTCGGGTGTGGTGGAAGAGTGAGAGATAAAGAGTGAGAGAGAGAGAGAGAGAGAGAGAGAGAGAGAGAGAGAGAGAGAGAGAGAAAGAGACAGACAGACATAGACACTGACACACATATACACACACAGAAAAAGAGAGAGAGAGAGAGAGAGAGAGAGAGAGAGAGAGAGAGAGAAAGAGACACAGAGAGAGACAGACAGATACAGAGACAGACAGACACAGAGAGATAGACAGACAGACACAGACACTGACAGAGAGAGAGAGAGAGAAAGAAAGAGAGAAAGAGTGAGAGAGAGAGAAAGAGAGAGAGAGACAGACAGACACAGACAGACAGACATAGACACTGACACACACACAGACAGAGAAAAAGATAAAGAGACAGAGAGAGAGAGAGACAGAGACAGACAGACAGACACAGAGAGACACAGACACAGAGAGATAGACAGACAGACAGACAGACACAGACACTGACAGAGAGAGAGAGAGAGAGAGAGAGAGAGAGAGAGAGAGAGAGAGAGACACAGAAAAGGAAAGAGAGAAAGAGCGAGAGAGAGAGAGAGAGAGAAAGAGAGAAAGAGCGAGACAGACAGACAGACACAGACACTGACACAGAGAGAGAGAGACAGAGAAAAAGAAAGAGAGAAAGAGCTAGAGAGAGAGAGAGAAAGAGAGAAAGAGAGAGACAGACAGACACAGACAGACAAACATAGACACTGACACACACACAGAGACATAGAGAGAAAGAGAGATAGACAGACAGACAGAAATAGACACTGACAGAGAGAGACAGAGAAAAAGAGAGAGACAGACAGACAGACAGAGACAGACACAGACAGACAAACAGACACAGACAGACACAGACACAGAGAAATAGACAGACAGACACAGACACTGACAGAGAGAGAGAGAAAAAGAAAGAGAGAAAGAGTGAGAAAGAGAGAGAGAAAGAGAGAGAGAGAGAGAGAAAGAGAGAGACAGACAGACACAGACAGACAGACATAGACACTGACACACACACAGACAGAGAAAAAGAGAAAGAGACAGAGAGAGAGAGAGAGACAGACAGACAGACAGACAGACACAGAGAGACACAGACACAGAGAGATAGACAGACAGACAGACAGACACAGACACTGACACAGAGAGAGAGAGAGAGAGAGGCAGAGAAAAAGAAAGAGAGAAAGAGCGAGAAAGAGAGAGAGAGAGAAAGAGAAAAAGAGAGACAGACAGACACAGACACTGACACAGAGAGAGAGAGAGACAGAGAAAAAGAAAGAGAGAAAGAGCTAGAGAGAGAGAGAGAGAAAGAGAGAAAGAGACAGACAGACATAGACATTGACACACACAGAGAGAGACAGACAGACATAGACACTGACACACACACACAGACAGAGAGAGAGACAGAGAAAGAGAGAGAGAGAGGCAGAGAAAAAGAAAGAGAGAAAGAGAGAGAAAGAGAGAAAGAGAGACAGACAGACACAGACACTGACACACAGAGAGAGAGACAGAGAAAAAGAAAGAGAGAAAGAGCTAAAGAGAGAGAGAGAGAAAGAGAGAGACAGAGACATAGACACTGACACACAGAGAGAGAGAGACAGAGAGACAGAGAAAGAGAGAGAGAGAGACAGACAGACAGACAGAAATAGACACTGACACACACACACAGACAGAGAGACAGAGAAAGAGAGACAGACAGACAGACATAGACACTGACAGAGAGAGAGATAGACAGACAGACATAGACACTGACACACACACACACAGACAGAGAAAGAGAGCGAGAGAGGAGAGAGACAGACAGACAGACAGATATAAACACTGACACACACAGAGACAGAGAGAGAAAGAGAGACAGACAGAAATAGACACTGACACAGAGAGAGACAGAGAAAAAGAGAGAGACAGACAGACAGACAGAGACAGACACAGACAGACAAACAGACACAGACAGACACAGACACAGAGAAATAGACAAACAGACACAGACAATGACACAGAGAGAGACAGAGAGAGACACACAGAGAGACAACAAGCCTCCATGCCTAACTGTCCCCTGCAGGCCACAGCCAAACCAGTACCTTGCTGCAAATGAAAGAGCCCTCGGGATTTTTCCCCTATTAATTGCATAATTGCTTTTCCTGCCAGTGTAATTTGAACCCTTGGGGGTTAAGAAAATCACTTACTGTGAAATAGTGGCAATTTTTAACCCATTCAGCTGGTGTTTCTTTACCTAATTAAATGTAAAATGGCTGTCTGCTGGCCATGTGTGTGTATGTACTTTGGGGGTTACGCTTCTTCCTATTCTTATTCAAAAAGGTACCAAGTATGAAAATGGGGATATTATTTTTCCATTGAGTCCTAAAGCACAGGGGTTATTTCAGTCACTTCTGGGCACAGAAAAAAAAAGGAAAAATCCTCATTCAACCACAAGATTACTTTTCCCCTGTATTTCTCATACATATATTCCGGTGAGTATGAGATCTCATCAATGTGCTATTCCCTCCATGAATCCAGATCTCAGTCCATTCATGCTCTCATAGTCTGTCCTACTCATAGATCCTCCATAGATCCTCCACATATTATTCACCAAAATATTAGAGGCCATCTTCTAGAGTGATTTTTTAAACTATTTCATTAGTGCCATTGGAGCTCTTCAGATATCTTTCTCTTATCCCTCACTGTCACTACTTGATTGGCTCACTTCCTTCTCTGAATTAACATATTTTAATGTTTTAGGCTACATCTTAAATGAAACATAACTGGAAATATGCTGCAGCTTATTTGAATCTACCATAAATATTTCCATCCTTCTTTAGGTCTCCTGCAATTTAGTAATTGTGATAGCTTAAAATTACACTACAACTTTTGGGACACCCCTTACTTAAAAATAAGTCCATTACCATTTATACATCTATGTTTTCTTGGAAAATGTATTATTATATTATAATATAATGTATTGTATTATATATGATATATAATATAATTAATATGTATTCATATACCATTTATATTATAATCTGCTATTATTCTAGCCTCGTGAACTTCTTCAAGAATTTTATGGCAATCTGTTAATAGCTATGTATTATAAAAACTTGATCCCAGAAGCTGACTGACATTCCCAAAACTATATTAAAAATTATTCAATTCACTCACTCACTCATATATTCATTCAGTCTATCATCAATTGATTTAGAAAACAAGCATGTACGAAATTCACAGCTGGGACACCTGGATGGTACAGTAGATAGAGTGTTGAGTCAGAAGTCAAGAAGATGAGATCAAATCTAGCCTTAGACACTTATTAGATATATGATCTTGTACAAGTCACCCCATCCTGTTTATTTCAGTTTCCTCATCTGTAAAATGAACTAGAAAAGAAAATAACAAATGATACTAGTATCTTTTTCAAGAAAATCCTAATTGGGATCACATAAAGTGACTGAAATAATTGAACAACAAAATCAGGATAAAGGATAGCTTGGAGGACAGCTTGAAATTGGAAAGATCCGCTAAGTAGTTACTATAATTATTAGTACGGGTAATAGTGAGGGTATGTAGGGAACAAAGTTGTAGAACATTGCAAACAGAGAGAGGGTTGAATGCTAGAGATATTATGGAAGTAGACTATATAGGCCTTAATGATTCATTGGAAATATGAAGTGAGGAACTAGAAAATTCAAACTTAGCATTAAGGTCATGGACTGGGTAAATGGTGGTACCATAGACAGAAGGAAGCCAGGAGTATCATGTTTAGGGGAAAGATAATAAGCTTGGTTTGGGACATCTTGAATTTGAAAAACCAGTGAGGTACAAGATCAATATGTCTTATAGTCAATTAGAGATGCAGTCTGGAGCTTAGAAGAAAGATAAGAACTGAAAATATGAAGTTGGGAGTCTTCTCCTAAACAGATATACAGGGATTTGTAAGTTGAAATAAAATATCAGAAATTGATTTTGAATTTCCAACTCTTTTTCTCCCTTTATGAAGTTATATCTTTATTCTACCAAGCAAATGTAGGCAGTAACAAGATCAAATCATTTTCCTATTTTCCTTTGTTCTTTGTTTTTCTAAACACACACACACACACACACACACACACACACACATACATTTATAGTTGTAGTCAATGTATATGTTTCTAATTCTGCTGATTTTGTTTGACATAAGTTTGTAGAATTCTTTCCATACATATATGATACATACATCGCAGGTAATTTTGAAAAGAAAGCACTTATAATTGGTAATAGAGATCAGGAAAGGGCTCATTTTGGATATTTAATCCTGATACTGATATTTAGAGAAAGTTAAGAGATTCCAAAAACTGCAAATGAGGCAGGGAGGGAAGGCAGTAGGGAGAAAGAAAGAGTGCATTCCAGGCATGAGGAATAGTCTGTACTTGGAGATAAGAGAGGGGATATCATATCTGAGGAACAGAAAGAAAGCCAAATTGGCTGAACTTTTGAGTACACAAAAAATTTTGTGTAACAAGGCTGGAAGGTAAGCTGGAGCCAGGTTGTGAAGAGTTTTAACTGCCAAGTAGGGATACACTAGGAGTTCTTGGAAATAAGAGGGAGCAACTGAAGTTTAGTGAGTAAGAATGTGACATGGGGAAAGATGTGCTTTTAAAAAATCGTTTTAGCAATTGTGTAGAAAATAGTTTGAAAAGAGAAAAAACAAAACAGGGATACCAAGTAAAAAACTATTACAATGGTCCAAGTGAGAAGTGATGAGAACATAAGAGTACAAAGAGGAGAACAGAACAGAGAGAGATTATAAAGGTAAGACCAGTAAGACTTCATACTTCATATTTGTCATTTTATTCCATTTCATAATCCATTTTTATTAAATTAATCATGCTATAGTTAGCCACAATCACTGGATATAGAGGTTATGCTTTTGCTGTTACAAGTATAGCTGCTACAGTTATAATTTTACATATAGGTCCTTTTTATTTTTTCCTTTTTTGATAATTTTTAATAAAATAGAGACTCAGTCTTTTGTTTATATATATATATAGTATATTTATGCATGTACATTCATTTTTTACATATTTCCATATGAGTCATGTTGGGAAAGAAAAAGCAGATCAAAGGTAAAAAACCGTGAGGGGAAAAAATAATAGAAAAAAAAGGTGTAAACAATATGCTGGAATCAGCAACATTTTTCCATCTGGCTATAGATTGTTTTAATTTCTTCATCTGAAAATTGATACATTTATCAATTGTAGCCCCAGACTTTTGGAAGGAAAGATCAAAATCAAATAATTGTAGTAAATGTATAGAAAGTTCAGGTTCTGATGATTTTGGGGGGGCATCAGCTGGTGAAGGTCTTTCCATATTTTCTTTTGGAAGAGGAACATTCCATAATTTGCCCTCAATAATTATAAAAAACCTAGATTTCCCAATTGAATCTGCCAATCAGATTATGAACTAGGTGTGAATAAAATCTATATAAGATATTGCTATTGAATTCATCAAACAATCGTAGGTATTAAAGTAAATTTGAGCAACTGAATTAAAGTTGTTGGGAATGAGTGGAATGCTTTTAGCTATTGAATGAAATGAGGTGATTCTATAGAGGAAGTGTTTGGGGATTTCTTGAGGAAACTAAGTCCCTCAGAGTTTTGGAAAAATAGTAAGCTAGTTTGGAAGATTAACATTCTAGTCTGACTAGCATAAAGAAGAATAATTCCAGCCAAGTACCTAAAAGGAAATCCTTTGAATGTGAAGAAAGAAGAACTTCTGTATTTTTTCTCTCCTCCTTTGGCCAGAGGAAGACTCAAAAACTTTTGAAAGATCTGGAGGATATTAAACTCCCCATAAGTTCTCTAGACACATACTTCAAGTAGCTGATGGCAGTCGTCACATTGGAAGCCTAATAGAAATAACACTGAAGACCAGAAGCTTTATGATTCTATATACAACCCAGAAGAAAGCTTTACTCTACCTAAAGAGAACTTTTTGAGCATCTCACAAAGTGAGAGAAAAGGTTTTCTTGCAAAAGTACTTCCAGGGCTGTGTACTTCCTTTTGCCACATATTTCATAAACTTGACCTTACTTTACTCTGAATACTATATCTATTTGAGAGTGTGTCCTTGGTTTGAGAGGGGTATTTTGTACTTTTTGTTCTTATTATACCACTTTAGTAAATATATTCCTAAAAATTAATTAAGTCTCATTGGCTAATTTGTATCAACTGATCATTGAAGAAAGTACACTAGTGGGAAATCATGAAATATATGATTTATAACTAGCCCTCAGCCCTAACAGCTTCCCCTAGGATACTTAGGGGAGAAGTAGTAGCCATACACTAGAAACTTGACCTGCTAATCCAGATTTGTTGATACCAAAAGCTGGCATTATACTTGTATGCTTCAATCAATCAAGGTGTCTTAGAGGTCACTTTTTTCCAACTCCTCACTTTGCAGAAGGGAAATTTGAAGCATAGAGTTGTTGGATAATTTTTTCCAAGGCTATATAAGTAATAAGAAGCAGGGCTAGGATTTTAAAACAAATTCATTCATCTTTGTGCATACTACATCTTTTTAATACTCTTTGTTCTCTCTTCTACCTCCTTAGAATCATCAAGTCTTTCTTGATCCTACCAGCTATTAGTGCTCTTTAACCACAAACTTGCCTTTTATTTGTTTTGTTTATATTTTGTACGTGAGAAGATGGTGTTGAAGTTTAGAGAACTAGCCTTGAAGCAAGAAAGAGACCAGACAAATTCAAATCCCATCTCTGATGTATTATACCTAGGTGATCATGGGCAATTTACTTAAGAAGCTGCCAATTTACCTTAATAGAGGGAATTTTCTTACTTGGAAATTTCTTTTAACAAAGAATCAAGTCCCTAAACTTAAATTTTCTTTATAATTTAGTATTTCTTTTTTCCTAATTACATATAAAAATAATGCTTAATATCTTTTTTTTTTTTAATTTTGAGTTCTAAATTCCCTTCCTTTCTCTTTCATTGAGAAAGCAAGCAATTTGATAAGCTAAACATTTGCAGTCATGTAAAACATTTCCATATTTGTCATTGGAGAAAAAAAACAGACCAAAAAAAAAGAAAATACAAATCACCCAAGAAAAATAAAGAAAAAGTATACTTCAGCCTGCATTCAGTTTGTTTTCTAGAGATGGATAGTTTTTCATCATAAGTCCTTGGAGATTGTCTAAGCTTACTGTATTACTGTGAAGAACTAAGCCATTCATACTTGATCATTGTACAATCCTGCTGTCACCATGTAAAATGTTTTTTTTGCCAACATTTGCCACCATTAAAGATCTATTATAAATATTTTCGTACATATAGGTCCTTTTTTGTAACTCTTTAGAATATAGATAGAGTAATGTAAACATATTTTCAATGTATTTATTTATGTCTACATTGTTCTCTTACCTCCTCAACAAAATTTCAGCTCATTGAGAGCAAAGACTGCCATATTTTGTCTTTGTATCCCCAATATTTCTAGCACAATGCCTGGCACATAATATATGCTTAATAAATTTATAGGGCCTTTCTTTTACCATATGGATTTGATTAGTTTTATTAACATCTCAAGGATGTTATTTATATTTTCCAGATTAAAAAAAATTGAGATGAACAATTGTTTTGAATTAATTTAAAAAAAAAAAACCTATCATCTTCTACTCAGGACCACAGAAGAAAAAATGGTAGAACAAGAAACCTAGAAATCAGCATATCCCAAAGAGACAGTTGTAATGACGCTATACAAGTAGGACTTGTGTACCTTAACTCCTAGCTGATTGAATTCTAACACTTAATCCCTATAATCTAAGTTTACTACACAACACTCGCTGTTAGTAGCATTTTTACCTCATTTAAATATCTAAAATACTACCTTTTACAAGAAGGCTTTCCTTCTAAGATTACCTTCAATTTAATAGTTATATATCTGGTATGCTCCTATCTGTGTGCATGTTGTCTCCCCTCATCATAATGGGAGTTCTTTAAAGTCAGGGGCTTTCACCTTTATTTTTATCCCTAGCATAGTGCCTAGAACATAATAGGTGCTTAATAAATGCTTGGTACTGAAGACTAAATCTTTATAGTACTCAATTCATTTCTCTCTGTCTCTGTCTCTCTCTCTCTTCTCTCTCTCTCTCTCTCTCTCTCTCTCTCTCTCTCTCTCTCTCTCTCTCTCCCACATTTCCTCCACCTAGAGACATTTGCATCTGATGTGTATAACCTAAATCTTATAGGACCGTGTGCGATCAAATTACTTGTCCACCATCACTGCAATGATATGTCAGAGCTACAACTGGACCCTGTTCTTTCTTAAATCCAATACTTGCCAATACTAGTTCTCCATCCACTATCCCAGACTGCCACTTAGTTTTCATATCAGGTGTAATCTATATAGATTTCTCAAAACTTCCTTATTCAATCCTTGCTATATGCACATATAGAATGTGAGTCAAAGAAAGCACCAAAGGTAATGTTCCCTGTAATGTTACCTTGTGTGGGAACAACTTGACTTTCCTCTCTGGATGCCTATGGTCCTTATATAGATTTTAACATTAAAACAAAACTTTTATTTTTGATGTATTGGAGTTTTCACAGGATTGAATGAATGATGATGTTTTCAGCCTAATCTCTTATTTCTTAAAAGGAAGAGAAAAAGCTATTTGAAAAAAGTGTCTCATCTCTGGTCCTATAAAACTCTATATGAATTAAATTCCCCTTCTGAATCACTGTGTTGTCATTGCAGAGGGGATTGCATAGCTTAATGAAACTATGAGCTACACCATGAAGGGTAATTCAAGAGAAACAGGTCATAGTGAAGTGTTCTGATAAAAGAAAGTATATTTGCCAAGAAAACCTCATGGAAAGTGTTAAAGTGACAAAAGATATGATGCTGGAAGATGAGCCCTTCATGCCAGAAGATGTCAACCATTCTACTGAGGAAGAATAGTAAACAATTACAAGTAGCTGCAGAACTAATGAAGTGGCTGGTTCAAAGTCAAAAGGAAGTTCAGTTGTGGATGTGTCTGGTGACAAAAGGAAAATCCAGTGCTATAAAGAACAACGTGATATAGGAATCTGGAATTTGAGATCTCTAAACTAAGGTAAACTAGGTGTGATAAAACAGGAAATGGAAAGCTTAAACATTGACATCTTGGTTGTCAGTGAACTTAAATGAATGAGAAAGAGTGAATTTAATTTAGGCAATCATTGCATATATTCCTATGGGAAAGGATCCCTTAGAGCTAATGAAGTAAATCTCATAATTAATAAAAGAGTGAGAAAAGCAGTAATGAGTATAATCTCAAAAATGACAGAATGGCATTTGTTTCATTTCAAGGCAAACCATTCAACATCACACTGATCCAAGCCCATGCTCCAATCACTTATGCTAAAGAGGCCAAAGTTTGTCAATTCTGTGAAGACCTACAACTAAAAGTAATTATCTCTCCCCCCAAAAGATGCCACATTCATCATAGATGATTGATTAAGTAGGAAATCAAAAAATAATTAGAATAGTGGACAAGTCTTATCTTGGAGTACAAAATGAAGCATAGCAGAGACTAATAATTTTGTGAAGACAACACATTGGTTACATCAAATACCCTTTTTCAATAACTCAAAAAGAACCTCCACACATGGACACCCCCAGATGATCAGTATGAAAATCAGATTGATTATATATTTTGTATCTAAAGGTGGAGAAGCTCTATATAGTCAATAAAACAAAACTTAAAACTGACTGATTATGAGTTATGAGTTCTCTTAATGTAAAATTCAAACTTAGATTGAAGAAAGTAGGGAAAAACCTTCAGACCATATGGGTGAAACTTAAATAATATACTTTATGAATATGAAGTAGAAGTGATGAATAGATATAGGGGATTAGAACTGGTAAACTGAATGTAAGAAAAAATGGACATAGGTTCACGATATTATACAGGTGGCAGCAACAAAAAACATTCAAATGAAAAAGAGTAAGAAAGCAAAATGGCTGTCTGGTAAGGGTTTGCAAATACCTGAGGAAAGAAGAAAGCAAAAGAGAAAAAGGAAAAGAAAAGAGGAACCCACCTGAATGCAGAATTTCAGAGAATTGCAAGGAGAGAGAAGACAGTTTTCTCAAATAAGCAATGCAAAGCTATAGAAAAAAAATGGAACTGAAAAAATAAGACATCTCTTCAAGAAAATTAGAGATATCAAATGAATATTTAATGTAAAAAAAGTATGATAAAAGACAAAAATGGTAAGCACTTAATGGAAGTAGAAGAGATTAAGAAAAGGTGGTAGCAAAAGAACTATACAAACAAGAGTTTAACATCACTGACAACTTACAATACTGTTTCTTCTGATCTAGAGCCAGACATTTTAGAAAACTATCAAGTAGACTTTGGGAAGCATTGGTAACAATATGACTGGTACAGGTCACAGAATTCCAGCTGAGATTTTTGAAATCCTAAAAGATGATGCTGTCAAAGTGCTGCAGTGAAATATGCCAACAAATTTGGAAAACTCAGTAGTGGTGACTGGATTGGAAAATATCAGTTTACATCCCAATCCTAGATAAAGGTAATATCAAAGAATGTTCAAACTAAGTTATGCTTAAGTTAAGTTAAACTCAGCAATATATGAACCAAGAATTACCAGAAGAACAGACTATTTTTCAGAGGCAGAGGAATCAGAGAAAAACTCTCCAAGATTCACTGGGTTATGGAGAAAGAAAGGGAACTTCTGAAAAAGATCTAATCTGCTACACTAAAGCTGTTGTGTAGATCACAACAAACAATGTGATAAGTCCTAAATGACTTGCTTTGTCATCTTGTCAACTTCCTTTTCTCCTGTGGAACCTATATGTGAGTTAAGAAGCAACAATTAGAACCAAATATGGACAACTAATTGGTCTTGCGATTTTGAAAGGAGTGCAATAAGGTTGTGTATTGTCACTTTGTTTATTTAACATGTACGCAGAGTAGAGCATGCAAAATATCAGGCTGCAAGACTCAAAAGCCAAAATTAAGGCAGCCAAAAGGTAGATCAACAATTTCAAGTATGTAGATGATACCAAACTGATGGAGAAAGTAAAGAAGAATTAAGGTTCTTGATGATGATAAAAAGGAGACTATAAAGAGTAGCTTGAAGTTTAACATAAAAAAAAAATCTTGGCAACTTCTTAAAGGAAGAAGAAGTGGGATATTACATTCTTGGGCTCAAAGAACTCTGCAGTAGTGACTGTGATTATGAAATTAAAAGATGCCTCCTCTATGGAGGGAAAACTATGACAAACCTGCATATTAAAAAATAGAGACCACCTTGCTGAAAGTGCTTCTTATAGTCAAAGCAATGTATGGAGCTGGATTGTAAAGGAAAGCTGAGCTCTGCAGAACAGCACGTTCAAATTGTGGTGCTAGAGAAGACTTTTGAGAGTCTCTTGGACAGCAAGGAGATAAACTCAGTCAAAACTTAAAGAAATTAATTCAGACTACACTGGAAGATAAAATATTGAAGCTGAAGTTTAAATCCTCTAGCCATATAATTGGCTAATTGGAACAAGATCTTGATATTGGGAAAGACTGGCGGCAAAAGGAGAAAGTGGTGGCAGAGGATGAGATGGATAGATAGTGTCATGGAAGCAACAAGCGTGAACAGATTTCATGAGATAGTTGAGCATAGAAGGGACCTGTGTGCTATGGTCTACTGGATTACGAAGAGTTGGTTATGACTTAATGACTCACCACCAGCATTAGTTATATCCTACTTTTTTATCTGAAGAGAACATTTAAGTGATTTTAGAGGAGCAATAGTACCTAGGGATTATTTTTACCTTCTTTTTAAAAAATATGCCTCAGATGTGTCATTAGATTTTTAAAACCTATAATTATGGTCCTCTTAAATAAATCTGTATTGTGGGACCGCAGCTTCCATTTCTTGCATTCTGGTGTAGTCTGATCTCAATACCCCACTTGATTTGCTTTGTGTGGATATGGCTAAAAATATGCAGCTATGAGAGAGAATTTGAAAGAGGAAGAGAAATGGGATAGCAGATAAAATACTGGGTTAGCAAATGAGAAGACAGAGATAAACTATGAGATCCTCCCACTTTAGATGGTTGAGTTCAGCATATCACATAGTGGAATCTAATGGGAGTTCCAGTATGTTTATATGCATAGGGACTCAAGAGTTAGAAACCATCTAGTTCTGAATAAGAATCTCTTCTATAAGATAGGAGAGGATCTATTAACTTATGCCTGAAAAATTTCAATGAAGGGGAGCCAGTGACCCCCAAACACAGACTACTTTAATAGCTTCTCCCCCCAGCTTCTGGAATTCAGGAAAGCTAGAGCTCTACTGGAATAAAAGAATTGTCTTGAGTCAAAAAATTGGGGTTCAAATATGCTATTTCTTCATCCTCTCCATTTCTATATGAAACCAGTAATTTAGGGGCTTCTTATAGCTCTTTAGTGCTCTTATAGATGGAGGTTACTTGAAGAGATAAAGAAAAAAATGGGTTTTTATCATGTTCTAGAGAAGAGGCCACAATAACCACTGTCTCTGAAATATTCAAATACTTTGATTTCTTCATGTTGAGGTTGCATACATTGGCTCTTTTAACCCAAGATTTACATATGCCTCCTCTTTCCCATCCTTGCTTTTTCAAGCATTAATTAGTACATTAATTCTATTTAGTTAGAAGATTTTCTCAAAAATACATGTGTTATGGGTAATATGCAAACTTCATTAACATTTCTACTTTTGTCCTAGACAAAAATTGGGTCAGAAAGGACTTCTGGGAGAATATTTTTCGGGTCTTAAATATCTGCCAATCTTCATTCATTCTTGATTTTGCTCTCCATATTATAGTGCATGAGCATTGACTATTGATGAAATGTGCTAAAAATAAGGTGCTAAAAATAAATATTTTCCTCTCATGGTCTAGAAAGTCCAACACAGCCCTTATTTCCTTCCATTCCTCAAAACCACTTCCAAATTTCTGAAATGAACATCTGTTTGGAACAGAAGGATTAACTCATATACTCTGTTGCATTGTTTTTCATTAGTCATAGAATTGCAATCAGAGAAATTCAAACTCATCTGTCCTATGCAGATTAATCTGCATTGTTAAAATATAGATTATACTATGTTATAACTCACACTGCCCCTCTCTGTAAATTTTCTTTGTTTAAAAAAGAATCCAGCAAGATCGTACATGAGCTCCTTTTTTTTTTTTTTCAAGCAGAGTGGTTTTACATTGATTCATCCATTCTTTCTCAACTACTCCCTAAAAGCAACAATAAAGGTTTCTCTCAGGTCCATTTGAAATTGGAAGGTGTGGAGTAAGGAGAGGAAGAGATAGACCATAGTTACAGAATGAAGTTGACAGAGATAGTGACCCTGGCCCGATTAACACCCAGTTCTAACCAGCTGAGCTCCCCAGTTAACACCAATACCACTAATAAGTGACCAAGACACCCACTCGGGACATTCTAAGCTCTAATTGTTGCCTCAATACTGAATACCAAATTTGAATTTAGCATTTCCTCTTTCATTTTTTTTTCACATGCATATCTGTGCTCCCTACTCTTTTCTGAGCACACCAAGGAAAAGAATTAATTTAATTTTTTTTTTTTTTTTTTTTTTTTTTTAGCAATGTCTACATTTTCTCCCAATTAATTATCCTTGTCATATGTTAGAGGTCTTATGGTCTCTTTCACTGACCTTTGGCTTCTCAGATTCTTCAATTTTTTTCTTTCTATTTTGTGCAGTCATCTTTTCATTAGTATCTTTACTTTTCTTGTCAGTTCCTTCCATTCTCTTCATTTTGTTCCAGAATAATTTCAGATCCCTGATCTTTGCCTTTTCATTTCAGCAGAAGCAATTGTAATATTTTTAGCCATGGTCTTGCCTATGGAGGAACAGCATGGTATAGTGGATAGAGAGATGGCCTTGGAGCTAAGAACAATTGGCTTCAAGTCTTGCATTTGATATATACTAATTGTGACCCTGGAGAAGTTGTTTAATTTTTCAGTGCTCTCAGACACTTAATAGCTTGGGCAAGTGACTTAACCCTACTTGCCTCAGTTTCCTCATATGTAAAATGAACTAGAGAGAAAAATAACAAACCACCTCACTATCTTTGCCAAAAAAAAAAAATTTCAAATCATCAAGAGTCATAAATGACTAATTGGCAAAACAAAAACAAATGCTAGTGAAATCATATGCTTAGTTCCTATCCAGTTGTCCTGAGGATTTCAAAATAAATACATTAATAAAAAGCTCTGGATTTCATTATTGAGCTTTTTTGAATTGCTAACTGAGTCAAGCACTGGAACATTATAAATGTATTTTTATTTATTATTTGCTCAATGACTTCAACTGCTCAAGAAAGGTTATCCTAACAATTGACACAAGCAAAACCAAATGGACATTGGGCACCTATTGATTATACTATATATACAGTTGAATGGGTGGCCCATTGAGACAATCCATCAGGAAATCTACCTTGGATAGGTACTAAAGAAGGACAATAAAGTAAGCTGCAAATTGAAAACGAGAAAAGAGACTGAAAGACAAAGGAAGAAGGATCAGGAGAGGAGAGAAAGAGAAGTTATGTTGTATTTGGGCAATCAGTATAGAATTTTCAAAGGTCTCAAGCTAACTTTATATTTTTCATTCGAAATTCTTCTAATGATTCTATGTGGGTGTGATTTATGCAGAATGTGGAAGTCCAATTCCTACAAAATTGCTACAAAACCAAAGAGCAATGGGCATAAGCATGCTATACTATATTACAATCCTGATTTGTGCATAGAAAATGATTTAATTTTTAAAAAATATCTAAAATATATAATTATGTATTTTTTCAGAAAAGGAAGTGATCCAGTAATGTAGTAAAAGGGAAGAATAATAAATGTGTGTTAGTATGTGTGTGTATCTATGTGTGTGGTTTACTTTCTCTCTCTCACAAAGTCACACCTTATATCTATGCTGCAGGTGAAAAATATAGATAAAATAGGGTATAAACATCCAAACCACTAATAATTCAGTCTCTCACCTAGACTTGTGAAACTCCCCTCTCTTTCTTTGCATTTTGGCTCACTCATCTAACTTGCTCTCACATTAACAGGTTGCTAATTAGCAGACAAACTGTCACTGCACACCTACATTCATACTCTCTTAGAGTTTCAGGAATCACCTTGATGAAGGGAAATATACTTCCCCTACTCACCACTTTACCTCATAAGCCTAAGTCAAATGAGCTTTATATTTTTTACAACCAGTCACTCACAGTCATGACACTTAGATTTTGAATACTATTTACTAAAGAATAAGGCAAAACAAATAATGAGTTTTTAATGATTTAAAACAAATTGATAAATAATAAAAATGCATCATAGCACACATATATCAGATCACATTCTGCCTCCTACTAATGCATTCAATAGCTATGGCCAAGATTGGACAAACATTTGTAGGAATTCTATTGATATAGAGCTTCAGGTCCTTACACCTGTATTAGAGATCATTTTCTCTCCAAAACAGTTCAAAATTTTATCTGTAAGTTGTATTCCATTATAAACACATTTTAACAGTATATATTAAAATAAAGTTCCTTTTCTACTCATATCAGATATTAGAATGTTCTTTATTGCAATATAATGACCCCCCACTATTTGACAATCGATAAAAAAAATCTTCCTTTGCACAAAAGCATTTTACTGCCATTTTCATCATTTGCTGCTCCTTATGAAAATGGCCAGTTTTTACAGATGAATACTTATGACACTGCTGGCTATGGTAAAAAATCTGGAGGGAAGCCTCTAATATTTTGGGCAGATCCTCCATGAAAGATTTTTGGAAAGATATTAAGATATAAAATATGGATAGGTTGCAACCTATGCTGATATAAAAAATTCCTTTTTTGTGAGATTACAGATGTATTGAAGTATTGAGTTAATTATAAGTATTTTTTGTAGACAGGGAAACAGACACTGAAGGCAAGTTCATTAAATTGACATCATCACTAACTGGTATAACAAAATATAGCTTCTGGATGTATATCTGGCCACTGTACTTGTGATATGTTTTGGGGGAAAAGTTATGACTACAAAGTCATGTGAATTAAAAAAAAATTAAAACATCAGAATTTGTTACATATCTAAGTATTTTCCTTTTCAAAATAGTCATCTTGGAGGCCATACCCTAATTCCAATGATACTGCTATTGCTTTCAGATACTGACTTTTTTCATCTGAGAATTAATTTAGTATTTGGAAGAGCCCAAAGTTATTTTGAATTGAAAATGACAATTTAAATACTGGCAAATTGGACCCAAAATCAGATTTTCCCATAATGTGATATATTTTTTTTAATGTGACTTAAATTGCATCCAAAGACAGTTTCCAAAAGAACTTAGATATGTTTTGAGAACTGGAAGTGTCACTGGACTAAGTACATACCTTCCAAGGTCAAGGTCAATTTTTTGAAGATTAGCTCTTTTTTTTTTTTTTTTTCCCTGAAGCAATTGGGATTAAGTGACTTGTCCAGGATCACAAGGTAGGAAGTATTAAGTATCTGAGACCAGATTTGAACTCAGGTTGTTCTGACTTCAGGGCTGGTGCTCTATATGCTAAGCCATCTAGCTGCCCCCAAGAGTAACTCTTTTCAATATTTAAATCCTGATATATTTATTTCATTACTTAGTAGGTACCCAGAATTTTCTTGGGGGTCAATGTAAAATTGTCTGGCTTTTAGTTAATAATCCCTTTCACTTTGTCAGTGTAAAAGTAGGAAGAATATTTGAAAGGAAAAGGACTGCTCTTTATCTCCAGTCCTATACAAAATCTACTTTGTCAAAATATGAACAATAATCATTATTATTGTCAAAATTATTATCATACAGATTCATTTATCAGAGCTTCTCTATCTTACATTATTCAGACTTAGGGTTGTATGACTGGATCTGATTATTACTTATGGTCTTGTCTGTTGGTAATAAAGAACTATGATCAAAACCACATTATTTGGGACTCTTGGGCAAGGGAGATAGTGATTCTGCTTTAGTAACTAATAGCTACAATAATTCTTCCTAAATTTTATATAGCTCTAAAGTATGAAAGGGATTTCACATATATTTTCTAATTTGATTCTCAAAATAACTCTGTGCTATAGGTGCTATTATTATTCCCATTTTACAGATAGGAAAATCAAGACAAATATAGATAACACAACTTGACAAGTGGTAACACAACTAATAACTGTCTGAGGCAGGATTTGAACCCAGTGTTTACTGATTCCAAGTCCCATATCCTGTTCTTTATGCCCTCTAGATGAAATAGTTGGTGTTACAGAATATTTTTAAATATAATTATATTACTTTAGTGTACCTCCATCGATTGGAAGAAATTAAATTTTGGTAAATAAAAGTTAAAAGACCCTGCTTTGATAATAAGCACTTATAATTAGCCTTAAATTGCATGTAAAAAGACTATGATATACTTGAAAAATGTTTCTTTAAACAGGTTTTATATCTTTATTTTCCCCAACTCAATCTTTTTTCCCTCTTATTCATTTGCACATCAACTATTTAAAATGGAAAAACTTAAGCTGCACTTTTTTTCTCCATAATCACAATTTTTGAGTTTTTTATGTCTTATTTAACGGGCTTTTGCTGTTTAGTAATTTAACAATATTTTTCTGTGCTTTACTCCATTAAAAATACATCTGAATTGCCTAGTATTTTGTCTATTTTTCTTTAAACATTTCAATTGAATACTAAGTACATCCCATAATTCTGTCTTATCCCATGCTCCTTAAGAAAGCAAAATGAAGGGCAAATTTTTTGATTGCTCCAACCATCTTTCTGTTCCCAATTAATGCTCCATGTGTTTCTTTAAATAAGTATCACAAGTAAGTCCCTGATCCCAATAGATGGATGTTCACTGTAAAGGGGAATTCTTGACCATTTGCTTCATTTGTTTTGTCTTTTTGTAGACATTTCAACTTAGATTCTAGTGGAAAAAATTATCCTTTATTACCAGTTGCTTCTTTTTGATGCATATTTTTTCAAACACTAGAGTTAAGTATTTTTATTCTGACCTCTCTCAAAAAAAAATTTCTTTCGTATATAAATAAGTAAACCTGAAAAGTATCTCTAGAAACCATGACCAAGAATATTTTAGAAAATCTTTTATATCATCTATCATTCCTTTTTTTAAAAAAAATAGTATTGTTAAGAAAACTCTTCTTAAGAAAACAGGGCTACACAGGAAGGAATTCCCATTCTCCCAAACAAATAATGCTTTCTATCTGACTAATTACATTTTTCATTGTGAAATTTAAATTTCCAATTTAGATTATATTCCTATAAAGTGTTATGATTTCATCCTGTCACTTGAAAGCATATACTTTTCCTTCCTGTTTTCCAATGCCTCTAATTTGATATAAATTGCTCCTGCTTTGTGATGAATACATTGCTGCTTAATTTGGGGTAATATATTTAGATGTTTGGATCAAATTTTAACTGATCTCAGGATATCTAAACTCTTAACTCCTTCTCTTCATCTTTTTATCATGCTGCTGTTAGAGCTTATTAGATTTCCCTCGGACCTTTTATGCAAAGGTTGATACATCAAATGTGTAATACATTGGGACTTTTTCTGAATCCTATAAAAATGCACTTTGTTGTTTGGAACAATTCATTAGGAAAAAAAAAAGATGAAAGTACACATAGGTATAAAATCTAAGTGTCTCCTTTAGACTTTACTTTTCAAAGAACCCAAAAAGTAGCTTATGGAGTGTATGTGTGTGGGGGGAGACAGAAAATTGAACTTTCCAAGATCAGTACTTAACATAAAAATTTCATCACAATCTTTATCATCTTGCAGTGGTTGCAGAAAAGGCCTAGGCTCCCTCCACCTTTAACTTCCTAAAGTCGCCTATTTTACCTTCAAATCTGATGAAGTGTCAAAGTCATTTACCAGTAATGAGTTCTGCTGCAAATTTTATTTTGCTTGGAATTTAATTAATGGGCCAAAGACTTTCCATTGTGATTTGAGCAAATGAATAATAAATCAAGAAAGGAGATTTGTCAGGGAAGGAACATCTGTTTCTTACAGGCGTTACAACATGACTACAGCTTGGCTGTGCATTACCAGCACAAAGACAGTAGGAGTCCTCTCCAGTGAAGCTCTCTTCATTTATTGCTCCACTGAAGGTGAACAGAGATCAGTCTAATGGGCCTCTGGTGTTAATAAAAGCTTTGCGCTTCTCCAGTTTTGCTGTAGCTTCTTCCTGTAGGGTGCTACTGTCTGTCCTTAGTCCATGGTTTGTTGGTCCACGTCAGGATTCTGCAATGTCAGTACTTTATTGGATGATTAATAAGGGAAAGACAAATTCATAAGCAGAAACAATATGAAATTACCATCATATTAGTGTTCGCTGTCATGCTTTTTATTTTTTTGGGGGGGCGGATTTGTAAATGAGATCGTGATTGAAGTTAAGTACTTTGACTTGCACTGTCAAAAGCAAAAATAGGTCACTGAACCTGTTGGGCTCTGTCTCGTTAACCAATAAAAGACTATCTGGCTTAGTTTTGCTTTTTCCTTGCCTCCATGGCACCCCGAACAAGTATCTCAAAAAAGAGAAAAATGAGAGTAGAATCTACTAAAGGCTTGCACTCACATGCGTGCAAAGGAGGGAGAAGGGGCGAAGCCGCTATAGTGCTTTCCTGGCTATTTATTGCCCGAACACATTTTGCTCCTATACACAAGGGAGGTTTAAGTGCCCACTGGGTAGGAATAAATCGCCTTATGAAAATTTGCACTGCAGGGTTCAGGATGACCCTTGTGTAATGTTTATAATGTATGCAGAACACTAATGGCCGCTAATGTCATGCAGAAATAACATTCCGTCTTACGGGCTATACTTTTTTTTTTTAATCTTTTTTTTTTGGGTGGGGTGGGGAGGTGAAGCTGGAGAAACAATAAGAGGCATGTATAATTTAATGATTTTTATACATTTCTGCGAGGTACCTCTGAGGAACAGTGCCCTGATGAAGAAAATATTTCACATCTCTGTCACAATGTGCAGCCCCCTAAACGATCCTTTCTAGCATGCAGCACAACAGGGCTTTGTTTGATATGGCATGCTTCCTGCAATTTGTATCGAAAATGGCCCTATGGAGGGAAATCAGCCAGTTAAAAAGTTTAAAACTCAGCCGAGTGAGAGAAGAATTAAGACACAGACAGCAAAGGGAAGGGAAGTTTATCTTGGATTCCTGGATGAGAGTGTTTTTTTCGTCATTTGTCAAAAGTCTTATGTGACCTAGGAATGTAAAATTATTTCTGAAATGAATGTTTTGAGGGAAATATTTTCACCCCATAAACAACCCAAAAACCATGTCTTCCCTCTCCTCCTTCTTAGCACAGAAATTCATCAGAATGAGACAGAAGCCGCACAATTTTTAATGAGGTATCCTGAATTTTATCTGCCATGTTTCTTAAATTGAATTCCTCCTTTGTATTGGACAGGCCGCCACCCTAACGGAGCTCCCCATCATCACTTCTTTATTATTATAAGATGAGCTAACATTTCCATAGCTCTTTAAGGTTTCCAAAGTGTTTTACAAATTTATCTCTTCTTACCTGTTCAACAATCTTGGGAGGTAGGGTCTATTATTATTCTCATTTTACTGATGAAGAAACTGAGGCGGACAGAGGTCAAGGGACTTGTAATGAATCACACAGCTACTAAGTCTCTAAAGCAAGATTTGAATTCAGGTCTTTCTGCCTCTAGGTCCACTTCTTTATCCACTAGGATCCCAAGCTTCTTGTATAATTATCATCAATTTAACTTTTTAAAATTGAGGCAGTCAGAGTTCAATAACCTGCGCAGGGTCACACAGCAAGTAAATGAGAGAAAATTTGAACTCAGATCCTCCTGACTCTTGGGCCAGTGCTCTTTCTACTGACCTATCTATCCTTGCAAGATATTTTTAATAGTTCTCATCTCCCCTCTTTCCTTCCTGAAATATCACCTTTTGCTCTTTTGCTTAGATTTTGTCAGGTCATTCATCTGCTTTAAAAAAGTCAGTGGTTCCCTATTGCTTTAACAAGTAAACTTCACATTCTTTTATCCTATAATCAGGGTCCTTCCTTGTTTTTCTAGGTTCATATCATATGCTTTCTCCACTAGATTCTATACCTTAGACAAATTGAGCTATACCATGTTCATTGAACATATCCTAAACTTTTCTATCTTTGGCCTTTTGCTCATGCTGTTGCCCATGACTGCAAAGACAGCACCCTCTCCCCTCCTCTTGATTTAATGAATATTTTATCTATCCTTTAATACTCACTTTAAATGTCATTTTCTGTATGACACATTTCCTAGATCTCTTTGTTAGTAATAAACTTCTTTTATCTTTCAGTCTGGAATAAGTTTCTCATTTAGACTCCCTATGGGTCTCTAGTTTGCTTCTTTGTAATGTATTTAGCATGCATAATTTTGCATTACAGTTTATATGTACAGAATTGAAAGGCTCTCAGAGCCATTTATATCTTTGTTGTATTGCTGACCAGACTTTGAGCTCTGCGAGAGTAATATGAGAACCTGGATTCAATTCCTGAACTATTATTTACTACCCTTTTAACATGGCAGCTAGGTGGTACTTTAATGGATAAATTATCAGGTCTGAAGGGAGGAAGACTCATCCTTCTGAGTTCGAATCTGGCTTCAGACTCTTATTAGCTGTTTGATGACCATGGACAAGTCATTTAACAACTTTACCTCAGTTTCCTTATCTGTAAAGTGAGCTGGAGAAGGAAATGGCAAACTACTCCATTACCTTTTTTTTTTTAATAATAGCTTTTTATTTTTCAAAATACATACAAAGATAGATTTCAACACTCACCCTTGAAAAATTTTATGTTGCATATTTTTGTCCTTCCCTCCCTACTTTCCCCCTTCCCTAGACAGCAAGTAATCCAATACAGGTAAAACACGTGCAATTCTTCTAAACGTATTTCCACATTTATCCTGCTACAGTGGTGAGATTAAAATGGAAAATGAGATCAAAAAGGAGAAAAAAAAATGAAAGAAAACAACAAGCAAGCAAACAATAACAAAAAAAGGTGAAAATACTATGCTGTGATCCACATTCAGTCCCCAAAGTCCTCTCTCTTGATGCAGATTGATCTCCATCACAAGCCTATTGGAATTGGCCTGAATCACCTCCTTGTTGAAAGAGCTAAATCCTTCAGATGAAGTCCATTGATTGGTACATAATTTTGGTATTTCTGTGTACATTATTCTTTTGGTTCTACTCACTTCACTTAACATAAGTTCATGTAAGTCATTTCTTCTAGAACAATAACATTCCATTACATTCATATAGCACAATTTATTCAGCCATTTCTCAACTGATGGGCATCCACTCAGTTTCCAATTTCTTACCACCACAAAAAGAGCTGCTACAAACATTTTTGCACATGTGAGTCCCTTTCCCTTTTTTATGATCTCTTTGGGATTCAGGCCTAGGAGAGATCCTACTGGATCAAACGGTAAGCAGAGTTTGATAGCCCTTTAGGCGCAGTTCCAAATGGCTCTCCAGAATGGTTGAATCAGTTCACAACTCCACTAATAAGGTATTAGTGTCCCAGTTTTTCCACATCACCTCTAGCATTTATCATTATTTTTTCCTGTCAACTTAACCAATCTGAGAGGTATTAAGTGATGCCTTAATTTACGTTTTTTCTAATTAATAGCATTTTTCATATGGCTAGAAATAGTTTTAATTTCTTCATCTGAAAATTGTCTGTTCAAAACTTTTGAACATTTATCAATTGGAGAATGGCTTGTATTCTTATAAATTTGAGCCACCTCTCTTTATATTTTAGAAATGAAGCCTTTATCAGAATCCTTGGATGTAAAATTCTCTTCCCCAGTTTTCTGCTTCCCTTCTAATCTTGGCTTCATTTTTTTTTTTTGGTTGTATAAAACTCTTTTTAATTTAATGTAATGCAATTAATTTAAATTAATATAATGTAGTGTAAAGTTATCCATTTATCTAGTTCTTCTTTGGCAATAAATCCCTTCCTTCTGCACAGATATGAGAGCTAAATTATCCCTTGTTATCCTAATTTGCTTATGGTATCACCTTTAATGTTTAAATCAAGAAGTCAGTTTGACCTTATTTTAGTACAAGATGTTAGGTGTAGGTTAATATCTAGCTTCTATTTTCTATTTTCCCAGCAATTTTTATCAAATAGTGAATTCTTATCCCAGAAACTGGAATCTTTGGCTTTATCAAACACTAGATTACCGTAGTCATTAATTATAATATCTTGTGAACCTTACCTATTTCACTGATTCACCACTCTATTTCTTAGCCAATACCAAATGGTTTTGATGACTGCTGCTTTATAATATAACCACTCCATTATCTTTGCCAAGAAAACTCCAAATGGGATCACAAAGAGTCAGAGGACAGGACTGAAAAACGACCAAAGAACAACCCCTTTTGACTACAGTATGTCACCTTTCTGGGCCTCAGTTTCCTCATTTGTAAAATGAAGAGGCCAGATAAGATGATTTCTAAGGTCCTTTTAGCTCCACATGTACCTATAATGCCATGATTCAAATTTTGTACTTTTCTGATATCTAACATATATTAGGTACATAATAAATATTTTTGAAAGAAAATTAAATCAAAAGTAAGTAATTTGTTTTAGAAAAAAAGCATATATGTGTATATGTATACATACATGTATACATATTATCATGTTGTAGACATTATTAACTTAATATGTCATTCTATGGATCAGAAATGGGTCTGAGACCAAGCTTTAAAAATCATTACTATGAAAAATGTAGCATAACACTATAAAATCAGATAATTGAAAAGAAAAAGTATTTGATCTATATATTTCATTTTATATTCAGTAACAGGTATGTAACAGTAAATGAAGAAGCTAATATTAATAGGGAAAATTGACAAAGAGATAATTTGAAACTATAATTTTTTAAGATTTACCTGACACAAGCTTATTTATAATGTTGGAACAAATAAACTTAAGAGAAGGCTTATTTGCACTGCTAAACAATGGTAGATTAATCAGGCAGAGGGGGTGAATATATATAAAACATATGCAAAAATCAATAGATACAAGATGATTTGGGGGAAGCACTTAGCACTAGAAAGGAATCAAGAAAGACCACATAGAAAGTGGAGTTTCCATTATGTTTTCAAGGAAGAATAGATTCTAAGAGATGGAGGAAGTGAATCAATCTCTACAGTGATAGAAATGAGACAAGGAGTAAGAAACAATAAGGTCAATTGACTAGATCATAGGATTCATGAATGGGGAAATATGTAACAAGACTAGAAAGGTAGGATGGGGACAGGTAGTGAAAGCCTTTAAGTACAAAACATTTATCTGTCTATATTTAAGCCTGAAGCAATAGGGATTCAGTAGATTTTAATTCAGTAAGGGAATGATAGTTACTTAGAAAAATCACTTTGTTAGTATATGGATTGAAGAAGACAGAGATTTGAGTCCGGGGGATAAATTAACCAGATATTGTAATAGGGTAAGTGAGGGATGATAAGATTCTGAATTATGATAGTGGGCATGTGAGTAGAGAGAAAGAGGCATATTTCGAGAAGATAGAAATAAAAATGATGATGTAACATGGCTAATGAGAATGAGGAATCAGGGATGACACTCCAGATGCAAACCTGATTGGCTTAAGAAATGGTGATGCCCTTGGCAGAAACATAGATGTTTACAAGAGGAGTGAGTTTAAGGGAAAAGACAAGATACACTTGAGATGACAATGGGACATTCCAAATTGCAGTGAGTGACAGGAGCTAAGGAAACAAACCAGAGTTGGATATATTGATCTGAGCATAAGATCATAGAGATGTTAACATTTTTAATACAAATTTTTAATACAAAAGTCATTGCTAACAGTGTGTTGCAGTCTGAACACACCAATGCTGCATCTTTTTATGGTCTATAGGGTCACTTGAAATGTATATTTTTTCTGAAACCACAACATTTAATTATTTTTTTTAGCATCGCCAGGAGAATTAAAAGTGGTATGTGTGTATGTGTTTTATGTATGTGTGTGTTTGTCAGTGAATTGTTTGATCATTGATAGTGGTAGTAATTTAGTTTCCTAAATACATTCTAATCTGATCCTTTTTTCCTTGCATTCAATTATGGGCATCAGCAATATTTATACATGGGTATATTTATATTTCCTTTCTGTGTTTGTATATGTGCACATGCAGGTGTTTATATATAAATAGATGTGGATACAACTATAGTGTCAATAAAGTTAGAGATTAAGATATTGATATGCTAATAGACCTATTAAATAGGTGTCCAATTAACTACACGACATAATCTGGCTAAAATTTATATTTTAATTCATTTTTTTTTGTTTTTATTCCATTATCTGGAAGTCCAAATTCTATTCTCAAATAGTACTTTCTTATTCATTTCTTCACCTCCCTGTTTTTCTCTTCTATAAATCTTATCTTTCATGGTTAATAAATAGAAAATCATAACATGTACCTTTATGCTCTTCAGTTCCTTACCCTTGACTTTATTATTGTTCATAGAACTATTTAGGTTTCTTTTGTTAACAAATTTGTGCCTATGTAAATAACAAGAAATATATCAGGATTCATACTTAAAAATCTTAAGAAGCTCTTTACTGGGAAAAGGACCCACATGTGCAAAAATGTGTGTAGCAGCCCTTTTTGTAGGGGCAAGGAACTAGAAATTGATGGATGCCCCTCAGTTGGGGAATGGCTGAATAAGTTATAGTATATGAATATAATAGAATGTTATTGTTCTATAAGAAATGATGAGCAGGCTGCTGAAAGAAAAATCTGGAAAAACTTACTTGAACTGATGTTGAGTAAAGTGAACAGAACCAAGAAAACGGAACAAGATTATATGATGATCAACTGTGATGGACTTTTCGACAATGAGGTGATTCAAGAGAATTCCAATAAACTTGTAAGGGAAAGTATCATCGACATCCAGAGAGAGAACTATGGAGACTGAATGTGAATCAAAGCACAGATTTTCACCTTTTTGATCTGATTTTCTTTTGCAGTATAACTAAGATGGAAATATATTTAGAAGAATTGCACATATTTGACCTATATCAGATTGATTCCTGTCTAAAGGAGGAAGGAAATAGGGAGAGAAGAAGAAAAATTTGAAACACAAAGTTTTGCAAAGGTGAATGTTGAAAGCTATCTTTCATGTATTTGGAAAAATACAATACTATTGTTAAAAGTTCTCTATGGTGTTTTGGATATATATCCCGGAAGACAATATTATATTACTCTTTATTATTGTCTTCAGGTTGACAAATATTTACTCTCGAGACAGACTTCTGTGATCACTCTTATCTTCTTCGGATATCTCCTGGGTGAACTGTTTCCTGATATTTTCAATGGCTATACTATAGCATCCTTTAAAGGACAGGAAGTTTCTTCAGCCTTCTCTTTAGGAAAAGCCTCAAATTAGTTTTTAATCTCTAATTATTCAGCTTTTCTTTTGCTTCTCTTTTTTCTCATCTTAATATGCTTTTACTCCAACATCCCGACAGAGATCATTACCTCTCCCCCATCTCAGATACCCTCACACCTCTCATGCTGAAGGTTTTCCTAATCCCCTATTCAAGCCTCCTATATGTTTTCTTCTAAGAAGGACAATATTCTACTCTTGGAACAGATGTAATGGCTCTTCAGCTGTGGTACAAATGAAGATATCACACACAATGTAAATCATTGAACAATTTCCCCTCCTCTCCTTAATAGTCTAGATTTTCAGCCTTGTTTCTTGGAATTACAAGTAAATTTGATTCTTTAAGCTAAGCACCCAGTTAAAACTTAAATAACTAATTTTCACTGCTTAATCACTTGATAATCTCATTCTCTTTCCTCAGTGTCAATAACTACACCATACATTAATCTCATCTTTCTTTCAATAAATTACTCCATTCACTAAACACTGTATCAACTACTAATTCCTCTACTTAACTTTTTCTCACTTACTTTTTCTTACCACCTACATTCTGCTTTTCCTTTTTATCATTCAAGATCCTATTTTCTAAACCCTTTTAATATTTTCTATCCTCCTTAGTTGTTTTTGATTCTGCTTTTATTTCCAGTCAAAAATAGGATCTGGACCAGAATCCAGACAAATTTTCTCCAGTTTCTCTCAAATTTCTCTTCCCTAAATTTAATTCCAGGCCTGCTTTATTATTCCAAACCCCTGGAAATCGCACACACAGTTTTCTTCTTATTATTCAACACAATCTCTTATTTCTTCTTTCACATCTCCCACAAGCTTCTTTCATAAAACCTAGACATATTTATTATCATCATTCTTAAAGAGTTTTTGTTTGTTGAAGGATTTTCCTTTTCTTTCCTTTTTTTTTTTTTTTAAAGATACAGTGTTTCACAAACTTGAAAGCAACCAATGAGCATTTCTAATACTTTTCTTGTGTTCTATGCACTGTGTCAGGTGGTAAAGATACAAAAGCAATAATGAAAAAGCCCCTGTTTTATAGAATAAGAATGTATAGCTCTCAAAACATTCCATTCTATTTTCTAAACATATCATTTTAGATAATTTTGTAATACTGTCAGTAAACACTTATGGAGAGTTCCATGTGCAAGTACTTTGAGCAAGGATTGTTCATTTATTTGTTAAAATTTTTCTTGTTTATTATAGAATACACAGACATTCACAAAAACCAACCTTTTAATCCACGAAGAATAGCAAAAAAAAGAGAGAGAGAAAGAGAAAGAGAAAGAGAGAGAGAGAGAGAGAGAGAGAGAGAGAGAGAGAGAGAGAGAGAGAGAGAGAGAGAGAGAAGTATATCTTAAGATGAATTACTTGGGAATAATTTTCTGAATCAAAATGGTCCTTAACCCTAATTGTTGAATAGTGAAAAAGATCTGCTTATTGAAAAAAAGGAAAGCAAACTGGGGAAAAAATTAAAATGGATTTTGAGAGACCTGAATTCTAAGCTTTCCTTTGCTTTGCCCTGGTCCCTTGGACATACATTAATTTCTATAGGCCTCTATTTTCTATCAAGCTCTAGGTGTTTATCAGATTGAATCTTGAGTAAATCTCAGTTAAACACCCAAACAGATGCAACAAATTCAGATCAATTAAAACAAACCCATAAAAGTAAATAGCTATGCTTTCTTATTTTTAGCTTTTTTTGATTCTTTTTTTACAGATATATGGCTTAATTCAGCCTTGGGGGAAAGATTCTGGGATCATTTTGTGTTTGGGTCAAAACATCTCATAACAAATTTCATAGGCTTAACTCAGTCTAGAGTCAGGAGTGGATCCCAGAGAGAAATGAAGACTTGCCTGGCCTGGACATTTTCCCCCAAAATGGAAGATCTGGGAAGAAGCAACCAATCAAAGGAAGGGTTATAGGATTGAAATGCATTTTCAATGAGAAGCCCAAGAGTGAAGTGAACTTCTTCTGTAAGGAAAGTCTCAGGGAACAGACTAAAATATGAGAAAGCTACTTAGAAATCTAATTTTTTTGCCCCATATCACCACCAAAGCGGTCAAGTCAGTCAAGTAGAAAAATCAAGACACCCAGAAAGTAACATGTCCTAGTTGAGTCTAATCACCACCTCAACTGTCATATTCCAATGAAGACACTAAACCTAAGAGCTTTGAGATTGTCAATGCTTCCAGCACAATGCCCTCAGCTGTCATCCTAGACAGAAATCCCTATAGAGATGTACCTCACAACAGTTCTTCTAGACCCATAGCTACTTGAAGACCTAGAAAATGAAGTATTTGTCACCAAAGGCTAGCACTATTATGTGGTTCAATATCAGGGAATAATATCATTTCATCAGTGAAAATGACATTGAAGAAGAGACATCTGCTTTGCTGCTAAACCCCAAAAAACATGGGACTTTTCCCTTTGATTTGTGGTTGAAACCTTCTGTATGTGTTGTCTCCCTCATTAGAATGTTAACTCAATGAGGGTAGAAATTTTCTTACTGTTCTATTTCTATCCTTAGCCCAGGGTTTTACACATAATAAATACTTAAAATAAATATTTTATTTATTAATTTATTCACTTGTTAAGCACCTAGTATGTTCAAGGCACTTTGCTAAGGGGCTGGGAATAAAAAGACAGTGAAGGAAACAATCCAGTGCTTGAGGAGTTTACATTCTGTTATGCAATGACTATGAATGTCATGGGAAGTCAATCTGAAAAGAGGTTGAAGTCAGACTGAAAAGCCATTCAGAACAGCACATATTTTATCTTAAAGGCTATAGGAAGCAACTGAAGTTTCTTGAACAAGGTGATGAGATAGCTTTATATTTTAGAAATGCCAATTTGTACACATGTGAAGGTTGAGTTAAAGAGGGAGACATAGGAGCAAAAGGAGAAGTTAGAAATTTATGGCAATAGTTCAGGGGAAAAGTAACAAAGACTTGACCAAGAGTATTGTCAAAGTAAATCGACAAATTTGGCAACTAATTTGAATTGAGTTTGGAGGAAGAATTAAGAATGACTATAAAGTTATAAAGCTGGATGACTAGAAAATTGATGAATCAAACAATAGAAATAATATATGATAATCAGTTGATTTCTGGAGAAAAATCTTGATGAAATATAATAAATGGTAAATTATATATCATTATTATCGCCATTCAAGTAAATTTACCAAGCAATCAGCAAGAATATTTTCAGCACCTACTATGTAGCAGGCTCTATAAAATCTTGGGATCCAGAACTAAGGCAAGACAAATCTGGGAAGTTCCCTTTTCTAGATTGCCAATTAAAACCTTGTAATTGGATATTCTTATATAGACTGCTGGAGGTAGATGATTATTTAATGCAATGGGAGCCAGCCCCATTTGCAGGTAGCACGGATCTACAAATAGAAACTAGTTAGAAAAGAAATGTTAAAGGGACAGAAAGAGGATTAAATTATCCAATTACTTTCTGAGGCTGATTGTTGAAATTTTAGTTAAACTAAAGAAATGATAGGGGGCAATTTTGGGACCTATATCTAAGAGTTCTCATTAGGCTAACAGAACTGACTTAAAAATCTTATTTTGGGAAATATCTCTGATAAAACCTGATTATCTGTTGTATCTGATGACTTATAAGTTACTTTTTACATAAACTTAATTTCTTTATGTCTACTTTATATCCAAAAAGGAAAGAAGATGATGTGACATTAGTGTAACTAAATATTGATGGCCCACTTTAGGATCATCAATACAGCAAGGTTAATATCCATTTGGTCATGCAAGAAATATTTAATTGGTGTTCCAAGATTCCTCATAAATTGTGATGTTCAAAGATTTGCAAACATACAGCACTGCCAGGAGAATATTTGTGTTAAATAGATTGGTGTTTGCATGGAGGAACAGCTTGAGATTGCTAAGAGCACTGGATAATTTCCTAAATGTTATTCAGCTCACTGTCTTCTTTTTATTCAGTTCTTAGCTCAACTCATTATCCACTGAAAGTATCTAGCCCAGATAGTTGTATGAACTAATTCAATGGACCAGTCATCCTACCATATATAGTAGATTGGACAGTAGATATTTCATCCTTTTGCTTTTTCTCTATATAGGTTTTTTTATATTCATCTCATTAGATACAACAAGCTTGTAAAGTAGGTATGATTATTATTCCCATTTTATAGATGAAGAAATTGAGTCTGAGATACATTAAATGACTTGTTTAGGTTCCCCTGGATAAATTCTGAGAAAGCTTTTTAACTCAGATCTTTTGAACTCTAATTCCAGCACTTTATTCATTACCTGCCTTAAGAAAGAGCCTGATCTCTTTTTTAGTCACCAGACTTTCCCAGGACTGAATCTAGTATGCATGTATAATCTGAATCCTGAGATAGGATGAGTTTCTCTCCTTCATCCAAATAATGGTTCTTGCTACACTTGTATGCTGGTTCTTTCTCTTCATTTAGATGGTATAAGTTAGTCCATAATCTCCTAAAATTGAGGATCATATTGGAGGCAATATCTATCACCCAAGATAGATGAACAATAAATATGAGTGACTGATCAAGGGATTATGTGTTTCTATTATTTTGTGAAAAAATATTTTGACTATCAGGAGAATCAAAATATGATTTCATTTTGACTCTATTTCTAAATTTATATTGCATCAATGTATAGCAGAAAAGTCATATTAAGACACACAATAATGTTTGTAATAGAAGAATTTGTAAAATCAATTTAATTACATTGACCACAATGCACACAGAGCTATAGCTAACTGCACTTGGGCTTGGAAGGTTTGGTCATGAGGGCAAAAAGAACAACCAGGTAGACAGTACAAAACCCATATCCCAGCAGATTTATTATTATGGCTTCCAAGTGGTGCAGTATATAATGTATTGGACTTTGAATAAGACAATCCAGTGCGAATCTGAGAAAATTATTTAACCTCTGTCTGCCTCAGTTTCTTCAAATGAAAAAACAATGATGATAATAATAATAGTATCAACCTTACAAGGTAGTTATGAGGACCAAATGGGATAATATTTGTAATGTGCTTAGTATACTGCTTGATACATGATAGGCATTTAATAAATGCTTGTTTTCTACTTCCTTCATTAAGAATGACATACAAAAATTAATGTCATTTCCTTTCTTGATGTGATTTTGAAACTGATAGATGAGAGGAATGCTGTGAACATACACAGACAATTGTGTGTGTGTGTGTATATGTATATATATGTATATATCAAGATATATATATATATATATATATATATACATATTTCTCTATATCTATCTATATCATATAGCTTTACCGAAGCTTTTAATAATGTAGCTCTTGTTATTCTTGTAAAAATGGGGATATAAAGATTAGATAATAATACATTACAATAGATTAAAATCTTTTTAGATGGCCAGGCTCAAAGAATAGTTGTTAATGGTTCAATGTTAATGGGGCAGGCGATCTCCAATGGTGTACCTTAGTGATTTGTACTTGAACCTGTGCTGTTTAACACTTTTTCAATGACTGGATAAAAGCATAGATATCATGCTCATTGGATTTTTAGATCTCATTAAGTATGGAGGGATAACTAAGTCACTGGATGATAATTTCAATAGCTTTAAAACCACTATGATTCTGGGATTTGAAATGATCAATGGTCATCCATTTGGTTCAGATGACTGACCTGAGACCATGATCCTGAATGGAGAATCTCTGAAATTCACCACTAAAGCAGCCATCCCTTCCTTTCCGTTTAGATATGGGACTTGATTGGTGTTAATTCACAATTCAATAACTTCCTGGGTTTTAGTGGAAAAGATTTCCTGCTCTTTCTACTTCTTTTTCTTTTCATATAAACACATTATTCCATTAATGTGAAGTAAAACCAAACTTGGTAATTTTGAACTTAAGCTCCCAAATCAAATTAAAAATGAGATTTTTCTTGATTATTATTAATAATCAAGTCTGTAGATATTCCTTTTATATTTAATTAGGAGTGAATGTCAACCACTAAATGTAACTTAAATGAAATCACTTTTCATCGCTTGGCAGCAAGAGACAGGTACTCATGATTTTTGGACTGAAAAAAACAACTCAATTTTAACTTCATAATTTTGAAGATTGCCCCAAGAGCATTATTTTGAGTGTATAATAAGAAGCTTCCTTTTGTTGACATTTCTATTTCATTAAATTCTCTGAAATTATATTAAATTCTCTGAATATATATACATATACATATATATATTCTTTATTTATCAGTCCTTTTTCTGAAGGTAGTATATTCCTTAATAGGCTCTTTATTATTGATCTGAGTATTTACAATACTTAGAAAAACTTAATCATTCACAATTATTTTTGAAAATATTCCTATATATAATATTTTCACTTTTTGTGTTGTTGTTTGTTTGTTTTTCCATTCTCATGGGGTTTTTTTAATCTGATTTTTTTTTCAGCATGACAAATATGGAAATGTGTTTTGAAGTATTGCCCATGTTTAACTCCTATCAGATTGTTTTCTGTCTTAGGGAGTGGGGAGGAGGAAGGAGAGGGAGAAAAATTTGGAATATAAGGTTTTGTGAAAGTGAATGTTAAAAATTATCTTTTCATGTATTTGGAAACATAAAATACTATTACTAATGGTAAAAAAAAAAAGGAAAAAAAGAAAATATTGCTATAACCATAAACAAAGTTTTCTTGGTTCTGCTCATTTTACTTTTCTTTATTTTCTGCAAGTCTTTCAATGTTTTCCTAAAATCAACTAGTTCATTATTTCTTATACTACAGAAATATTCTATCATAAATTAGAAATATTTCTTACAACTTGTGCTTCTACTTTCTTATTAAAAGACACATCTAACTCTAAGAATTGTATCATATATCTGTGCTAATTCACATCAATAGGCAAATTCTTTTGGGCCAAGGGTTTCATCAGTTTCTATCTGAGTGACTTCTCTTTTTTTTTTGCATAATTTCCAAGTGCCAATTTTTGCTTTGTAGAGTACTGTACTTCTGAATTAGGAAAAAAAAAAAAAAAAAGATTAATGCCACTCTTGTTTCCTGATTCTTCTCCTTTAAATTTGGCTTCTTCTAATCTCCTTTGCTTATTCTTCCCTAAATGGGATAATCCCCAATAATCTGTCCTGGGTCCTCTCCTTTTTTCCCTTTATACTAGGAAGAACTTGGTGATCTTTTTAAGTTCTATGGATTTAATTATCATCTCTAGAGAGAGGATTCCTAGATTTATATATATGTCCAAATTTAATCTCTTCCCTAAAATCCAGCACTTTATTACCAACTGCCTTTGGATATCTCAAACTCAATGTCCTGAAAACATATCAAAACTCAGTGTGTCCAAAAATTAATTCAATATCTTTCCCCCAAATCTTTAATTCTTCGGAACTTCCCTATTTACATCAATGGCACTACCATCTTCCTGATTACCCTGGCTTACAGCATGTCTGTTTTCGTGATATCTTTGTATAGCTCTCTTTCCATTCACAGTCTCCACTCTACTACAGACATTTGCATTATTACAATAACCATTTATCTCCCCCCCATTCAAGTCTTCCCATTCTAATTATTTTCTACCTTTACCTGCCAAGGTGATTTTCTTAAAATCTAGTTTGTTTATATTACTTTCCTGCTCAAAAAGTTCCAGTAGTTTCCTATCATTACTAGAAACAAATAGTCTTCTCTTTACTATTTACATTTCTTCATAACTTTACCCTTTTTTACTCTCCCAGTCTTCTTTCACTCTACTCTCATCTACAATGACTCTATGTTAGTTTACTTTTTCTTCACACATGGCTCTTTACCTTTCATTTTCTTGTCTTTGGACTCCCTGACACTAGGACTAATATGTTCTCCAGGCTTACCTCTGACTCCTGGTTTCCTTCCAAACTTTGCTCAAATCCTCTGGAGGAGGTCTTTCTCTCTGGAATTATCTTTGATCTACGAAATAGGTTTCTTGTATATCCTAAATTATTTGCATCTTTCCCCCCATTAGAAAGTCAGCTCTTTAAGGACAGGGATTCATTTTGTCTTTTTTGTTTCTTCAGTAGCACAATACTTGGTATAGAGTAGGAGCTCAAAAAATCCTTGGTGTCTGACAGTATTCTATTGCTCTCTGACCACTTTTATGCCATATCTCCTCACCTGTAACTGGCCCCTGCAAATCCCAAGTTAGGGATTCTTCTTTACTCCTAATGAACAAGTATTCTCCATGATTATATGGAAGGTAGCCCTCTGCCACCCACCTCCCTCCACTACACAGACTTTCTACCTCTAGATATTGGAACAATAACCAACTTAACACTGTAATTCCTGGAAAAGACAAATAAAAAAAATCCCTATGATTTTTCAGTTATCCTAATAATTTGCTAGACATTTTAAATTGCCCCTCCTTGGCCACTATCCCTTTATGAATGTTTATCTCCTTTATAAAATGTAAGCTGCTTGAGGGCACATACTATCTTTGCTCTTTATTTCTCCACTGTTCCTGGCATGATGTATAGATGGTCATTAATGAATTCATTCAATCATTCAAATTTTTATGAAGACTTAATGGATCAGGTATGGAAATAAAATTTAATCATATTTTCATTTGTTCCTGGGATCTTTCCCAGAATATTAAATTATTCTGAGTCATCTTGCATCATTTGCCTTAGAATGAGTTTTTTGAGAAATGCGAGAAATGCCAGTTTGATAAGGAAGATAATGGAGTTCATCACAACACCTAATAGAAAGGGCGGGGCATAAAAATCCAAGAGAAGTTAAGGGAATATTTCAGTGGGAATCTTAGCTTTCGAGAAATATTTATAGGCATTATTCAGTTTCCTAGAATATCACCTCACTTTTCCCTCAAGTTTTTTTTTTTTTTTTCCCTTAATAGTAACTCAGTGACTTAGTATAACACCCTAAGGCTTCACAAGGATCATCAGAGAGCAATACATTGAGCGACTGTAGAACCCATATGTTTCAGCCATCCCCCAATCAGCAGAAAAAGTTATGGAAACTGACCCCTCCGATATTGCCAGTGCCTCTGTCCTTCCCCATGTCTCATCAAACCCCTTCATCTTCCAGTCAATCAATCAAGTATTTATTAAGCACTCACTCTGTGCTGGACACTGTAAAAGGAAAAACTTTCTAATGGGAGAAATAACATACACACCTAGTTATTGTAAAGTTGTCTCAGTGATTCTTTGTGATCTTTTTTAGGGTTTTCTTGGCAGGCACTGGAGTGATTTGCCACTGCCTTTTCCAGATCATTTTACATATGAGGAAACTGAAGCAAAAGTTAAATGACTTGCTCAGAGACACATAGCTCACAAGTGTTTTAGGCTATATCTGAACTTATGGAGGTGAGCCTTCCTGACTATTTTTCTTTGAGTTTTTTGGGGGGATTTGTTTTCTTTTACAAAATGACAAATATGAAAATGTTTTTGGCATGATTGCACATGTAAAGCCTATACTAAATTGCTTGCTTTCTCAATGAGGGAGGAGAGGAGAGAAAGAAGGAGAGAATTAAAAACTCATTTTTAAAATGAAAGTTAAAAATAATTTTTACATGTAATTGGAAAAAATAAAATATTTTTAAAAATAAGAATTTTAAAAAAAAGAAGAGGAAATGAAGGACCAGATCATTATAAGTATGGGGGATGGCCAGTTCAAAAACATAGAAATGGGAGCAGGAGTATTATTTATACAGGAGAGCAAGTCACTTTTCTTGGTCCTCAGTGTTTTTTTTTTTTTTCAATAGTACTCATTTTGCCTGCCTTTCAATGTTGGGAAAGATGCAGAGAGAAAGAAGATTTTCCTCTTTATAATATAGTTATTCTTAGTGATGAAGGTCTGTCTAAGTTGGAGAAAATGATACACTCTGCTCCCTACTCTACTCATTCCATGCTGGACACCATTCCTTCAGCCTTTCTCTTCACATTCAATTCAGCTCCTCCTGGGTGATCCAGGGAACAGAGCACTAGGTTCTATTCAGAGCCCAGCATCAGTATTTTACTATATATAAGACGCACTAAAGATCTGTCGGGCATTATTATCCCCTTCCAAATAGGAGATGATTGAAATAGAAAAGATAACTCTAGCTGAAAGATAACTCTATCTAAAGGATAACTCTGTATGTAAGAGTCAGGAAGACCTAAGTTCAATGCTGCTTTCAGACATCTACTAGCTGTGTGACCCTAGGCAAGTCACTTGTGCCAGTTCCCTCAGATGTAAAATGAACTGGAGTAGGAAATAGCACACGGCTACAACATTTTTGCCAAGAAAATTTCAAACAGAGTGACAAAGAGTCTGAAACAACTTAAACAACAAATGAAAAGTCTATACTCTTTGCTTTTTTCCATCATTAGCTAGACTTGAAGTATTGTGGACTAGGCATATAAAGTGAAATAATTTTAAGGAAAAGAAAATATTAGCAAATAAAAGGATAGAATGACAGGTTTCATGGAGGAGGAAATAAGAGTTAAGCTTTAAAATAAAATAAAGAATCTTGGAAGGTATTCTATGCATGAAGGTTGATTAGTCATGTTTCAATCATCTCAAACTCTGTGACCTCTTTTCTTAACATTTCTTTTCTAACATTTCTTAACAGAGATACTAGTTTTCCATTTCCATTTCCATTTCCATTTTCCATTTTCCATTTCCTTCTTCATCTCATTTTACAGACTAGGAAGCAGCATTAAATGACTTGTCTACAGTCATACAGCTAATGAGGCCAAATTTGGGCCCAGGAAGATGTATTCTTGATTCCAGACTTAGTACTCTTACCTGCTGAACTATTTAGCTGCCCAGTCATGGAGGTACTTGCCTGAATACACAGAGAAGGAGGTAGCATCTTGAGAATTTGAAGGGTTTAATGTGAAAAAGAGATCAGACTATTTTGCTTGGTCCCAAAGAAGAGATCTAGAAGGAATGGGCTTTATGGGAGTAAAGCAGTCAAGTTTCTTTGCAATGTAGTGGATTTCTTTTCATTGAAGATCTCCAAGCAAAAGCTACATGATTACTTATTAATATTTATTGGAAGTATTCTTGTTCAGATGTTATTTAGATGCCTTCTAGTGTGCCCTTTAATGCTGAAATTATGTAATTCTCTGGGAAAAGAATATAAGCTTGTTTTTAGCCATAGTGAGTTTGATGTATTGATGGGACAGTTAAATGGACGTGTCTTCAAGATATCAGATAGGTTTAGAGAATTGTGCTGGAGGGAAAAGGGGGAATGAAACACATATTAAAGTACCTATTCTGTGCTGTTATATAAAGTTATATAACATTTTTCAAAGCATTTGACAAATATCTCATTTGATCCTTACAATAACCTTTGGAAGTAAGTTCTATTATTAGAACCAATTTTATCTTTGGGAAAACTGAGGCAGACAGAGGTTAAATGATTTACCCAGTGTCACATAACTAGTAGATATCTGAGATCATGTTTGAATTCAAGATTTCCTTACTCCAGGAACAGAACCAGTGTAATATCCATTGCACTACTTAGAAGCTTCTGAAGCCTAGGAGAGAAATGAGATTTGGAAAAATAAATCTTGGAGTCAAATATAGATGCAAGAGTTGAAACACTGAGAATGAATAAAATTAATAAGGGACAAATTATGGAGAAAAGATAAAAGAAGAGTATAGCATTTAGAAATCTGGGCATGAGGTTGGTCTGATTCTGATTTCTACCAAACTGCTTTGGTAGTTATCAAAAGGATGCTATTCTTCCATTAATTTGGACTTCTTGTATCATTAAATACTACTTATGGTTTTCAATTGAATATCCCCCCGCAATTTGCTCTGTCCCACTGATCTTTTTGGTTTTGTTTTTCAATCGGCACCAAATTGTTTGTAAAGAGTACTCACCAAAACTATTTAGTGAATTAAGTCTGAGAGGCTAAGGTTCTTAGTACCCTCTCTGACTAGCCTCGACATTGCAAAAGAATATATCAACCTTAGCTCTTGGTTCACAAGTGTTCACTGTGAACCAAGGTCCTTTTTCCTACATATTGACTGTACTTCCTTAGCAAAACTCCCTGTTTATGTAAGTGCTAAACTTCTTCAATTCATTTTTTAATGATGGGAACACAGATTCTTGGAAGCTAGAATTAGGGAAGGCTAGAAAATCACAGAAAGAATCATGCAAAAAAAAAAAAAAGAGAGAGCATTTATTAAGGGCCTACTATGGACCAATGGTATGCTAGACTCTGAAGATAAAACTGCAAAAGATGAAGGAGCTTACACTGCAATGTGTAGGGGCTAAAGGGAGATAGGGTTAGAAATCATCTGATCCAACCTCCTCATGCTACTGAAATGAAACCTGAAATTCTTTCTCAAAAAATGCTTCAGATCAAATATACAAGATAGGTAGTATACTGGATAGAGCGTAGAAGTTGAAGCAAAGTCCTGAATTCAGAACCTGCTTCCTGGTTGGGAAAATAATTCAATAAAAAAGTTATTGTGCCTATTTTTTGCATGGTACTGTGTTTAGCACTGAGATGCAAAGAATGTAAAAGATGGATATATAGAGGATAAATTAAAATACATCAACACAAGAAAAGCACTAGAATTAAAAATCAGGAAAGGATTCCTTAAAGAAGGTAGAACTTCAGCTGGAACTTGAAGAAAGCCAGGTAAGCCCGGAAGTGGACATAAGGAAGTAGATCAATTCAGGCATAAGAGGTAGGAGAGATAGTTATTGTAAATTGGGGGAGAGACAGAGAGAGAGAGAGAGAGAGACGGAGAGACATCCAACAAAAGAGACTGAGAAGTTGTTTCCTCATTTGTAAAAATGGGGATAGTAATAGCAATTATCTCACAAAGTTGTAAAAATCAAATGAGATATAAAGCACTTTGCAAAACTTGTATAAGCTCTAATTTTTCTCTTTCTCAATACACACACAGATGTACATATATATATATATATGTATACTCAAATATATAGATATAGTCTCACATGGGGCAGCTAGGTTGCACAGTACATATATAGTTCTGGGCTTGAAATTAAGAAGATTCATCTTCATGAGTTCAAATTTGGCATCAGACACTTATTAGTTGTGTGACCCATGGCAAATTATTTAACTGTTTGCCTCAGTTTCCTTATCTGTAAAATGAGCTGGAGAAGGAAATGGCAAGTCACTGTGGTATCTTTGCCAAGTAAACCCTAAATAAGATCATGAACTATCAGAAACAAGTGAAAAACTACTAAACAAATAATCAAATATATAGATACATGCTCTCTCTGTGTGTATACATATACATACATGTACATGTATGCATATATATAATGTGTGCACATATACTTGAGTGTGTATATATAGATACATGTACATATGTATGAATATATATAGGTATATTTTGGGTGTGTGCATGTGCACATGTATCTGCTTATATTTAAAGCTCAATATCAGTAAAGGCTTAGCTAGAATGATAGTAGATAGATGTCCAATAAAGAAAGGAGCATTTGGGTTATATCCCTAAGTTTTTTTTTGAGAAGCATCAACTGCATCATAGAATTATAGAAAAAATGAAATCACCTAGTCCAACCCTATTCATGGGAACTTCAATTGTATGAGAAAATTGAGGCCCAGAGTAAATCCATCCCTTCCTCAAGGCCTGAAGGTAGCAAATAGTCTAGTTGAAATTTTTAGAAGATGGAAACTGCACTTGATTGCTCATCATTGGTCTGACCTCTTGAGATATTTTGTGTTCTTTTGAATAGAGATTTCTCTTTCTTGTATTTCTACAGGTAACCTAGTGTACTTTCTTCTGACTCAGTTAAGGTTAAAGTTTAAAATCATTTATCTTCTTTTGACTTTAGACAGTGGATAGTAAACATTCATTTTATAGATTAGTCTATTTTAGATGAGTACTATATTGAAAAAAAAAGTTTGTGTGATTATAGGCAGAAATTCTGTATTGATGGGGACCCAAAATTGTTATAATTGTTAATATTCATGTTCACTGTGGCAAGGATTACCATCTGGGCCCTGAGTGTCCCCAACATGAAGAATGCCCCCCAGCTTCCCATGGGTTATAACCCTGGGTTAGAGTTATCTTTTCTATTTCAACCATGTCCTATTTGGAAGGGGATAATAGTGCCCGACAGATCTTTTGTTTAGTGCTTCTTATATATAGTAAAATACTGTAATTTAACAGCTTGCTAGGGGAACAAAAATTTGTTCCAGTTCCTGATTTAAATGTTTATGCTAATTGCTATTTATTGGCTCAGATGCAAATGATAGGTTGGCCAAAGTGAAATTTTATGACGAGCAAACTCCCCCCTTTTGTGCAAATTGAAAAAGTGAAACAAGAGGAGGATGAAATGAGCCGAAGATGGTCTTAATGGCTGCTTTTTAATGGGGAAGATAAAATTAAGACTGATTTACGTGGCCAACTCCCCTGTTTTCTCTTATCAGCTCATTTGGCAGGAAAAATGGAAAAGTAATTGTTCCTCTTTCAATGTGGGCCTCAAACCATTATTTATTGGCTGAAATTAATCGCTGTTTATCCTTCATTCACGTGGAAACCGCTCTATCAGCATTATGAACCCCAGCAACCCAACTAGTCCCTTGCAATTTAGTCGACAGCAAGCTCAGATCCTGATGAGGCGTGCCTTAATTTTCTGGGCTGTGGGAGTTAATGAAGACTCCTTTCTTAGCATATTTGTATTTCTACAACATTAATAACAAAGACCCACACTTTCTCTTCAGCAGCAAGTAAACTTTTTTTTTCACCTAAAAGTGAAAAAAATGTACTTGGAAAAAAATGGAGGAAAAAAAAAAGGGTGAAGCTGAGAGTTTACTGCTTCAAAGATATCTAAAATATGTGGGACTTTGTAACCATAGAGGATGGAAAGAAAAACTCTTTTGAAAGGAAGATATCTTGAAAGCTATAAACTGGAGGAGACACTTTTTGTTGATTGTTTCAGTCTCTTGTATTGATTGATTCATCTAATTGACAACCTGCAGTTTATGTGGGACATCATCTCTTACATCACCTCCAATTGTGCTTCAGAAGACTATCTGGGATTAGCAGGTCATACTCTGGATTCAAACCTTTGCCTGCTCAATCAGTAACTTCATTGAATATTTACTTACCCAGTCTTTCTCCTTTTCAGGGTGATAGTTTTATTCTGTGTTCAACTGGCAGTTCATTTGAATTATTAGAGGAGTATATTGACTTTAGTGAAAATGGCATATTTATCCACTCTGGTTAATATAGAAGAAGTCATTACTAAAGTTGATTACTTCCATGTATTTCTAAACAAGAAGTGTCATTGATGATGATTTTTCCCAAGACCTAATTCTTTTTCAATTTCACTTTTTTTTTGGGGGGGGGGTAGTGAAGGGATGAAAAAGGAGGTAGAACAGATCTGGAATTTCAATAGTATAGAGAACTTTCAGGAAAGAAACTCTATCAATTCAGATCTGTAACTTAAAGTCTAAGAAAGTTGTCTGGTGCTGAGAGGTTAAGTAATTTGTCCAGGGTCATACAGTTGATATGTATCAGAAGTTGGACTCGATAAAGAGATACCCCGAAAAACTTTTTAACAACCTGCTCTCCACAAGAAGAAAATATATTTTAAGTTTAATCTGAATTATTAACATTTTCTTTATTAACATTTTTTCATCACCTTATTAAGTTTAGACAATTAATAAAACAATAATTGAAGCTCTGATTAATAATGTTTGATGATTTCTGAGAAATAAATACTGAAACATTGGGTGATAAATGAGATGCCACAAAGTATAATGGAAAGAATGTTGTATTCAGAGCAAAGAAAATCTGAGTTCAGGTCCTATGTCTGAAAGGAGTTGGGTCATCATGGGCAAATCGCCTTACAGTGAAAAGACTCAGGAAACTTTCTAACATATGTCTAAATTAAAAAAAAAAAACAAAAACAAAACAATAACAACAACAACAACAAAAACAGACTTTAGTCTTCCTTGGGGTAGGGAAAGCTTCCATAATGAAGTCACAGACCATAATGTGCTAATATAATGAAACCATTACATTTAAAAAACTTTATTGGTATGAGCTCTTTCTGTATTGTAACTCATCTTCCTAACATTGCTAAAATCTAACTTCTTGCATAGAAAAACTACAAAGAGAATAGGATATTTAAATGCTTTAAAAAAAGGGGGGGGAGCTCTTTTAATTGTCAACTTTCCCTTGGAAAGATTTTCTTGGGTTATACTTCACTATTGACTTTAGAGCCTAGACTATGGATTTTATAGGTTATCACTTTCTTTAAACTGTGTCCATTGATTGTCCATTAGAGTTTTACTGACCTGAAAAACAACAGCCTTAAATCCTCTTTAAATCATTTGGAGCTGGCTTTTTCAATAAACAAAATCCCATCACATGCCAAGTTCTCTCCAATTTCCAAGTTCTATTCCAATTTCAAATAGAAAATTTTTAACTCATGAGGAAAGATAAAGAAGCAAAAGAAGAAAATGCCATTGAGAAATAGCTTCCCATAGGAGATACATTAATCATACTAATAACACACTTTAGCATCACAAAGCATTTTTCCATACATTATTTCATTTGAGGCTGATAATAGTCTTTTGTTACATGGGGAATTAAGGCATTATCCCCATTTTACAGATGAGGAAAGTGTGGTCCAAGAAGTGAAACAGTTGACTCAAAAATCAAGCAGTTGGTAAGTGGCTCAGACTTCAAATATAGTGCTAGTTTTAATTTGTCATATCAAGATATTGAGTCTTTATTTTCATAGAGATATTTAAGAACATGATGGATAGAATGTTCTTGAGAGGCTGTCATATGACCCTTAGGAGTCCTTGTCAAAATTTTTTATCCTGTGATTTCATCTATTTATTTTTAATGTTGTTGCATTTTTTCAAAGAGCTAAATATATGTAAGTCCTTTCCCTTACTCCCTATACTTAAGAATCCCTTGAAATGGCCTTCAAATGTTGTCATCTATTATGATGTGGCTATCTTGACATTATCTTACCTTTTTTTATCCATAGCTCTTTAGATTTGGCAGGAGAAATTCTGCAGGTGACATATATATTAACATTATTTTGGCTTTTCTTGTCTTCTTCCAGTTACATCATTAAATTTCCCAAGACATGAATTAACTAAGAATCAACCTTTTTCAGTTATAAAAAAGCTTCTATAATATTATTTTTTATGATTAAAATGTTATAATGATATAAGATTGTTCTTAGTCATCTGAGCTTATTCTCATTAGTTTTTATAATTATTAGAGTCCACTTAGGTAATTTATAGTTGAATCCTTAATGCAGGCTAGCCAATAATTTAATGCTCTTTGGCCTTCCTGATCTTAATGCTTTCGACCTAAATTTCATAGATGATAGGGAGTACTCTCTGATATCACCACTCACAGAAGACACCAACATTGTGAGAGGCAGTATAGCATGGAAATTGAGAAGAAAAATGGAAATTCTTAAGTTCAGAAAATTTAAGTTCGAGTCTTGCATGTTAGATATCGATTATGTCATTCAAACACTTAGTGCTTTAGGCAAGTCATTTAACTCTGGGCACCCTGGCAAACTTCTGATCCTGTATGTTGAAGAATATTTGCCTATCTATACTGATAGAAGGCATTCCCTTACTTAGAGTTCCTTGCATCAAAGAAAACATTAGTCTGAACCATTAAAAAGTTATTTGGAATTATTGACTGATGTATAAGTAATTTTCAAACTGTCTTTCTGTAGGCACCATAAAACTGAAACTATTTTTTGAATTTTCAAAATAAGATTACTACAGTTCAAAATTTATTTCTTGAAATTAAAATAGTTATTTCTCATTTTATGAATCACATTCATTTTCATGTATTTCTATCACTCCATATTATTGTTGTTCAGTCATTCAATCATTATATGATTCTTTGTGACTTGATAAAGATACTGGAATGTTTTGCATTTCCTTCTCCAGCTGATTGTATAGATGTGGAAACTGAGGCAGACACATAGTTAGTAACCATGGCCAGATTTGAATTCAGATCTTCCTGATATGTCTCTGGTGTGAGTGATTGCCAAGGCCTTTTTAGGGCTGTTTAGCTACCTTGAATGTTCATCTTTAACCATCTCTCACCTGTAACCTGAAGAAGCAATAGCATGAGCAATGGCCATACCCCAATGAACCAACTTAGCAGATAGTTAAATCAGATTGAAGGTAACCAATAGGCTTCAAACCCATTGGTGAGTTAGGGTGATGTCTACCCCAAGCATATGAAGCCTTCCCAGTCGAATGAAAATAATTTGTTCCAACAGTCATAAAAGTGATTGAAGGACTTGCTATGAATCACTTAGAGCTTGGTCGGGCATCAGACATCAAGATCAGCCACTACATTCTGGGCCATTCTAAGTCATCTTGATTTTTGTTCTGCCATTGGATTTGGTGGTTCAGGAAGAGGGAGTGAATAGAATGCACATGGAAATCAAAACATAATCCAGGGGGTCAATGATACTTTACAAAAATTTAGGACAAAAACAACATATTCATTTTAGTAAATCTGTAATGCGAATTCAGTCTCATCTACTTATCAAACCACAGATTATCATTCAATAAACTCAGTTGAAAATGATTATGTTGTTCGACTTCCGGTTAAGATGGCGGAGAGGAGGCTCACAGTTGCATAAGCTCCGCGCTTTCTCTCACTATCCACTTCATTACAAGCCTCTGAATCAATGCTTGACTGAAAAAAACCCACAAATAGTTACCAAGAGAAGCCATCCTTGAGATCCGCCAAGAAAGGTCTGTCTTTACTGGAGGGCTGGGGCGGTTTTAGATCGGGCGCAGGCTGAGGGCAGCGGCAGTGAGAGCACGGGAGCAGAGCTGAGAGGGGGTGGGGAGTGATCGTAGCCGTCTCTGCGGGAGAGCTTCGCTACAGGTTTGGAACCTGCAGCAAGTCAACAGCCCAGCAGAGAAGCTAAAAACACCGGGGCTGAAGAACACAACCCCAAACAGCTGGAGTCTCTCAGGACCTGGCCGCCCCCCCCTTCCCCCCCCTCAGTGACTCAGCACGCTTTGGGATCTCAGAGCGCAGGCGCAGCACAGTCCTGCTAGTGCCTCACTGCTGCCACCTGCAGTCTGTAGAGGAAGCTCGATAACACACCCAGCCCCCCCCCCAAAGAAAGACTCCAGTTTTTTCTGTTTTTCTTTGGTAGTTTATCTCTGATTAATAGACAGAATGAGCAAGAAGCTGAAGAGGACTTTAACCCTTGACAGCTTCTATACAGATAGAGAGCAGACTCTAAATCCTGAGGAGACTAAAAACAGGCAGTCCCCAGGTGATTCCCCAAAGGAGGAGATTGTCTGTTCCTCAGCACAGATGAACCTCATAGAAGTGATTAAAAAGGCTCTCACAAGGGAGCTAGAAGAAAAATGGGGAAAGCAGAGTGAGGCTTGGCAAAAGGAGAAGGAAGCTTGGGAAAAGGAGAGGGAGGCTTGGCAAAAGAGCCTGGAGAAGTCAGTTAAAGAGAGAGTGGATAAAGAAGTAAAATCCTTGAAAAATAGGATTAGTGAACTGGAAACAGAAAACAGCTCTCTAAAAAACAAAATTGGCGAAATGGAAAAAAATTCCACAGAACAAAAGAACTCAATGGGACAATTAGAGAAAGATTTTAAAAAAGTGAGTGAAGAGAATACTTCACTGAAAATCAGAATTGAACAAGTGGAATTGAATGACTCGAGGAGACAAGAAGAATCAGTCAAGCAAATCCAAAAAAATCAAACAATGGAGAAAAATGTGAAATACCTTCTGGGGAAGACAACAGACCTGGAAAACAGATCCAGGAGAGACAATCTGAGAATCATTGGACTCCCAGAAAAACATGATGAAAAAAAGAGCCTGGACACTGTCTTCCAGGAAATCATCAAAGAGAACTGCCCAGAAGTCATAGGAACAGAGGAAAAAATAAACATTGAAAGGATTCATCGATCACCCACTGAAAGGGATCCTAAAATCAAAACACCAAGGAATATAGTGGCCAAATGCCAGAACCCTCAGGTGAAAGAAAAAATATTGCAAGCGGCTAGAAAAACCCAATTCAAGTATCAAGGAGCCACAATAAGGATCACCCAGGATCTGGCAGCATCCACATTAAAAGATCGAAGGGCCTGGAATATGATATTCCGAAAGGCTAAGGAACTTGGTATGCAACCAAAAATAACTTACCCAGCGAGAATGAGCATCTTTTTCCAGGGAAGAAGATGGACATTCAACGAAGTAAGCGAATTTCATCTATTTCTGATGAAAAAACCAGAACTTAACAAAAAGTTTGATCTACAAATATAGAACTCAAGAGAAATCTAAAAAGGTAAAGATTAATCTTGGGAACTATATTTTGACTATATAGATGTATAAAGAATACATGTATACCTTGTTCTAGAAATTGATGTGGAAAGGACATTGTACCAGAAAAAGGGTAAAGTGGGGGTAGTACATCTCATGAAGAGGCATAGGAAACCTATTATATCTGAGAGAAAGAATGGAGGGGGATGAATATAGTGGGTATCTTACTGCCTTCAGAATTGGCTTTAAGTGAAAAATCTTAAGACATATTCAATCTATGGTGAAACTTCTCCCATCTCATTGAAAAGTGAGAAGGGAAAAGTGGAAAGGGAAGGAATAAGCTAAGCGGAAGGGAATACGGGAACTGGGAGGGAAAGGGGTAAGATAGGGGGAGGAACTCTAAGGCGGGGGGAGGGACACTAAAAAGGGAGGGCTGTGAGAAGCAAGGGGTGCTCACAAGCTTAATACTTGGAAGGGGGGGAAAGGGGAAAGAAGGGAGGAAAGCATAAACCGGGGTTAACAAGATGGCAAGTAATACAGAATTGGTCATTCTAACCATAAACGTGAACGGGGTAAACTCCCCCATAAAGAGGAAGCGGTTAGCAGAATGGATTAAAAGCCAGAATCCTACAATATGTTGTTTACAGGAAACACACCTGAAGCGGGGAGATACATGCAGGTTAAAGGTAAAAGGTTGGAGCAAAATCTACTATGCTTCAGGTGAAGTCAAAAAAGCAGGGGTAGCCATCCTGATCTCAGATCAAGCTAAAGCAAAAATTGACCTAATTAAAAGAGATAAGGAAGGACACTATATCTTGCTAAAGGGTAGCATGGATAATGAAGCACTATCTATATTAAACATATATGCACCAAGTGGGGTAGCATCTAAATTCTTAAAAGAGAAACTAAGAGAGCTGCAAGAAGAAATAGACAGTAAAACTATAATAGTGGGAGATCTTAACCTTGCACTCTCAGAATTAGATAAATCAAACCAGAAAATAAATAAGAAAGAAGTCAAAGAGGTAAACAGAATACTAGAAAAGCTAGATATGATAGATCTCTGGAGAAAATGTAATAGAGACAGAAAGGAATACACTTTCTTTTCAGCAGTTCATGGAACCTATACAAAAATTGACCATATATTAGGACATAAAAACCTCAAACTCAAATGTAGTAAGGCAGAAATAGTAAATGCATCCTTTTCAGACCACGATGCAATGAAAATTACATTCAACAAAAAAGCAGGGGGAAGTAGACCAAAAAATAATTGGAAACTAAATAATCTCATACTAAAGAATGATTGGGTAAAACAGCAAATCATAGACATAATTAATAACTTCACCCAAGAAAACGATAATAATGAGACATCATACCAAAATGTATGGGATGCAGCCAAAGCGGTAATAAGGGGAAATTTCATATCTCTAGAGGCCTATTTGTATAAAATAGAGAAAGAGAAGGTCAATGAATTGGGTTTGCAATTAAAAATGCTAGAAAAGGAACAAATTAAAAACCCCCAGTCAAACACTAAACTTGAAATTCTAAAAGTAAAAGGTGAGATCAATAAAATTGAAAGTAAAAAAACTATTGAATTGATTAATAAAACTAAGAGTTGGTTCTATGAAAAAACCAACAAAATAGACAAACCCTTAGTAAATCTGATTAAAAAAAGGAAAGAGGAAAATCAAATTGTTAGTCTTAAAAATGAAAAGGGAGAACTCACCACTAACGAAGAGGAAATTAGAGCAATAATTAGGAGTTACTTTGCCCAACTTTATGCCAATAAATTCGACAACTTAAATGAAATAGAAAAATACCTCCAAAAATACAGCTTGCCCAAACTAACAGAGGAAGAAGTAAATATCCTAAACAGTCCCATCTCAGAAAAAGAAATAGAACAAACTATCAATCAACTCCCTAAGAAAAAATCCCCAGGACCAGATGGATTTACATGTGAATTCTACCAAACATTTAAAGAACAATTAACTCCAATGTTATATAAACTATTTGAAAAAATAGGGATTGAAGGAGTCCTACCAAACTCCTTTTATGACACAGATATGGTACTGATACCTAAACCAGGTAGGCTGAAAACAGAGAAAGAAAATTATAGACCAATCTCCCTAATGAATATTGATGCTAAAATCTTAAATAAAATATTAGCAAAAAGATTACAGAAAATTGTCACCAGGATAATACACTATGACCAAGTAGGATTTATACCAGGAATGCAGGGCTGGTTCAATATTAGGAAAACTATTAGCATAATTGACTATATCAATAACCAAACAAACAAAAACCACATGATCATCTCAATAGATGCAGAAAAAGCATTTGATAAAATCCAACATCCATTCCTAATAAAAACACTTGAGAGCATAGGAATAAATGGACTTTTCCTTAAAATAGTCAGGAGCATATATTTAAAACCATCAGTAAGCATCATATGCAATGGGGAAAAACTGGAACCTTTCCCAGTAAGATCTGGAGTGAAGCAAGGTTGCCCACTATCACCATTATTATTTAATATCGTATTAGAAACACTAGCCTCGGCAATAAGAGTCGAGAAAGATATAAAAGGAATTAGAGTAGGCAATGAGGAAACCAAACTATCACTCTTTGCAGATGATATGATGGTATACCTAGAGAACCCCAGAGATTCTACCAAAAAGCTATTGGAAATAATTCATAATTTTAGCAAAGTAGCTGGCTACAAAATAAATCCCCATAAATCCTCAGCATTTTTATACATCACCAACAAAACCCAACAGCAAGAGATACAAAGAGAAATTCCATTCAGAATAACTGTTGATACCATAAAATATTTGGGAATCTATCTACCAAAGGAAAGTCAGGAATTATATGAGCAAAATTATAAAAAAGTCTCCACACAAATAAAGTCAGACTTAAATAATTGGAAAAATATTAAGTGCTCTTGGATCGGCCGAGCGAACATAATAAAGATGACAATACTCCCTAAACTAATCTATTTATTTTGTGCTATACCAATCAGACTTCCAAGAAAATATTTTATTGATCTAGAAAAAATAACAACAAAATTCATATGGAACAATAAAAAGTCGAGAATCTCAAGGGAATTAATGAAAAAAAAATCAAATGAAGGTGGCCTAGCTGTACCTGATCTAAAATTATATTATAAAGCAGCAGTCACCAAAACCATTTGGTATTGGCTAAGAAATAGATTAGTGGATCAGTGGAAAAGGCTAGGCTCACAAGACAGAATAGTCAACTATAGCAATCTAGTGTTTGACAAACCCAAAGCCCCTAACTTCTGGGAAAAGAATTCAATATTTGATAAAAACTGCTGGGATAATTGGAAATTAGTATGGCAGAAATTAGGCATGGACCCACACTTAACACCATATACCAAGATAAGATCAAAATGGGTCTATGACCTAGGCATAAAGAACGAGACTATAAATAAATTAGAGGAACATAGAATAGTTTATCTCTCAGACTTGTGGAGGAGAAAGAAATTTGTGACCAAAGATGAACTAGAGACCATTACTGATCACAGAATAGAAAATTTCGATTACATCAAATTAAAAAGCCTTTGTACAAATAAAACTAATGCAAACAAGATTAGAAGGGAAGCAACAAACTGGGAAAACATTTTCACAGTTAAAGGTTCTGATAAAGGCCTCATTTCCAAAATATATAGAGAACTGACTCAAATTTATAAGAAATCAAGCCATTCTCCAATTGATAAATGGTCAAAGGATATGAACAGACAATTTTCAGAGGATGAGATTGAAACTATTACCACTCATATGAAAGAGTGTTCCAAATCATTATTGATCAGAGAAATGCAAATTAAGACAACTCTGAGATACCACTACACACCTGTCAGATTGGCTAAGATGACAGGAAAAAATAATGATGAATGTTGGAGGGGATGCGGGAAAACTGGGACACTAATGCATTGTTGGTGGAGTTGTGAACGAATCCAACCATTCTGGAGAGCAATCTGGAATTATGCCCAAAAAATTATCAAAATGTGCATATCCTTTGATCCAGCAGTGTTTCTATTGGGCTTATATCCCAAAGAAATACTAAAGAAGGGAAAGGGACCTGTATGTGCCAAAATGTTTGTAGCAGCCCTGTTTGTAGTGGCTAGAAACTGGAAAATGAATGGATGCCCATCAATTGGAGAATGGCTGGGTAAATTGTGGTATATGAATGTTATGGAATATTATTGTTCTGTAAGAAATGACCAGCAGGATGAATACAGAGAGGCTTGGAGAGACCTACATGAACTGATGCTAAGTGAAATGAGCAGAACCAGGAGATCATTATACACTTCGACAACGATATTGTATGAGGACATATTTTGATGGAAGTGGATTTCTTTGACAAAGAGACCTGAGTTTCAATTGATAAATGACGGACAAAAGCAGCTACACCCAAAGAAAGAACACTGGGAAACGAATGTGAACTATCTGCATTTTTGTTTCTCTTCCCGGATTATTTATACCTTCTGAATCCAATTCTCCCTACGCAACATGAGAACTGTTCGGTTCTGCAAACATATATTGTATCTAGGATATACTGCAACATATCCAACATATAAAGGACTGCTTGCCATCTAGGGGAGGGGGTGGAGGGAGGGAGGGGAAAAAAAAAATCGGAACAGAAATGAGTGTAAATATAATGTAATTATTAAATAAAAAAATTAAAAAAAAAAAAAAAAAAAAAAAAAAGAAAATGATTATGTTGAAGGATTAAAGATGGCAACCCAGTCTTGTGCATGCTGAGAACTATGGTACACCAGCAAACCGCAGACATTAGCAATCATGTTCCCCTACAAATTTACTGGTTTCATAAAATGCTTAGTAGTGCTTTAGCCGTTCCTTTTCACAATCTATCCTTATACAGGGAGAGGAGTTACTTACATCTCAGAATTTTATTGTTTTCCTTTTGTGTAGGCCATTGTATTAACCAGAAAAGCTAAATTGCAATACCATCTTTCACCAGTGGACACCATTAATTAAAACAATTAATTCTGTCGTTAAGACATATGTGAATAATGCTTCTTCCACACTCTGTGTTTCTATGTGCTGAAAAGAGAGCAATCCAAATGTTAGAGTTATAGACTAAGATTTAGATTCTTCTAGTTTATTCCACAATCAAACATGGAGACAATTGCAACCAGCTACAAACCAGCATCAAAGTTACTTAGTGTTTTTAGTAAAATTTTCCTCCCTTGAGATCCAGAATCTTGACCGTAGGATCTCTGAAGGTCTTTTAATGAACAATTAATATTACTTAATAAACACATATTGAGCACCTCATATGCCAAGTATTGTGTAAAATGTTGGGAATATTAAAAAGAATAAAATATATCCCAAAGAGATCATATAAGGGAAAAGGACCCATGTGTGCAAAAAATATTTGTAGTAGCCTTTTTTGTAGGGCAAAGAACTGGAAACTGAATAGATGCCCATCAGTTGGAGAATGATTAAATAAGTTTTGGTATTTGAATGTTAATGAATATTATTGTTCTAAAAGAAACAATCAACAAGATGAATTCAGAGAGGTCTGGAGGGATTTACATGAACTGATGCTAAGTGAAGTGAGTAGAACCAAGAGAATTTTGTACACAGTGACAACAAGACTATATGATGATCAACTGTGATGGACTTTTCAACAATGAGGTGATTCAGCCAGTTCCAATAGATTTGTTATGGAGAGAGCCATCTGCATCCAGAGAGAGGATTGTGGGGACTGAATGTAGATCACTGCATAGTATCTTTCTTTGTTGCTTGATTTTTTCTTTCTCATTTTTTTTCTTTCCTTTCTGATCTGATTTTTCTTGTGCAATATGATAATTATAGAAACATGTAGAGAAGAATCACACATATTTAATCTATATTGAATTATTTGCTGTCTAGGGGAAAGAGTGCAGGGGAAAGGAAGAGAGAAAAAATTTGGAACACAAGATTTTTCAAGAGTGAATATTGAAAGCTAGCTGCATATATTTTTAAAAGAAAAAAAAAATAAAAGACCAGCTAATCTCAGCTCAGAAAGTGTCATCACCAGAGAGAGGTCACCAGGAGTAGTTAAAATTTTTGTACAAAGCTGCTCATGAAAGTATCAATAAATGCACAGACAAATACACAAATGGGGGAAAAAAAGGAACAAAAGACCCTGTTCTCAAAGACCTTATAATCTAATAGATCAAATTAGTTAGAAAAGATTCAGAAGACCTGAATTGAAGTCCTGGCTCTGAAATTACCTGCTAGTTGATCTGCCTCAGGTCTTTCCTCACTCTAGGCCATTTTCTATTTAGCTATCAAATTAGCACAGGTCCTAGAGCATGTCTCCTATTCAATAAATTGCAAGAGCTTCCTACCATCTCTAAGATCAAATATAAAATATTGTGTTTGGCATTCAAAGCCTCCTCCTACTTCAGAGGTCTTCTTGATCCTTATCATCCCCACATGCTCTGTGTTCCAGTGATACTGTCTTCTTTGCTAATCCTCATATAAGAAATCCATCTCCTGACTAAATATTTTCACTAGTTTTTCCTTGTGCCTTGGAACTCTCTCCCTCCTTGTATCTATCTCAAAGCTTTCCTGGTGCCTTCAGCTGTTAGCAAAAGCCTCACCTTCTGCAAGAAGCCTTTTCCAATCCTCCTTAATTTTAGTGCCTTCCCTTTTGACTACCCACAGTGTATTCTGTATAAATTTTGTCTGGACACCATTTCACCTGTAAGGCTGTTAGCTTTTTGAGACCAGGGACTGTTTGGAGGATTTTTTTTTTTTTTCCTTTTTCCTTTCTTTGTATCTCCAGTGTTAAGTGCAGTGCCTGATACACAATGGTTACTTAAGAAATACTAGTTGACATATGCACATATACAAGTCTTGTGGCCAGGGATGATAAGGATCAAGAAGGCTTGTAAAGAAGGAGGGGGCTTTGAGTGCTAAACATAGGATTTCATATTTGAACTTAGAGATGGTAGGGAGCTCCTGAAATTTATTGAATAGGAGATACGCTCTCTGGGACCTATGCTCTAGGAAGATTAATTTGACAGCTGAATGGAGGATGGCTTAGAGTGAGAACAGACTTGTATGTATTGATTCACTATACAGTTAAAGCCCACAATGACATCAATAAATCTATGTTATTGAAAAGATTTTTAGGGAGGATCATTTACAGTTTCTCAGGGTGTTTTTTTTTTCCTTATGTGTTCATTTTTCTTATTTTCTTTTTGTGTGTGCTCTTGTTTATCTCTCTGAATACTTATATTTTTCAATGGAAGTTAAATTAAAATTTATATTAAACAGAAAACTATGAATAAGCAACTATGGCATTCTTTTCCAATGTCTCTCACTTCCTGGAAATAAAGTCCTTAGGAAAATAGAGGACTGTTATTGTACCATGTTTGAAAGTTGTTAACATGATTTCCAAATCATTCAGGTTACTATCAGAGGTTTGCTGACTTTGGTAATAGGTAAAAATTTTGGTTTTGACAGGCTATAGCCTTTTTATTACTTTTCTTACACAAAAAGTAAATCCTCATTCTATGGAAGATGATTGTCTCAAGAACTCCAGAAATCTGAGAGAAGAATTGTTTCTCTACTTAATCTGAGATTGGATTGCTACCTTTCATATGGGATTATTTTAGTTATTGCCTCCCTCAATTCTTCATGATTGCCCTTTTAAGGTCTAATAAAGAAAGACCAAAAAAAGCAAGGATGTACTAGAGAATTAATATATTTCTAAAATTAGGTTTCTAGACCATGTAAAACCTCAGAGGACTAGGGACAAGTGAAGGATCTCTGGAGGTGAAGAAGATAAGCATTCATTTGACTGAAGGCCAAGAAGAAATGACATATTAAATTACAGACTTCTAAACAACTCTCTATCAATGATCAACTGTCTATTTTTGGTTAACAAAACCAACTATGACCTGAAGATGTGTCAAAAGATGAAATCTATACATAATAGTGAAGACAGATAAAAAAAGACAATCTTCATTAATCAGAACTCTAGCTGATGGGTTCTATGTATCTACCTCTGCCTCTCTCTATCTCTGTCTCTCCATCTCTCTCTCTCTCTCTCTCCCTCTATCTGAGTATACACACACACACACACACACACACACACAATCCTCTTTTAGCACAGCTCAGAGGGAAACTTGCCAGCAGATAAGATTACATTATCCTTCCTAGGAACTGTTTCTTTCACTTGTATTATTATTATTATTTTTTTTACTATATTTACCTGGAAAGAAAATAATAAAATAATATAATAATAAACAATGCATTGAGCCTATTATGTCCAAAGGAAACCCTGCAAAGATACTGCTTGGCAAATGCCTCTATTTACTTCAGGGATATTTATAATTAGGAATTAGTGCATGGAATGATTATGTTGCTAATAAATATTAGTAATCTTTAAAGTCGCTAGATTGCACAATGCCATTTTTGTAGTCAGAAAGATATGAGTTCAACTCTGACTTCAGATATAGACTAGCTGTGTGACCCTGTGCAAGTCATTTAACCTCTTCCTTCCTCAGTTTCCTTATCTGGAAAATATGGGTCACAATAGCATCTACCTCCCAGAACTGTTGCAAGGATAAAATGAGATTAGAAATTTTCAAATAGTAAAGTGAAATATAAATAAATGCTAAGTATCATTTGAAAGAATAAGTACTCTGAACTTTGTCTGGCAGACAAAAATTAGCCAGTTATTTTAATCTTCTGTCCTGACCCATTTGAGAAAACTCAGGCTTCTCTTGGGAAAATATTAGTTTCTAGGAACTGGTCACTTTTTAACAAACTATATGATGGAATATTTAACACTAATTCAAGCAAGTCTACCCAGGAATCATATGTGGCCTATTCACTGAACCCCATTCAGTTCTCTTGTGCATTGTAAGAGATCTAGACTATGAGGGTCCAATGACAAGATATTCAGGCCCAGATATTACTGCAGTGAAATGAAGAATGTTTCTGTGGTTTTATATATAAAGAAAGATGATAGAATTAGGATTAAATGCATCTAAATTTTAATCTTTAATTACATTACAGATTTAGACTGGAAAATTAAATTTATAAGTGGAAATGGCTCAGAAGAGCCAATGTGATGCTGTGAATAGAGGGCTTGTCTCAAGGCTAGGGAAAGCTGGGTTCAAGTACTGACTCTAATATGTACTGCCTCTGTTACTGGGCAAATCATTTAATCTCTTATGGCTTTAGGCAATTCTTTAAGAATCTAAATTGTGCAGAAGATGTCACTTGCATTTGTATGGGGAGGATACTCCCTTGGAAATGCCCTATACCAATGAACTGTCAAGTTTAGTCCCAATCCCAGTTCATCACAGGTAGATTATGTTGGCAGATATTGTTCTCCCCTGAATTCAGTTAATATCTGGATTTGGAATCATATGACTTAGGTTTAAATTTTGGCTCAGCAATTTACCTGCATGATCTGGAGAAAAATTACCTTCTCACTCTCTATATAATTTTCTCATTTGTTGAACTAGATGAAATTTAAGTTCCTTTCTAGTTCCAATTAAATATTTTTAAATGTTTTTCTTTTCAGGAACACATATAGCAATAATAGACTTATCAACAGGAAAATACAAATTTGGATGAGAAGATATATTACTTAAAAATAATCTAGAAAAAGAAATTGAAGAATCATGAAGAATTTATGACCAAAGAGAGAAAAAAACAAAGAGGGAGGAGAGGGGCAGAGATTTACACTGAATTTCTCTTACTGAAGTCTCATTTCTCAAAAATATTTAGACCTGAGACAAATATATAAGAATCTGAGTCATGCCCCAATTTTAAAAAGTGGTCAAAAGATAGGAACAGGTAGTTTTCATATGAAGAAATAAAAACTATATATATAATATAGTCAAATGAAAAATTTCCAAATCACTATGGATTAGGGAAACACAAATTAAGACAGCTTTGAGATACTATCTTGCACGCACCAGATTGCCTAATATGACAAAAGGAAAATAGCATGTTAGAAGGGATATGGAAAAATTGGGACACTAATACACCACTGCTGGAGTTGTGAACTGATCCAACCATTCTGGCAAGCAATTTGGAACTATGCTTAAAGGGTTATAAAATTGTGCCTACCATTTGACCCAGCAATAACACTACTAGATTTTGTATCCCAAAGAGATAAAAAAGGGGAAATACTTGTATTACAAAAATATTTATTGCAGTTTTTTTGTGATGGTAAAGAATTTGAAATCAAGAGGATTCCCATCAATTGGGGAATGGATAAAAAAATTGTTGTATATTATTGTGATAGAGTACTAGTATTGTAATGTTGAGCAGGATGCTTTCAAAAAAAAATGAACTGATGTAAAGTGAAATGAGCAGAATCATAAGAACATTATACTCAGCAATAGAATCTCCCTCCCATCCTCCCTCCCTCCCTCCCTCTCTCTCTCTCCTTTCCTTCCTTCCTTCCTTCTTTCCTTCCTTCCTTCCTTCTTTTCTTCCATTTGGAGGTTATACACATCAACAGCTTGCAATTTTTCATTGAACAACAAATGAGAACTCTTCATACTATAAATAAAGACTTCAAAGTATCCTGGAAAATGCAATCAATAACTACAATGGGACTGGACCATTATCTCAGACCAAATTATTATTTACAATTACCCAAATATATTTCTGTGACCCTGGGTAAGTGACATAACTTCTTCCTGCTTTAGTTTCTTCAGTGATAAAATGGAGAATAATAGCATCTACACCCTAAGATTGTCTTGAGAATTAAATGAAATGATATTAACAAAGTGCTTGGAAATCTTATAAAATATTAGCTATTTTGTTGTTCTCATTGATATTGATATTAAAAAATTCCAAGGGCACAAAAAACTTCTTATTGATTTAGCAATTAATAAGCAAGGTATTTAAAATATTGATTTTATGTTTCCTTTATTGATCATCACAATTTTTAAAATTTAGTTCTGCACTCATAGATTATTCATGTGCTGCAAGCATAAAGTAGCCTAAGTTTAGTATCAAATACACAACAGTGTTTGACTCCACATAGGAAACTTCATACTTTCAATCATACCACTACTAGAACAACCTCAAAAACTGTTCATAAAAAAAATTTATGGAGACTATTTAAACTTCTTATGATTCTCCTAGCCTTTCATCCATTATCATCTTTCCTAAATGGAACTGAGTATGATTTCCAAATTAAAGACAGATTAAAATAGTTTATTAATCATATGAGATAAAGAGATAATATTAAATTTTGTGGCACTATGGAAAAAACACATTAACCAGCTTCTTCATCTTAATGGAACTTTTTCTGTAGATTTTAAACTTTTACTTGTTTTTGAAAAGTATAAAAATATTAATATAAAATATTAATCAGAGGAAAGATACAGACTGAATATAATCTTGGAGTTTGAATCTTGAGGTCCACTAGAAGCAACTGGAAAAAGTAATACTTAGAAATATCTCACAAGTCTCCAAGCAAGAAACTGAACTTGAATCTATCAGCTAAAAAATCAGAACCATTCTACTATAAGAAATGTTCTATAAATGCTTTCAATGAGCCTGCAGAATCTTTCTATGGATAGATAGATAGATAGATAGATAGATAGATAGATAGATAGATTTTTTTTTTTTTTTGCTGAGGCAGTTAAGGTTAAGTGACTTGCCCAGTGTCACACAGCTAAGTGTCTGAAGCCAGATTTGAACTGATCTCCTGACTTCAGGGATAGTGCTCTATTCTACTGCACCACCTTGCTGCCCTCAGAATGTTTTTTATATTCTGATAGTGTTATTTAATTCCAAGAGACTGCTATTTTATCTTGTTGGTTAATAGTTCATAATGCTTTAAATATAAAAGAATAATATCAAGATAGCAACTTGTATCTCAACATTTTCCTATGAAAGATGATAACAACATTCTTGTAACTTCAATTTATATAATGCTTTAAGGTTTTCAAAGTGCTTTACATACATATTTAAATTCAGCAGTCTAAGATCATACAACTGAGTGAAATCTGAAGGTAATGTTTTGTATACATTATCTCTTTTGATTCAACTGTCCTGATCATAAAATCTTATCAGAGCTGCCAAGGTTATCTTTTGAAGCAGCTACTGACTAAATACTGTCAAAGAAAAGAATGGAAGAATTTAGCGTTCTCTTAAAATTTATCACTTTCACAAACTAAAGAACTTTTAGACAAAAAAAATTAAATGGGATACTACATCTGAAAAGACTTGTTTAGAAATTATCTCAGCGACAATACACTAAATTTTCAAAGATTTTGTTTGAAAATACTTCTTGGAGGGTTTGAAGATATACAACATTATATTTATTTAGGCAAATAAAAATAAAGAAAAATTTTCTTAAGTGACACATAAAGGTATATTTAAGTATGTGTGACCAACTTACTTGATGTTTCACCTTGAATTTTTGAGACACAATTGCCCTTGACTTACCTTTTCTCCTGCCTTCTCATTTTCCTTTAATTGGCCAGTTGAACAAAACTTTTCTCAATTATTTTGTCATTTCAAGATTACATATAACCTATACATTTCATTTTTAAAACTCTAGAATTTGGTAATATCTTCTCTGTAATATGGAGAGTTATAGAAAATCAATCTAATTAAAGGTGATATAGAGATGAGTAAGAAGCATTGAGGTCAGGACATTTGAATTAATTATAGACCAATAATAATTAGTCTATAATAAGATCTATGACTAGATTTTTCTCATTGGTTCCACATTCAACCTTCTGGAAGGCAATGTTTAATTCTGCATTTTTGCTAAAAATTACCCTATTTATAAAACTCAACATTATTAAAGAGTCAATTTGCCTTCCCAAAAAGTCACCAGTGACCTTTGAATCACTAAATTAAATACCATTTTCTTAGTCACTGTTCTTTTTCATAACTGTAGCTTTGAAACCCTTGACTGTGATGACCATATTATTTTGGTTTCTGTCACATTTCTCCAATTATGCCTCTTCCTTTTTTTTCCTTTTTCTACTCTCCAAAATTCAATCTTCAATTCCCTTCTTGTCTTTTATACATTTTTCCCTTGATTATTTCTTGTGCCCCTATTTCTTCAACTATTACCTTTAAGTGTGGCACCTCCAAAGTAAGTTTCTAGATTTGACTCTTCTTTCCCACACCTTCTCTCAATATTCAGTCTTTTGTATCTTTTGAATATACCTTCTTTTCTCATTTGGCATGGCCACCATTCTGGTGCAAGTTCTCATTTCCTCAGCCCTGGAGTGTTGGTCCATATCAATGGTTGATATGCATGCCTCAAGTCCCTATCTATCCTCAATTTAAAAAAAAAAAAAATTGTCTAAAGTAGAGGTCAGACTAAGTCATACCCTTACTAGTCTTTTATCACCTTCAAGATCAAATAAAAATTCTCCATTTGGCATTCAAAACCCTCAAAACATAGGCCTTAGAACTTCCCAATCTCCTTTCCTTCTTATTCTTCCATATATTCTTCAATTCAATGACATTTGACTCTCTCTGGCATTCCTTGAACAAAACACTCATTTTTCAGGGAACTTTCACTGGGTGTTTTCCTTGCCTGGAATGTTCTTCCTCTTCATGTCCACTTTCTGTCTTCTTTCAGGTCCCAATTAAAATCCCACCTTCCATAGGAAAACTTTCCCAAATCCTCTAAATTTCTACAGTCTTTCTTCTGTAGATTACTTCCTATTTAATCCATTTATAACTTGTTTATATGTAGTTGGTTCCATATTATCTCCTTCATTAGATTGTGAGCTCTTCAAGGACTGGGACTGTCTTTTGACTTTCTTTGTATCCATATACTATTTAGTAAGATATCTAGAACATATTAGATGCTTAAATATTTTTTCACTGATCCCTCCTCCAAATTCTAAACATACATTTTCAATGACCAAAGTCTATATTTTTAAAATGAAGCTAATCCTATTCCTATCTCAAAATATGTTTATCTCTATTTATGTTAAAGGTAATAGTGGTCATATCATTAAAGGAAATACAATTCTCCCAGTAGTCAGAGTTGGAAACTAAGGAGTCATTGTTGGTTCTTTTCCTCTTTGATCATCTAGCCAGTCATCAACTCCAATGAGCTCTATATCTTGATAGCTTTCGAATTATTCCCTAGTTTAGGGTCTCATTATTTATTCACTGGGATTACAATATCCTAATTGGCATCTATGTCACTAGACTCCCCCCTTTAATCTATCATTTGCAATATCACTCTATTAATTTTTCTAAAGTACCTTCCTGTTACAAAATTTTTAATGGTTCAGTAATACCTATTGAACAGAATTCAAATGCATCTGTGAGAACATAACTATTGATCAATCCCAAAAAAAGAATTAAGAAAAAAAAAAAACTGGCAGCAATAGGGAGCTGTTCACAGCTGAAGCTCATTCAGAAAATTGAAAGGGGATGGGATGGAGTCATGCCCAAATAACAGGGCTATTGGCATGGTCCCTGTGTTGAGTGTGTCAGTTTGGAAATACAGTACTTAAGAGAATTCAAACAAGTTTACATACTTAGTTTTTTGGATTCTTTCCTGACTGTAGACTATGTTTTCCTTTTTAGCTCTTTGGGATCTTAATGCCGTCTGCCACATTACTGAAGCTTCTAGATTTTAATCATATTTCTGCCTCTACTCATCACTTGCTTAATTTCATGTAATAACAGATGATTTTAAACAACCCAAAAATTACTTCTGATCTTTTACTGTTATAATCTTTAATGGTAAAAACTATCGTATACAATCCAAACTCTTCCCTGCATGTTGTCTTTAAAGGACTAAGCTAATAGTTCTGGCAATATTAACTCTTGTCTCTGAACTGAGAAACTATTTATTTTCCTTCTCCCAACCACATAGCCCTTCTTAAGTGAAACTATATTGCTTGCTATTCTGTTTACACCCCTCCTTGTTTTGCTTTGTTCATGCCCTCCATTCTCTCTACCTTAACTTCTCTCCCACTTGTAGGTATTAAGATCCTACCTATTGTCATGGCCCAGCTCAAACACTACTTACCCAGTAAATTCTTTCTAAATTTTCTCAGGTAAAGGTGATCTATCCCTCCTTTGAATTGATACTAAATTTTGCATCATTCTTTTGAAACATCATAACCTCTACTGTATTTCTTGTTATTTGCATGCATATATGTCTTTTCTATTTTCTAATTGATTATAGGATATTTGAAAGAAGGTCTGCTTAATTAATATTTGTATTTGTAGGATGATTGAAAGAGTAAGTTGTTTAGTAAGTTGAAATAAAAATGATAGTTATTTGGGGCTACACATTGAATTATTTCCATAGCTCCATGATATGGCCTTACTAAAAACAGTAGATACCAGGCCAAAGAATTATCATTGTGAGCAATGATATTGAGATTGAATAAAATGGCTCAGTATTTTTCCAAAATTTGTGCAATGCAAAGGAAATAGAGACCTATCTTCAAAGGTGATGTCAATTGTCCTTGAAAAGTATGAATTAACAAAGATTTCCAGGTTTTTTTCAAAATTATATTCTGGAGTATATTTTGTGAGTATTTGTCTGTAAGTATGTGTGTGTGTGTGTGTGTGTGTGTGTGTGTGTGTGTGTGTGTGTGTGAGTGCATCTGTAAAATGCCTGTGTAGATTTAAAATCCATTATCCAACAGGTACTAATGTGAGCAGAATTTGTAAAGGTAAAATGGAGATAATAATAGAACCTATCTCCCAATGTGTGAGGATAAAATGAGATATTTATAAAGTGCACCTCAATCCTTAAAGTGTTCTAGAAATACTAAATGTTGCATAGATCCAACTTATTTAACCTCTATGGACCTCAGTTCTCTTATCTCTAAAGTAAAGATAATAAAGTAGATGGTTTCTCATAATAAGGGATGTAACTTCTAACTTTTAATGATAGTCGTCTCATAGTCTCAAGGTGATCTATTATTTCATTTATTTTTGTGTTCCCTCCAGTGATGCAGCCCAGCATAGATTGATTTGAGAAGTCTTTATTGATATTGGTCATGTAAGTAGCAATGTTAGATGAGGCAAATGACAGCTTTAACACATTCTTATTCCTTTATTGGAAAAAAGAATGGGTTAAACAGCAGTATTATATCTTGTGTAACTAAATTATCTTAGTGTCTTTATTAATGATTTTGAATATTTAAAACTTTTGAATAAAGCTATCCAAATATAAACCAATTGGTGTTTTCAAAAAATTGCTCAAGATAAATTTCTAATTTTTTCTTACATCTATCAAACTGGAATGGACAGCTAGGTGTTGTAGCAGATAGAATCCTGGGCCAAAAGTCAGGAAGTCTCATGCTCCTGAGTTCAAATTTGGCTGCAGACATTTACTAAATATATTACCCTGGGCAAGCCACTTAACTCATAGCCCCCATTTCTACATCTATGAAATGAGCTAAAAAAGGAAATGGCAAATCATTCCAATATTTTTGCCAAGAAAACTTCAAATAGGGTCACACAAAGTTAGACACAATTGAAAAATGATTGAACAAATCATGCTGTAAAGATCATAAGCACATTTTTTTAAGGTAACCAAAAGCTATGGACAATACACTAAGTAATTCTCCTGGGAACTTGTTTGGGAATCTATATAATTTGCTTTTTATGTATGGACAATTTCATTTCTTTTATTTTTATAAAGAATGCAATGAAAGAGATTTTTCTGAGTCAGATATAAATTAAACTAGATGACTCCTGAGACCAACTCCAACTCTTGAGATTCCATGACAGATTTCAGAGTTGGATTCTTTAGAAAGGCTAAAGTCATGTGTCTTTGAACCTTCAAAATGAAGTGAAACCCATAATCTGGCTCTCTCCCAAGAGACAGCAAACTAGCTGTACCTGATCTAAATTTATATTATAAAGCAGCAGTCACCCAAACCATTTGGTATTGGCTAAGAAATAGATTAGTGGATCAGTGGAAAAGGTTAGGTTCACAAGACAGAATAGTCAACTATAACAATCTAGTGTTTGACAAACCCAAAGCCCCTAACTTCTGGGAAAAGAATTCATTATTTGATAAAAACTGCTGGGATAATTGGAAATTAGTATGGCAGAAATTAGGCATGGACCCACACTTAACACCATATACCAAGATAAGATCAAAATGGGTCTATGACCTAGGCATAAAGAACAAGATTATAAATAAATTAGAGGAACATAGAATAGTTTATCTCTCAGACTTGTGGAGGAGAAAGAAATTTGTGACCAAAGATGAACTAGAGACCATTACTGATCACAAAATAGAAAATTTTGATTACATCAAATTAAAAAGCCTTTGTACAAATGCAAACAAGATTAGAAGGGAAGCAACAAACTGGGAAAACATCTTCACAGTTAAAGGTTCTGATAAAGGCCTCATTTCCAAAATATATAGAGAACTGATTCAAATTTATAAGAAATCAAGCCATTCTCCAATTAATAAATGGTCAAAGGATATGAACAGACAATTTTCAGAGGATGAAATTGAAACTATTACCACTCATATGAAAGAGTGTTCCAAATCATTATTGATCAGAGAAATGCAAATTAAGACAACTCTGAGATACCACTACACACCTGTCAGATTGGCTAGAATGACAGGGAAAGATAATGCGGAATGTTGGAGGGGATGCGGGAAAACTGGGACACTAATGCATTGTTGGTGGAGTTGTGAACGAATCCAGCCATTCTGGAGAGCAATCTGGAATTATGCCCAAAAAATTATCAAATTGTGCATACCCTTTGATCCAGCAGTGTTTCTATTGGGCTTATATCCCAAAGAGATACTAAAGAAGGGAAAGGGACCTGTATGTGCCAAATGTTTGTAGCAGCCCTATTTGTAGTGGCTAGAAACTGGAAAATGAATGGATGCCCATCAACTGGAGAATGGCTGGGTAAATTGTGGTATATGAATGTTATGGAATATTATTGTTCTGTAAGAAATGACCAGCAGGATGATTTCAGAAAGGCCTGGTGAGACTTACATGAACTGATGCTAAGTGAAATGAGCAGAACCAGGAGATCATTATACACTTCGACAACGATATTGTATGAGGACATATTTAGATGGAAGTGGATTTCTTTGACAAAGAGACCTAACTGAGTTTCAATTGATAAATGACAGACAAAAGCAGCTACACCCAAAGAAAGAACACTGGGAAACGAATGTGAACTATCTGCATTTTTGTTTTTCTTCCCGGTTATTTATACCTTCTGAATCCAATTCTCCCTATGCAACAAGAGAACTGTTCGGTTCTGCAATTATATATTGTATCTAGGATATACTGCAACATATCCAACATATAAAGGACTGCTTGCCATCTAGGGGAGGGGGTGGAGGGAGGGAGGGGAAAAAATTGGAACAGAAACGAATGCAAAGGATAATGTTGTAAAAAAAAAAAATTACCCTGGCATGGATTCTGTCAATATAAAGTAATTATTAAATAAAAAGTTAAAAAAAAAAAAGAGAGAGAGAGATAGCAAAGTAGCATTTCAGATACTTAACAATCTATGTGACCCTAGGTAAGTCATTTAACTTCTGCTTCAGTTTCCTTAACAGTAAAATGGTGATAAAAATAGCATATCCTTTTAGGATTGTTGTGAGAATCATATGAGATGATATTTATAAATGCCTGACACATAGTAGGTGCTTTATATAGGCTTGGTTCTTCCCTTCCCCTTCCTTATCACTGACATAATATGTTAGATCAAGACCTCAGAGAACTACAGGAGTAAGAGAAAAAGATCGCATCCTCTCTTAGTAGACAGTTTAGTATATTGGGGTGGAGGAATCCCACTTCATTTGGAGTCAGAGAAAATCAGAGGATCTGGATCTGGATTCTAGCCCTCCCCTTTACTATTTGTGTGGCCTTGGGGAATTCACATAGATCTTTACTTATAAAATGAAGAACTTTGCCTCTAAATGTCTCTGAATTCCCTTTTATCTCTAAATGTTCCTCATGTTCTCTGCTTGAACCCTACACTTAAAGGAGGGTCATCACTGCCCTGTAGAGAGAGTGGAGAAAGATAGAAACTTACATAGGCTAGAACTAGAAAGAAACTAACAAAGGAGTTCATACAACAATGTCCCAATTTGTTATATCCTATGAGATTCTTGTAATTTTTTAGCAATGATGCATAGTTGTATGAAGCAGGAAAATGGCAACATCTGGCAGGGAGTAAGAGAGGTGGCTGGGTCTCCCTGAAAAAGCTAAGTAATCTCATAGTTAAGAAGGGGAATTAACAAAGCTGCAAGTGGAAATAGATTATTCAAACATTCTATAATCTACTAAACTATTTTCAATGCATTCTATAGAAATCCAACTATGAAATGTACTAAAAAGGCAGGCAAGATTTGAGAACAATATTCCGTAATACTCAAGGTGATATAGTGAGTTGTTATTTCACTATATATCTACCATATTTTCCAAATATCTACCATATCTACCCATATCTACCAAATTTTTCAGTGTAATGAAACAGCAAGGTAGCATTTCCTAATTTAAGAACTGTTTATAAAATTTCAAACTGTCTTTATCTCAAATGAGCAGTTTGCTATTTTCCAGTTCATGATCTTTCAAAGGAGACTCAAATCTCATAGAAAATAAATGTTTTGTTCTTATTTTCCTCTTTTTTAAAAACCAATGCCTTTAACACTCTTTGGAGCTTTGCATGGTACTTACCTAGCCTTCCTAATTTTACATGTTAATTGAAATTATTATTTTTTCAATATTGAGGGGATCCCTGCTCACAACAGGTTTGTAAACAACATGGAATAATATAGATTGCAACCCTTTAGCCCCTATGTAGACAGGTTCATTAAGTGCTTTGATTGAAAACAAAATCACTTGTTGGCAAGTCTTCATGTGATGAACTTCTCCAAACTTAGCTAAACTGACATATGGAACACTGTTGGATCCTTACTGAAATCTTTTTAACTTACTAGGTCCTCATACTACTTATATTCTCTTAGCATAATGATAGAGAAACCAAGGTTACCTCCATACCTTAATCAAATGTGCAAGTGGTCCTTTAAACATTTGTTCTCATTTCTCAAATAATCAGGGTCCTTTGATCTATAAATATAAAATTCTTTAACAAGTAAATTTGACTCTCTAAGAAAATTTCTAGACTAAAAATTAGAATCCTAGTAGACCACAAATTCTTCTCTCTTAGATCAGGATGTCAAACTCAAATAGAGGAAGCCACCACAAAATCATAAGATTGACAGATAAAAAAGTATAAATATAAACTATATAATATAAAAAATATAAACTATATAAAACACATTATGTTTTATTGTATTTTTTATTTTGTTAGATATTTCTCACTTATATTTTAATCTGGTTCCTTCATCCTGGGTAGTATTGAGGGCTATATGTGATCTATTAGCCTTCATTTGTTACCTCTAAAAACCATCAGAATTTTTTAGAGCTTTAATCCAAAAATTCAAAGTTTAATTTGACATGCTAAATCTGATTATCAGTGGGCAAAAGTGAGAAATCTGGAATAGAAAGTTTTGGGGATGAGAGTACAATTTGCATCCGGAACTCTACCTTGATCTGACCTTTTCTGGGATCAAAGAGTTCTTCCAAAATCAGAGAAAGGTCATAGTAGAGATTCCATTTCCAGTATGGTTTCTTCTTAGCATCCTGCAGTCAGGTTCTTACCATTTCATGAATTTCATGAATTCTGCATCTAGTAAGAGTAGTTGATAAAAAACAATAATAAAAAAAATAAAAATAAAATCTCCCTAAGTGGATATTCAGCTTGTGGAATTAGTCGGACCCCCTCAGTTTTTGCAATTTGGTCATGGCATTTTCATTTCAGCTAATGACTTAATTTTCTAAAACGCAAGTTAGCTCACCCTTCAAGTCTGAAGATACCTGAACTCTGGTGAGAGTCAGACTCCCCCCACTTCCACCCCACCTCCTTCTATTTGATGCAAAAGGTGCTCTAGTTAATCTTCTTTAAGGTCCTATTCGCTTAATGGAAATGCTTAGCTGCATAATTGCTTCAAGCCTATTGCTATTGCAAATGGAAAATATAATAATCTAATAGTATTGTCTCTATAAGCGAATGAGAATTTCAGGAGTGGATGTTGGTGCCACCCATGTGATCCGGAGAGGTTAATGCAGTTAAAGTTATTTCACAGTCCATTAAGGAGCTTACGGTGACCCTGTGACCTTTGAGCCAACAACACGGAATCCATTATCATCACAATGGAGGAGCCCTGGGTTCGGCTGACTTGTCAATGGGCCCGGGAAATCCCAAGTTAGTACTTAGTTTAAAAAAATGCACTTTTCTTTCTGCTTCTTGGGTATGGCTATTAATATGCCCTCCTATAATTTGTAACATTAACATTGCTGAAGGTACAGAAAAGGACATTGAAATGAAGATGTCAAAACTGCTGACTTAGTTCAGTGCATGATAATATTGGCTATGTATTGAAGGGGCAGATATCTTAACAGGAAAGATCAAAATGAAAGTAGTCAAAGAACTGGGGGAAATTGATGAGAAATTATTACAGGTTGTGAAACTCATTTAGGCAAATAATAGTTTTATTCTACGTTTAATGTTATGTGCTATTTTAACATCGAGTATATGATTTAGCTAGGGTAAAAAAAAAATAAGGAGTTTACAGGAGAAAATGATGTTCTATCTTTGAAAATGGAAGCAATCATGATCATTTCATTAAAACACTCACCTTTTATCAAACTCTACGAAATCTGACACAAGATTTACGGAGAAGTACATCTTACACTGACAAATAATACCTCTAGATTGTAATCGACCATTCATCTTTCTGTTAGATTGGATTCGATGAAGGGTAGCACTGTCAATCACAAATTAAAAACCAGATTTTTCTAAACTTAAAAAAAACGTTGAAAATTACAATACAATATTTGTAGCAGAAAATTCAGAAGTCAATTAACATTTTCCTTTCCAAGGTTTGTTTCATCTCCTCGTTGCTGTTCGTTCTTCCTTCTCGATCTTAAAGACATATAATTCTCCCTTGGAGAAATAGCAGGCATAGAAAATTAAATGAATTTTGCAGAATGCTCTATCACTAGAAAAGAAAGTATAGATCAAACAGACCTTATGTTAAGAAGCCATAAAAATAAGACCATTTGTGGATGTGAAATTTGAAAATGTAAACATAAGCACTCATAGTGTAATTTATATACCCAGAAATCAAAAAGGAAATATTTAAAAATAATTTAAGAAAAGGCATTTAAAGGTAATTAAAGACTCTAGCAGTACATTTCATAGATAGTTATTGCTGACATTAGTTAACACATCTTACCTCATTTAAACACAATAAGGTTTGAAGCACTTATTACTGCTCCAAATGTCTGTAATATAATCACAGTAAAATGGGAAGCATACATATCTAGTTAATTTTCAAGAAGACACTGTAATGATTTCTTTTTATGGTTTGCTATCTGAGCAAATAATTGAAAAAATGTATTACTTCTGATGATTCAAAAGAAAATAGCATGGTCAAGGAGTACTTCTTAAACAGGTTTTTACCAGAGGAACTTGTATTTGCAGACAATTTTTCATGAAAAATATCTATTTTCTGAAATCTCATTGAAATATGCATCTTACAGGGAGTTGAGAAATAAGAACATAATGTCCATTTATAGAAAGTTGAAATAATCTTAATATAGCAATTGAGGCATTTCAAATATATCTTTATAGTTAACTGAGCACTTCAGCTATAGTGATATGGAATCTATCAATTTTTGTAATATAACAACAACAGCAATAGCAACATTTATATAGAAATTTATTTGCAAAGTACTTTACAAATAGTAACTAATTTTATCTTCACAATAAACTTGGGAAGGAGGTGCTCTTTTTAATACTCATTTTAGAGATAAGGAAACCAGGGTAGACAAATAAAATGATTTGTCAAGGATAAAACCCAGATGTTCCTAAATGGGAGTTTTTGATTTTTGAACTTCCAGTTTATTAATATGTATCTTCAGCTAGATTTATGATTTATGATTATGATATAGTTTGTAACTATATTATTAGAAATTAAATTCAGGATTACAAACAATTTAATAATTCAGTGAGTAATGCTAAGTAAGTAACTCTGGTTAGTTAGATCCTTGAGTCTTATTGATTAGAAATGTTTCATAATATGCTTTATATTTCCTGGAAGATATATTTCATGTGTTAGAGCTAAATAAAATGATGCTTCTAAGTCTCAGTTTTCAGATACAGTTTTTAAATGGCAAAACCTATCTTTGATCCAGTTGCTTATTTTGTATATCAAGTTCTACCTTAATGAGTTAGAATAAACAGAAAGAAAGAAAAATGTCTTGGATGGCAGGACATCAAGAAATCAAGAAAGCAATCATTGGAGCTGTATACCTTACACTAATTATAATTTTAAATGAGTAAATGACATGATATATTGATATGGTTGATAAGATAGAATCAGTTGCCTACAGGAGGCAATAATGTTCCAAATAATTTGTTAAAATGTAAACCACTTGATGTTCCCCTCAAAAACCTTATACACTGAAGTTTATGCTTCTTACTTCCCATAACTAATGGACTGGGGATACTTGTGAGAAAATATATTTGCTTCTAATACTTTTTAAAAAATGCTATCTACTTCCGAGGTTTATTTTTTCCTGTGTTTTGTTTTTATGCAGAACTCTTCACCAAGAATTCTCTAGATATTGATAAATAAAAAGCAGAATTAAATTAGAAACTCTGCCATGACATAAGGCTCCTTGGAAGAAAAGTCTAATCTGCAAGGGGGAGGGGCTAGGTTGTAACTAATTGGCTATGTAAAAATCCTTGGAATTGCCTGAACAGAAAGTTACCCCATAAGCATGGTGCATAAATGCTGCTCCAAAGTGAGTTTCAGACTTTAGTCGCCAAAAATAAACTGGTTCTTGGCTGAAAGACCTAAGTGCTATTGTGAAATTGATATCCCTCCTTGGCTTAGTCCCAGGCAATATGTTCCCTTTCTGGGGGCTGATCAATGTGATTGATGGGATGTGTGAAATCCAGGAGGGAGCTCCCCTTTTATCAAACCCACTGTCCTCAACAGAGAAGCAGCTGTGGTCTAACAGGTTCTTTAAACCTTCTCCCTGCAGGTTTCTTTAGAAATCTGACAGCCCCAAAGACGAAAAAGGCAGTTGAGTGACAACTACAAAAAACAAACAAACAAGCCTATCCACCCTGGAAAAGAAAAGACAACGGTCTGGGTGAAACATATGATTGTAGAAAATGAATAGCTGATTCACTTTCCAAAGGAAACATTGACTTTTTTTAATGTCATTACCAATTCACAAAAGACAGCTTCATTAGCTATTTACTTCTTGGAAGTATTAATAGTTTCTCTTGTTTTAGCAGTAATGTACAGTAATTTACAATCTATTCTCTCTCTCTCTTTCTCCCTCTATTCATTTTCATGTTTACATAATACACTGCATGAAATATGGTACTTTGTGCCAGTCCTAACATATGAAGATAAAGTCACAATGATAAAAAAATAACCTAAAGACTTCTTGGAAGTGAAATTAGCCTTGTTGACATAATGTGATTATCTGTAGAGTGAATTCTTAATGCCAACTTGTTCATTTTACATGTCATTGGTTTATCATTTTCTGATTTTTTTCCCCCTGTACTGCTTGTAAATGAAGGCATAGATGTCAAATTGAAGAATTTTTTTTTGTCTTTTCAGTGGTACATTTCTTTCATCAGTTAGCAATTAAATTGTTAATTCTCATTTCTTCTGCAAAGTGAAATGAATCAAATTGATTTCAGCTCAAAAGATTGACACCAGAGGATGATCTATTATTTTTTAAAGGCTTGCTTTAATCATTGAAAAGGCTTTCAAAGTACAAATTTAAATTGGTTCACCTTACTACAATTTACTGCATTATTGTAGAACTTGCACATGATATTCGGGTGCCAGATTGTCAGCTAATTATGTCATAAGCAATCAACTAACAAAGCACAGCCCATTTTTGCCTGGCAAATGAACCTTGTTTTAAAATTATTCAGGGAAGAGGGGGAAAAAAAAGAAAAGAAACCCCAATCCTTCAAGAAAGACATAGTAAGAATTTTAGCTGTGAATTCCATTTTAGAATTTTTTTTCAACTGATAAATTTTGATTGGTAAAAGTGTTTACACACACACACACACACACCACACACACACACACAACACACACACACACACACACATCTGCTCACACATACATACACACATATAATATATATAAACATAAATATATGCACAAATATAGATTATAGATAAATAAAAATACAAACATACACTATAAATATACATAAATATGTATATATGTATAAACAGATATATCTATTACATGTTATAGATGTGTTACATATATTTTATATATGTATCTATATATGAGCTTCATTCACAGACTTGCCATATCCTGGGATGATATAACATGGAATTGCGTCAAGTGGAAGATGGGATTATTTGGCAAATTTACACTGTAATGTTAAACTGGATTATACAAATTAGCCCTCCCTCAATCAACTTTTTTCCCCCACATCCTCCAGAATATTGCTATAGCATGGTTCAGTGAAAAGAATGCTGGAATGCTGAACTTAGTATCACTAGACTTGGTGGGCCTTCATTTTCTTCTCTTTGAAAAGGGGAAGTGGACTGAAATCTCCTATAAGTGCTCTTCTAGCTTGAGTAATAGTAATAGCTAATATAGCCTTGACTTACAACTATAAGGCAGATTTATAAAACAAAGCCTAAATTCAGAATAATTCTGTACTTGGAAGGGTAGTTGAAAAATGGCTTGTGCTCCTGTGCCCATTAAGAGAGGACAACTTTCTTACAGTGAGCTGGATCATCCCCGCTTAAGGAAAGGTCCTTTTCTCCAGAACAGTTTTCATGTGCCCTCATATCACAAACAAAGGGACCCTAGGCAACATAAGAACAGGACTTTAGGAATGATAATATTTTATTTAGCCAATTAACAGCATATTTAAGGGGAAAAAAACAAAAATAAAAGTAAAGCTGGGGCAACTCCTCTCAGTTTTTCTCAGCATTCCTCATATTACAGAAACATGATAAAACACACATACTTCCCAGCTTGTTTATTTAGATAGTGGCAATTCCTCAGAAATTACTGAGAATTGTAGATGTGACAGACACCCAATGCTATACTGGTGGTACTACTGTCATGGAATGACTGTCACCTCATTTTCCTTGAAAATTCCAAATTTCCTTCTCTGTTGGGAATAACAATTTCTGCTACTCAGCTTCCCCAAGGGCTGATCTTGGGCTAGTTTCTTTGCTTCCAAAACTTTGGAAGAACTAAAAATCCCAAAGTGTTTTGTGGACAGTCAATCCCTTCCCAGGGGATGCTGTGTTATCATTTATACAGCTAAAGTTTGTGAAATGCTCTATATATGTTAATTCGTTTGATCAATGAATTTTGTTGTTTACAAGTAAAATATAAAGCAAACAAAAAATTACAATGAATTCTATCTAAATGTTTACTAGAGGAGAGCTATGATATAGTTCTCCAGATTAGTAGAATATACACATTTCACATGTAATAGGAAAAAAAAAAACCAACAAAAAATGTACTAGAGCTTAAAATGGATTCTGAAGCCCTGATTTTATATATCTTTATATATGCTAATATTCAAAATAATGTACTTTTCCATGACCTTGTCCAATATCTTATACATAGTGCTTAATAAATATTTGCTGTTAATTTGAATTCCTCATATTTTCTATGCCTGTTTTGTGGTAGATAAGGTGGGAACAGAAATTTAGCCTTAGATTTATATCTTGCTAGGGCTAATTAAGATTTGAAGTTTCACTTTGGGGATGATTATACTTAGATATGAACTACATTAATGGTCAATTTGTATTAAATTATCATTGTCATTTAAAGGAGAAAAGATATTGATAGTATTGATAGGAAAGAACAAGATCATATATGACTACATACTAAATTCTGTCATAGTAACAATAAATGCAAATCAGTTATTAGAGAATAGAGAGGTATCTAATGCCTTTTTAAAAAATATATTGCACCTCAAAAAGTGAAGTTAATTGTGATAATAGAAAAAGTTGGGGGGGAGGTTATAGATATCAGAGGAGTAAGAGGAACCATCAAATGCAAGGTTTCATAAACTGGAGTAGAGAGAGACAAGAGATAGGAAGATTAATTAGGAGTTCATTGAAATAGTCTAAGTAAAAGGTAATGAGGGCTTGAACCAAGGTTGACTATGTGAAGGGTAAAAAGATGCTGTGAATGTGGAAATCTGGGTTTGGGGTTCCAAATGGATATATGAGGTGAATAAGAAGGAAGAAGTGATGATAATACTGAGACACTAGAAGAATATCTTGGACAGAAATAACGAATGACTACATTAGAAATAGTGTTGTTATTTGACCCACCTATGGGTTTTAATCTATTATATTCACAAAGGAATAAAGTTGTTCAAGGTAATGAACAATTTCCTTTAAGCTTCAAAAAAATACCAATGTGCTTAAAGTATTAATGAGTGCTTCACTAAAAAAAAAAAAAAAAAAAAAAAAAAAAGTGAGATTGAAAAACTGTAGGGAGCAAATTTGGTTTGTAATGAGAGCAAGAGAAGAATTAATTGTGTTACAAAAATAATCAGAGCATTTTTGTAATGCCTACTTTACACTAAGCTTCATTGACTACATCAAGCACCTTTGACCAAAGTGTTTCCATTAAGGACAGATAAATCCAGAAAGATGAATGGCAACTTGAAGAGTTACTGGTTATACACAAGTCATAAGCAATCAATCAATAAAAAAAATCAATAAACAGTCAAATAAATAAATGAATGAATAAATTAAGAGATATGCTTATAGATAGGAGTTATACATAACAGAGAATTATAAAGCATGACAATGCAAATCAGAAGTGTTTAAAAGGCATACTGGATATTGAAATGTATAAATCAAATAAAATAGGTAAAATAACATATTAACCCTTTCATTATACTTATCTTATCTCTCATTTAAGTGGGACCTGATTTTATTCTAGGGATACCATTTCAGAAAAATCCCAGGCTCTAAATGCCCTGTGTGTATCTTTAGCTCTCATATTCTTGAAAAATTATTGAGAATGTTGTGGGGAACAGAGAGGTGAGATGAGTTATTGTGGTCACACAACTAGTACATGTGCTAAAGACGCCAGACTAGAATGCAGAGTGCAGCTCTAGGTGAATTCATAGTTAGGACCAAACCAAACCTCAAATGGGATTTGGCAGACATAATTATATTCTAAGTAAAACCAAAAATATGATATGTATATGTGTCAAAAGCTTAAAAACAAATTAACAGTTTTTGGTCAAGATAAAGCAGATTGATATTTACGATCAGTGGTCAAGAATAGTAAAGATTATGGAAAGAATAGTGTTCAAATCTTCCAATTTCTAGTGAAGTCAGAGCAAGAGGAAATGGATTTAAATGGCATCAAGGAGACAAGGGGTTAAAAATGAGAAAGCCCTCCTTGACAGTGAAGGATTGTTATAATGCTAAAATGTATGACTGGGAAATATCTGGAAATATTCTTCCCTGGAGATCTTTGAAAATAGAATACTTGCCTGTTGATCTGCAATGGCTTTAATGCTGTCCTGTCCTGAGGCAAAGGGATAGAGTAGATGACCTTAGAAAGTTTCTTCCAGACTTTTGAAATTATTATTATTATGAAGACTGTGAAAATTGTACCAAACTATCAGCAGCTAGAAATAGATGATTTTATTTTGGGTGGGAAAGTAGGCTGAGAATTTAATTTTTCTTATTTATCAATTGTACCTTTCTTTCCATTATATTTATCTTATGGCTCAAGGACAACCATGACAATAGCATGCATATATATGTATATATATGTATCACATCTCTGAAACTGGGATTTTCATCCTTGCCTTTAACTTCCCTAAATTTTTGAAATTTGACCTTTGGAACAGAGTTTGAGGCATTATCTGAGAAAAATCTGGTGGTCTACCTTAGATTCAGGGTATTTCTGTCATGGCACTAAAGCCTAAGGAACCCTTTTTGAAATGATGCTTTTTAAAAATATTTTTTATTTATCCAAAATACATGTTAAAACAATTAAAACACATTTTTAAAAATTTTGAGTTCTAAATTCTATTCATCTCTCTCTCTTTCATCCCTCCCCCAGAAGGTAATCAATCAGATATGGATTATACATATACAATCATGTAAAACATAAAATAATATTTTTTAAAGTATAAAATAAAAGACACAAGATTTAGAAAGAAACTATGCCAAAGACAATTATCAAAATATGAAAAATTTAACAAAAATCAAATACAATTTGAAATTTGATCTTTGGAAAGGAGTTTAAGGTATTATCTGAGAAAATGTAGAAGTACTTTGAGTCATCTTAGATTCAGGATACTTCCTGGCACAGTGGAATGTGTAACCTTAGTAGCATCTTCTGAAGCCTAAGGAACCCTTTTTGAAATGATGCTTTTAAAAAATAAATTGTATTTTCCCCCAAATACATGTTAAAATATTTTTTTTAAATTTTGATTTCCAAATTCTATTCATCTCTCCTTCATTTCCTCCCCATCCCAGAAGGTAAGCAATCAGATATATCTATATGTTTATATAGATATATCTGACATATATATCTATATACATTTTAAAATATAATTTTATTTTTGTTATTGGGTATATATAACGTAAAACATATGTATAAATGTATAAAATGTTTTTAAATGTATAAAAAAGATTTTAAAAGAAACAAATTATTCCAAAATACAATTTCAAAATATGAAAAAATTAACAATAAATCAAATTCATGGACTCCAGTTAAGAGTTCTTTTCTTAGATAGCCAAAACAAATATAGTGGGTGCAAAATACTATATAAGAAGCATTTACTATCATTTAGTTAAAATTATAATTTGATGACCAAAAATAGAGTTTTGAGTCTTTGAATTTAACTCTTATAAGTCCTTATGAACTTAACTATATGATAAGAAGAAAAATGATTCAATATGGCATAATAAATGTAGCTTGCAGAATAGACATAAGTTCAAATAATTTTCTACTTCCTGCCTTCATGTTTGGTTATCACTTATGTTCTCCAGACCTTAATTTCTTCTTCTATAAAATAATGGCATTGGATCCAGATGATTTCAGAGTGCCCTATTGATACTAAATTTATAAACACCAGGACAAGAAACAAGTATTTAATGAAAGGAAAGTGGGTTTTTTATTTGTTTTGATTTTTTCTTTTTGAAGGGACAGCATTACTATTAATGTGGAAGAAAAAAATTTCTTGAATTGTGTGCTCAAATTTGATATAAATTACATGACAGAGGTCAGAGTAGATTTGGAGAACAAGCAACTATATTCCATTGATATTAAAAATACTCAGGGTTGCTTAGCTTCAAAATATAATAAACCCAGCTCTCTTCAAGGTAGCAAAGAATTGGAAAATGAGTAGATGCCCATCGACTTGAGAAACGGTCGAACAAGTTGTAGTATATGAAAGTAATGGAATATTATTGTTCTACAAAACATGATGAATAAGGTGATTTTAGAAAGTCCTAGAAAGAGTTACATGAATTGTAAAACAAGCAGAACCCGTAATACATTGTACACAAAAACAGGAAGAATGTGGGATGACCAACTATGAAAAACTTGGTTCTTCTCAGTGGTTCAATGATCCAAAGCAATCCCAATAGATTTTGAATAGAAAGTATCATCTGCGTCCAGAAAAAAAGAATTAAGGAGTCTGAAAATAAATCAACACATGCTATATTCACTGCTTTTTTCTATTTTTTAAATCTCTTCCATGGTTTTTCCATTTTGCTCTGATTTTTTTCTTCCAAAATAATTCATAAATTAATATGTATTAAAAATAAATTTACTGAAAAAACCCAAAATATAATAAACAAAATTTTGCTGGTGTTTTATTTTATATTGTTAATATGTTTTGTGTATATAATTTTAATGAAAGCCTACTTTAGTTTCATTTCATCCCAGAAGTTTTGTTATTTCTTTTTGTGATTATCAATGGCTTTCACATACTTGATATTTCCATGATTTATTCTTTTATGCATTCATTATTTAAGATTTCATTTTTAAATTTCCATCTAGGCATATGAATTTTGTTTGTGCTACTTAAATTGATTATGATTTTTATTTCATTATGGTTTATAAAGCATGTATTTACTACTTCTTCCTTTTTTAATGCTCATTTGTAATTTCTCTATGCCCTTAGATATGGTCATTTTTAATAACAGTTCTATTTTGCACTGAGAATTTATGTCTGTTCTTCTGTGGTTCTTTTCAGAAGATGCTGTTCACACTAACTTTTTTTTTTTAAGTAATTGCTCTATTTCTTTAATTCTCTATTTTCCTCTTTTCTAACTTTTGTTCAACTTTGAGAGAAGGGTAGTCAAATCTACCATTTATTATGTTAATATCTATGTCTTTGTTCAATTCCGTTAATTATTATTTTATGCATTTAAAAGCTATAGCATTTAAATATATACATTTTTGTTGTTTTCTGTTTCCTTTTATCATAACAAATCATGTGTTGATTTTTATGTTGTGAATTTGCTTATTGTGATTGTATCTTCTGCTTTTTAAAAATTTTACCTTATTTACAGCAAATTTTGTTCCATCCTCAATATTATTCTGTGAATGTCTTTTTTGCCTTTTTTTCCCAGTGTGTTTCTTATAAACAACAAATCATGGGATTTTATTTTCTTATTAATTTGTCATTTATTTTTATGTTATTGGTTTATTTATTTAAACCATTCCCATTTAAAGTTGAGAGTTTAATATTTTCATATATTTGCATCTAGTTTTGTTATTTTTAATGAGGATTTTGTTTCTCCTCCTCTTTTAAGACAATACTTTGTTCCTATAATTATTTTTGTTTAAGGCAACTCTATTCCCACAGTGTCTGTTCCTTTTATCTCTCACCCTATGCCTATATTTTTGTTTTTGTTTTGTCACTCTTTTCTCTAAATTTGGAGTTTTACTTCAATTATTAATTTCATTTTTTCTTCTTTCTGATTATTAATCTATTTTCCCTTTCTTTTAAACTCTTCTTATTTAAATGGTTTGTTTAAGATCTTTCCTCTTTTTTGTCTTTTTTATTTTGTTTTTTTTTTCCAAAAAAAGATTTTTAAACTTTGTTTTCATTATTTTTCTTCCCTTTCTAGCAATTATTGTGTTAATATGTATGTGTTTTTGAAATTCAGTTAATTAGTAGTTTCTGAATTTAAATGCTATAGCATTCAGAATATATGAATTCAATATTTATTATTTGACTCATTGTCTTTATACATATTTTGTTAATCTCTTTGTTCCTTGTGGAATAAAAGCTTTTAAAATACCAAATTTTTATTTTGTATTCTAAATACAACGTTTTATTTTATATTCAATATTAAAGAACAAAAATCAGACATTTTTTCTAGCAACTGATTCATTAGACTCTTCTGGGCATTGTATATCTTTCATGACTTAGACCTAAAACTTATTTTAGCCTCTGTCAGGTTCTCTCATTAGAATATGAATAAATTTAATAAACACACAACTGCACTATTGTGTATTTACCTCATTTACATGCTCATTGATAGTGCAAGGTAGTCATTTTATCTAAACAGCTGTCTACTCTCAATTTGTATTAGGATATAAGTGACATTCATCTAGAGAGTAAGCTTGGCATAGTAGCTAAAGAGATACTCTAGGAATCAAGAAGATGTGGGTTCAAATTCTGCTTCTGCTATATAGTGACTTTCTAATTCTTAAGATGTCATTTAATATCTCAGTGCACTAGGCTAGGGATTCTTAACTTCGGGTCTGTGAGCTTATTTTATTTCTTAGTATTTTTAAAAAAACTAATTCAACATAATTGTTTTGGTTTCCTTTGCAATTTATTGTTCAGTTATTTTTCAGTTGTTTCTGACTCTGGGGTTTTCTTGGCAAAGAAACAGTCTCTGACTCATTTACAGGTGAGGAATGAGTCAAATGGGGTTTAGTGACTTGTAGGATCACACATCTAGTAAGTGTCTGAAGGCAGATTTGAACTAAGGAATATGAGTCTTCCTGACTCCAGCCCCAGCACTCTATTCACTGAATCACCTGTTACTATATTCCAAGACTGCTATGAAAATCAAATTAGATACTAACTGTAAAAAACACTTAGCACAATACTTGGCACATAGTAGATGCTATATAAATGCTTATTCCCTTCCCTGTATTTTATGCATTTAAAAGCATTATTTTTTAGCAGAATCCCATAGACTTCACCAGACTTGCAAAAGGTTCCACAATATACACACGAAGGTAAAAATTCTTGCTCTGGACTATTTTCTAAAACTACAAGTTACAGAGAAAATACTGATCTGCTTTGGTAAAGAAAGTTCTCAAGAGTAAATTTTATTGATAAAATCTTAAGGTGTGTGTGTGTGTGTGTGTGTGTGTGTGTGTGTGTGTGTGTGTGACAGATACAGAGAAGGAGACATACCCACACAAAGGAACACATACAGAGACAAAGAGAGTAACACAGACAGAAACACAGAGAAATTGGTTGAAAAAGAGGAAATATATGTGAAATCATTGGAAATATGACTTAAAATAAAGGCATACTTGGTCCATTTCATTCCCCTACTTTTAGCTGGACTTCATTGAAAGCATTTTAGAGGGTGGTATTAAGTATTTATAAGACCTCAAAGAAGGAATTTTCTTCTATAAAGAAAGAAAGACAAAAAATAGCTGTATGTACGTGGAAAGTTGATCTACTGGGGTGAAATGTATTACTGCTCACTGGAGAAAGATACTATTGAAATAACTTTTGCCCTATAATATTCATTTTCTGATTGATTTTGGAATCAGACTGACTTGGTTTAATGCCCTGCCTTGGAGCCATACTGAATTGTGGTCCTTATGCATTTTTTTAAGACTAATTATGTAGAAAGTGATGATCTATATGGGTAAAAGGAATTTCATAAAGTCTGAACCATATAGACTATGTCATATTTAGATAGATATAGGCATAGAATTATAAGCAGATAGACACATACATATATATGGATATATTAATAGCATGGTGTTACATACACACATAACATACATACAATAAAATTCATTCACACATGTCATGTGTGCATGCATTGTGCACATTTACATATAGGTGTAAAATATATATCATGGTCACATGGATATAATAAATATATATATTAATATAATTTCAAATCTGAGAGACAAGGAACCCTTAGAAATATATATCACATCCATTGAGAAAGGGCACCTACATCTCAAATGCAATTGATAGCTTTTTTTTTTAATGAATTCTTTCTAATTTCTTAAAGACTAATATTTACCTTGTTTTATAAGAGTGAGTCAAAATTTCCTGGAGGAAATTTTTTAAGGAAAAGGAATGAGTCATGCAGATCCCTTAAAAAAATAATTCTCCAATTTAATATTGCCCAGAACATAAGGAAAAGATAGTTTTTTTTTTAATAAAATGTATTCTGTGTGTGTGTGTGTGTCTGTGTGTGTGTGTGTGTGTGTGTGTGAGTGTGTGTGTGTGTATGACTGAGGAGTAGGAAGGACTGTATTTAATATTATGAGCAATTTCATAATAGTCATATAATAAAATGTTTTACAAGGTAAATAAACATTTCAAATATGTATCAGTTCACTAAACCACACATGAAGAGTAAGTTGGAAGAATATGTTTTCAGTGATTGTATGTTAATAGTAATGTTCACCGCGCTGTTAATACAGATTCATTGAAAATGCTTTCTGGGTGAATATCCCATTAAATCCAGTTTCAATAGAGTCACGCTGAAAGATTCCGCACTCTGATATGAGGTGGCACACTTGGGTGTGCGCTACAGATAATGTCTAAGGCACAAAAGCTGAACAGTGCGTAGATTGCCAAATTCCTATTTGTCCTTCACATGAAGCCCATATTGACTGCTTCAAAAACTCTTTGTATGAGCCATTATTTTCAAATTGTTTCTCAACTTATACCACAATTGAAAATTGGACAGCTTTTCAATTGTTCTTGTATTCCAATTGATTACCAATACAGTTTTTCAGAATTAAGAATATTGCTCTATTCTCTTCCCAGGCATCACGTTGACTGTGTGCAGTATTCATTTGAATATTGCAGTACAGTTGGGGTCTGACTCCAGTGTTAAGATAACACATGAGGAAATCAATTAGATTTATTATCTCTTCTCTTGACTCTACAGTATGTTTCAATGTGAAAAGACAACCCCTACATATAATGTTGCCTTCGCTTCAAGGACTTGTCCGATTAGCATCCAGATGTGGTTTGTGCTGCCACAGACAACAGGCTCAAGGTTTCAGATTTCTACTACAGGAAAAGGCAATTGTTATGAACTGGTGACATATGTTTTCTAAATAAGGGTATCTGAACATCATTGGGATGGATAGCAAGCCAACAAATATTTATTCAACATTTCTTATATGCGAGGCACCTCACTAGGTGCTGTGAGGGACACAGAAGGGAATATTTTGTATCTCATAATTTGTCACTAAGAAATTGCCTTGAAAGTAGAATAAATAGACATTTGGGATAGCAAGGTTTGGGAGTTTAGGAAGTCACCGAGCATTTCTAAAGCTCCTCTTAAATTTTTTTCAAAGTACTTTAGAAATCATTCAGTAACCCTCTCAGCAATCTGTATGTACAAATAGTAGCCACAGTTTATTGTTGTGGCAATTGAAGAATGGAAATTAAGTGCCTTTCTCAAGGTCACACAGCAATACAGATGCAAAGCGGTGCCTGCCACTTTTAAGTTTCCTGCCCTTAGTTCTGTATTTAATCAACTGAGCTTACCTTGAAATAGTTTGTGTGTGTGTGTGTGTGTTTCCAGGGTCTTATTTTCTAGGAAAGAATTGGCTGTGTTTTGTTAATTGGTTGTTTATGATATAATTAACTGATATATAACTGCTGGAGTTCAGGCTGCAATAATACAAACTGAGCTTCTACCATAGACTTAATGCCGCTTATGTAAAAATGATTTTAACTTCTTTGTTTTTATTTTATTAAAGAACAAAGTGGTCTGTTTTGAAATAACTCCACTTAAAGAGCAAGATGTTTTTAAATAGTTGGGAATGTTTTTTATTTATGAAAATATTTGCCCAATATTCTCCTACCTGTCATTTCTATTATTAAGTTCCTTGTGATCATGCTATTTAAAAAAAAAAAAAACTATTAATATTTTATAGAATCATAGAATGTCAGAATTGGAAGGGACTTTAGAGATAATTTAGACCAAACTATTTATTTTATGAATGAGGAAAATGAGATCACGAATTTTACACCTGCTGCTTTTTGTGGTATTTAAATATGGCATCACTGATCCTGTTATCCGCGTATGTTGTGTGGTTAAAACTCACTTTGTGATTACTAATAGCTATGTGAGGGGAAAATCATACAGAGGCAGCTGGTAGGTGTAGTGTATAGAGCATTGGACCTGGAGCCATGAAGATCTGAGTTCAAATCCAGATTCTAACACTTACTATCTATGGGAGAACCAAAAGGCATTTAACCAGTCTGCCTCAGTTTTCCTATTTGTAAAATGGGGATAAGAATAGCACCTAATTTCTGGAGTTATTGTGAGGATCAAGCGAGCTAATAATTGTAAAGCACTTTGCAAAATGAAGTAAATAAACATACATTATATATACCAAAAGCATATGTAAATAATACATATAAATGCTACCTACTATTAAGAAATTCCTTTGGCTTTTGGCTATATCACTGTTTATTCTATATATTTGCTCCCCAGAAATGGAGCAATACTCACATTTCATAATACTCAGCATTTATTTAGTCGGAATAACAAATTCAGAAGTCGAAGGTTCTAAAAGATCTTTTAGTTCAATACTCTTATTGTACAGAGAAAGAAACTGAGCTTTAGAGAAGTTAAGTGGTTTTCCCAAGGTCACACAGGTAATAAGTAGCAGAACTGGGACTTGACCCAGGCCATCTGGTTGCAAATTGAACAATCTTTCCAATGTGCCACACTGTGATTTTCAAGAAGCTTTACTCTATGTTGTCTTATTTAACTCTGACAACTTTCTGTGTAGGCAGAGAAAGCTTCATTTTATTTATTAAGAATCTCAGGCTCAGAGTTCAGTAATCTGTGAAAGGAAATAGAATTAGTAAGTGGAAGAGCTTACCAAAACTCAGCTTTATGATTTTGAGGTCATTACCCTTTTTTACCACATGTTGTTAATTCATTGTCTTATTCCCAATAGAGGAGGACCAATATCTGTGAGTAGGCAAATGATGACACTGGGGAAAAAGCAGTCCCATTTGGAAACAAAGATGAAGCAGGGTACATATTAGATTTAAACATGCTCAAACCATAAGGTACAGGGTAGTACCTGGCGTTTTTCAGGGTGCTGAAATACTGGGGTTGAGATGAGTGGAAAAACTCCCAAAGCAAGAATTCAAGTCAGAAATCAATCTAATAACTGTATTCAAATCAATATGCTTATTACCTCTACACAGAAAATGCCAATGGACTGTGCTTTTATTTCACTTAATCTTAGGAACTTCTCAGAAAAAATACTTTTCTTTGATCACTACTTCTTTATGAGTATCCCCACATTAGAATGTAAGCTCCTTGATGGCACAGGAAGTTTCATATATGTATTTGTATCCCCAATACATATGATGGTGTTAGGCACAGAGTGAGTAAAAATAATTCATCTATTCAATTATTTATTCACTCTATTATTTCTCACTCAATACAGATATGCTTGCTTAGGTCAAATTGCATTCTCTCTAATTTTTAATATCCCCCTATCTTCTTATTTCTTCCCTTGTTTACAAACATGTCCTACTCCATTAGGATCTTTTGACCCTTCTATTATCTCTTGTGTGTGTGTGTATATATATATATATATATATATATATATATATATATATATATATATATTTACCTTCTTGGCTAAACTCCTTGAAAAAGCTGCTCACATCAAATGACTCTTGTTTCTTTACTCACTTTTTTCTTAACCCTCTGAAATCTGGTTTCTGAAGTCATCATTCAACTGATATCAATAATCTTTGATTTCCCAATCTAATGTGTTTATGTTGGTTCTATTTTTTCTTGGGGATAGCTTCGTGACACAATGGATATAGTGTTAGCCCTGGTGTTAGGAAGACTCATCTTCTTGAGTTCAAATCTATTTCCAGAGACTTATTAGCTATGTGACTCTGGGCAAATTCTGTTTGCCTTGAATTTCCTCATTTGTAAAACGATGTGGAAAAGGAAAGGAGAAACCACTACAGTATCTTTGCCAAGAGAACCATAAATGGGGTTATGAATAATCACCCATGATCAGGTTAAAATTACTGAACAATTCTTCTTGTCTTATCTGTGGCATTTGACACTGTTAATATTTCCTCTTCTCTAGCTTTTCATGACATTCATCTTTCCTTCTTCTATTATCTGTTGGACCACTTGTCAGTCTTTATTTTATAACCTTTATCCAGGTCATATGTACTAATTATGGGTGTTCCTCAAAAGTTTATCCTTCTCTTCCTCTCCCTTTACTTTTCCTTCTCCTCTTTTCCCTTATGTTCAATAGAAATATTGGAATGAAAAGGATATATCATTTGTGAGTGAGATGATGAGTTTGTTTTTGGTGGTAGGACAGGGTGATAGTGAAATATGAATACTAAATAGCATGTTACAAATACAAAATTGGAGCTTAGTCAGGGTTTGAAACATAATAAATAAATCCAAATACAGAGTAATTACAACTGAAGTCAAGGGAATAGATAGTGCTTACTATCAACAAAGTATAGAGATTGGGCACAAGAATTAAGTAAGAAGCACTTCGAGCCAGTGAAATCCCTGGAAAGCGCCACTAAAGTAGGATGTTAAACAATCTGGTGTAACATTACAATAGCCACAAAAGAAATTTTGATAAGAAGGAGCAGCTGATAGTACTGAATTCTATGAAAACACTAAAAAGAATGAGCATGGAGTAATATAATATTTTTAAGGGTAGTTAGAAAACTCAATGAAAAGAATGTTACTTATTGTTGGAATCAAAAGAGGCTGAGTTCAAATCAGGCTTCAGATATTTATTAACTGAGCAAGTCATTTATTTAACTTTTCTCAGGCTCAGTTTCCTTATTTGTAAAATAGAGATAAGAATAGCATCATGTTGAAAAGGTTTTTTTATGAAATGAGATCATGCATATTATATATAATATACATATACACTTTATAAAATTTAAAATGATATATAAATGTAAGTTACTGATATAAATATAAATTGAAAAATAAATACAATGTAAATGTAAATTGAGTAATCTATTAATGGTAGAAATAATGCTCAACCTCCAACATCCTAGTCAGTTTTATTTTTATCCAGGAACCTCTAGAGTCTTTTAGCTTAATCACTGAAGGTCTGTTTTCTGGAGAAAGAAAATTTGGAGTTACTAGAGAAGCAACCCTACACTAAGAAGGGGTCTCAGTTTTCTCATTTCTGAAGCAAATAGATTCTGAGGTCTCCAAGTGCTAGATCCATAATTCTATGAACTCCCATAAGATCTATATCACCCAGATGACTCTTAGTAGTTATACAGGACCAAGGCCACATTTTGTCTTCTCATTGTCACTTATTCCTTCTTTGTGGCTCAGGACTAGCTCCACTTGCTCTGGGATCATGTATTGGATCTGCAGTTCAAGTATTTTTGCCATTCCTCCAGAAAACTGGGGTTTCAGGAATTCTACTACAATTTTTTTTCCCTAGTGTTATTCCCTAATATTCTAGAGCTATGAGTATCATCTGATAATACCCAGTTGGTTATTGACATAGTATACTTCTTGGGTATTTGTGGTCCTTACTTGAAGCAACTAACTATTCTACTGTGCCCTTATAATTTCCATTTTATTAATCCTACCATTTTTTAGGTTTGAACCTTTTAGTCCCAGAGATAGTAGTTATGATCAATATAGATGAATGTTAGGTTTTGGAGTCCAGTTTTTGAAGGAGCAAGAATTTGGACCAAACCATAAAACAAATGACTAAATTGGTACTAGCACTGAATTCTATTGATAGCCTTCATCCAGTGGGAATATTACATTTCTAGCAATTCCAATATTGATTTATTTGTTTGTTTTCCTCTAAGAATCTAAATCCTCAGGGAAGTACTACAAGGATGGAGACTTGGCATTCTCCAACTGATAAATGGTCAAAGGATATGAACAGACAATTTTCAGATGAAGAAACTGATATTATTTGTAGCCATATGAAAAGATGCTCTAAATCAATATTGATCAGAGAAATCCAAATTAAGGCAAATCTAAGGTACCATCACATACCTCTCAGATTGTCTAAGATGACAGGAAAAGATAATGATGAATGTTGGAGGTGAGATGGGAAAACTGGGACACTAATACATAGTTGATGAAGTTATGAACTGATTCAACCATTCTGGAGAGCAATTTGGAACTATGTCCAAAGGTATATCAAAATGTACATATCCTTTGATCCAGCAGTGTTTCTGCTGGACTTATATCCCAAAGAGATCTTAAAGGAGGGAAAGGAATCCACATGTGCAAAAATGTTTGTCAGCTCTTTTAGTAGTGGCAAGAAATTGGAAACTGAGTGGATGCCCATCAGTTGGAGAATGGCTGAATAAATTGTGAATAAATATATGAATATTATGGAATATTATTGTTTTGTAAGAAATGACTAGCAGGATGATTTCAGAAAAGCCTGGAGAGATTTACGTGAACTGATGCTTAGTGAAGTGAGAAGAACTAGGAGATCATTGCACATGGCAACAGTAAGATTATAAAATGATAAATTTTGATGGACATATCCCTTTTCAACAATGTGATGACTCAGACCAGTTCCAATGGTTTTATGATTAAGAGCCATATGCACCCAGAAAGAGAACTATGGGAACTTAGTATAGATCACAACAGTATTTTCTTTTGTTTTGTTGTTGTTTGCTTGCATTTTGTTTTCTTTCTCATTTTTCCCTTTTTAATCTGATTTTTCTTGTACAGCATGATTGATATTTGTGGAACTATGTATAGAAGAATTGCACATGTTTAACATATATTGAATTACTTGCCATCTAGGAAAAAGGGTGAAGGGAAGGAAGGGAAAATTTTGGAACATAAGGTTTTGCAAAGGTAAATGCTGAAAATTTTCCATGCATGTGTTTTGAAAATAAAAAGCTTTAATAAAAACAAAAGGATGGAGGCTTGTCCATCAGTCAATAAGCATTTATTACCTACTATACATCTGGCAGTGTATTAAACATTAGGTACATAAAAAGAAAAAAACATAGTGCCTATCCTCAAGAAGCTTACAATCTAATGGGAGAGACAACAAGCAAAGAATTATATACAAACAAGCTATAAATAGTATAAATAGGCAATTATTAATGGAGGAAAGATAATAAAATTAAGAGGGAATGGGAAAGGCTTCTTGTAGATGATGGGATTTTATTTGGGACTTGGGAAATTGTAAAGGACTGAAACTCTTAAAAGATGTGCTTGAATCAGACAGATAATCAGAGCACTTAAGGGTAATTACCTATTGGACAATGATTTTATTAGCATATGTTTGGAAAAATGGCCCTTCTCATTGTTCATACTAGTTTGATATTTGGTGTATACAGATAATTGTAGGTAAGGATTAAGGGGTGGGGTGAGAGAGGTAAGAGAACTTCACTTTGCAGCAGGACCAGGAGAAGGAAAGTTGGTGGAGAGCCTCGTGTCAATTTGTCTGTCTCCTTCACTTCTCCCTCTGAAGACTAAGGACTTTTATTTATCCTGACTCTGGGTGTTCCTTAGGCCTCCAGGGAGCTAGTCCAGACTTTACAGGAACCCAGAAAGGAGAGATGAGGAGGACAAACATTTCAGACATGAGGAATAGTCAGAGAAAATGCCAAGAGCCAAAATAGAGCATTTTTTTTTTCCTTTTTTTTTTTTCCTCTGGAACAACTGAGGCCAATGTTACTTATTTGCAGAATATGTTACCATATTACTTGGAAGAAATTTCTGAATTATATTTTAAACATTTAAATTTTAGCTTTGACTTTAACTATTGCAAAATTATTTGCAACAATATTACAAAGAGGAAGAAAATGAAATTGGAAAGGGAAATTTGGCTTTTAAGCATTGTGGAATAATAAATAGAGTCCTGAATTTGAAGTCAGAAAGACCTGGGTTGAATCCTCAGATATTTACTAGCTGCATGACTCCAGGCAAATTACTTAACCTTTATGGTTCTTAGTTTCTGCATCTTTATAATAAGGGGAATTGGTCTCAATGTCCCCAAGGGTCTCTCCTAGCTCTAAATTTATGATGCCATGGATGTTTTTTTTTTTTTTTTCCTCTTATTTTTAAGTAGGAGACCTGTAAAGTTTGTTTTTGCTTGATTCATGGCAGCTACATAATGATTCATAATCACGATATTCCATCATGGTGTCCCATTTTTTTGGCAAATGATAACACTCCATATGCCTCAGCTATTTGTCTGAATCTCATTTTTTTTTTAAAATTTTCAAGATTTAGGAGGCTATTTTGAACAAATGCAAACCTGAACAAGGATCTCTTCTGCAACATCTTCAACAGTGGTCATACAATATTTCCTTGAAGACCAAAGTAACAAATATGTAAGTTTATTTGCTCAATCTATGACAGCTATATAATGACTTATATTTGTGGTACTTCATCAGTGTTCAATGATTTTTTTTTTTTTTTTAGCAACTGAGAATATCCTATATGTGTTAGTTATTTGTTTGAATCATCTCTTTGTTATTTTTTATAGCTACTAAGTCATTCTATTTCATTTCTGGATAACTAATTATCAGTATTTTTTTTCATAATATACTAAATTCACCTTTTTAAAAGTTTTTGCTGTGACTTCCAAATTTATGCTTACTTGAAGTCCAGCAAATAGATCCATCTCCTTCTCATTGAGAAGTCTTCAGAAACTTATATTATCATATCTCTTCTAAATCATCTCTTCTCCAGGCTAAATATTCTTAGTTCTTTTGGCCAATAACAAAATAGCTCCATCTCTAAATCATTTACCATCCTCATCTTTCTTCTCTTGCAACTTTAACAATGTCCTTCCCAAAATATGCATCCCAGGAGGGTTCACACTACTTTAGATGTGATCTGAAAAAAAGACAAAATAAAAAAAAAAGTCTGGATATTGTTCTACCTCTGAAGAGCTTATCTCATTTTCATAGTCTTTCAAAGATCACTAACAGTTACTTAGTAATCACTGCTGCCATTTCTTTCAATATGCTGGGATGGTAAGAGTTGAAACCAAGTAACTTAAATCTGCCAAAGGCTGCCAAGGTATTCTCATCTCCCTACTTACCTTGGGTTAGAACTGTCTATTAGCTGTTTTTATTTTGCCCTTCCCAGTCCAAAGCTCATTATCAGTGGTAAAGTAAATATATATATGTTAGGTACTTCTACCTTCTCTGTCATCATTTACCACTATCTCATTCCAAAGAATTTAAGGTCTATGGGAGAAGGAATTTATATTTTTGTTTTTGTATTGCTACCATCTAACACAATGTCCTAAGAATGTAAATAACAATGATCTGTGATTTCATAAGTGTGTGGGAACTCCATTCACCATTGGAGATTACAATCTATCAATGACAATGGATAAATCCTAAAGTTGCCTGAAGCACTTAGAGATCCTGTATCCTGCACCTCACATTTAGTAGGTATCTGAGAAAAGATTTGTCAAAAATCCTCCTGACTTAAGACCCAGTTTTCTATTTTTTTTTTGCTGTCCTGTCTTTACTAAATAAATAGCTGAAGAAATGTTTTGTGAATGTAATTGAATCTAAGACTCTGTACCTTCTTTGATACTCCTTTGTTTTTGTCCACATAATTTTAAAACATTTATTTAAGGGGAATGCGGACAGTGGAAGGGAAAGAATTTCCTTAGCATTCTTTGATAAGTTTCAGTCCTTTCTGAACTTTGATACTCCTGACATTGTATGAGATCATACAATACTTTTAAGATTTTAGCATCAATATTCATTAGGGAAATTGGTCTATAATTTTCTTTCTCTGTTGTCAGCCTACCTGGTTTAGGTATCAGTACCATGTCTGTGTCATAAAAGGAGTTTGGTAGGACTCCTTCAATCCCTACTTTTTCAAATAGTTTAGTTAGCATTGGAGTTAATTGATCTTTAAATGTTTGATAGAATTCAGATGTAAATCCATCTGGTCCTGGGGATTTTTTCTCATACAATACTTTTGTATCATTCTATTTTCTGTCTTTTTTATATAAAGAATTTTTATTTAAAAAAAAAGAACATTCTGCAAATTTATCTTGTTCTCTTAAAAAACAAACAAGCAAAAAAACATTTTCATTGGAATTTTTGCATGATGTCTTCAGAATTTCATTCATGAGAACTTCTCATACTTACTGGAATGACTTGTCCTAAAGAATTTTAGCCCATGGGATCCCACTTTAAAAGCCTTTAAATCTGCTCTCATCGAATCTAATGTATATTAATGCCAGAGTACAACCAACTTTTGTCTATTTCTTTATCTTTTTTTTTTTTAAATGAAGTGGACATTTCCTTCTATCAGTTCCTTCTTGTTGATTAGAATAGAGTTACAAAATAGAGTTTCCTCTCATTGCTATCTTCATATTTTGAAGGTTAATGTAATGGGCTGAGGCTTGAGTTGATGCACTGAGATCCCAGGCACGTGAGGCTAAATAATAATTGGACCATACTCTATTAATATATATACTTGCATAAAGGGGGGGGAGGGCATTCTTTCTCCAAGCATATATATATTTGCACAAAGAGTGGGCAGGGGCCATTCTTTCTCCAAGCATATATATTAATAGAGTATGGTCCAATTACTATTTAACCTCGCGTGCTTGGGACCTCAGTGCATCAACTCAAGCCTCAGCCTATTACAGGTTAAAACAAGAATTTAGGCAAATGAAGAACTTGTTAAACTAGACTACTTTTCATAGAGAGAAACCGCTACAAGATAATGAGGTTAATAAAGTCCTTTAATATGGCTCTATCATGCCTCTTTAAGAGACTTTTTTTTTGGTGAGGCAGTTTGGGTTAAGTCACTTGTCTTTGGTCATACAGCTAGTAAGCATTATGTGTAAAGCCAGATTTGAACTCAGGGGATCTTGACTTTAAGACTAGTACATTATCCACTGTACCATATAGATGTTCTTCTATGATAGACTTTTTGAGAGATGGTATAATGTAGAAGAAAGAGCGTAGGATTTGGAGTCAAAGGACATAGGTTCACAGCCCAGCTCTGCTATTAATTTCTATCAGGTTGAGCAAGCCACTTAAATTTTTGGGACCCTTGTTCCTCATATAAAGAAAGAAGAATTTGGGCTAAATGATCTCCAAAATGCTTTTGAGCTCCAAATTCTATTATTTAAATTTCCCCCCTAAATCTTCATTTATTACTTTTATTTGTCTAGGTGGTCTGTAATAAATTTCAATGACAATTTTGCTTTGGGGTCTCTTTTCTCAGATCTTACCCCAATGACTAATACTACTTTTCCTTTTCTGGTTCCTAGATTTGCTCACATGCCTTTATCTTTTTAATATAAAATATTATTCCACCCCCATTTTTAAATGGATGAATTAAAAAGGCATTTATTAAGATGTTAGATGTTGGAATCTTTACAAAGTGTAAAGTCATTGGAATTGATAGAGACAATAATTATCTAATTTAGCATGGTTCAGTGTGATTGATCTGATAATACAAGGAGATGTTATGGGCCAGAAGAAACAAGGTACTAAGTAGAACTGAAAAAAACAATGCTTGTGTTCACACCTTTAGAGAGCTCATATAAGCAAGAAGTATTTAAGTACTCATTGGAATTCATAAGTATGGGAGATTCACAAAGTTAACTGTGTAACTTTGTGAATTCACACCTCCCTTGAAACTCTTAAGGCCAGAGAACACTCTGGGAGGAAACCCATTATCCCACTCTTTCGTATCCCACAATCCCTCTCTCGGAGAAGGAGCATAAATAGAGCTTCAGTGAGCCAGTCAAGAGAGTTCAGCTGAATTGGGGGCTGAAGAAAGTAGAGGAAGAAGCAAAGGACAAAACTGCAAGAGCTCTTGGAACCAAGCAGAGAGATAGGCCTCTAAGAAAACTAACCTGGCTATATTGGAGACAATAAAAGATCTGAACTTTTAGCACCTGGCTGTATTTGGGTGATTATTACTGAAACTAAGGCTGCCTCCAGAAAACCTCCCCAAGAAACTTGCTGTCTCCCAGAGAGAACTATTATATTAAAAAAGAAAAACACTCCAATTAAACCCTATGTTAAGTACTGTGGATTCAAATTCTAAAAGAAAATTCATTCCTGTCCCCTCCTAGAGCTTATATTCTAATAATAGAAGATAACATAAATAAGGAAATAGTGATCATATAGAGGGTTTTTTGGACAAGAAAATTACAAAAAGGGTGAGTGTAGTCATAATACAATTGACTAACACATGCTTTCCAGGAGTAAATGTGTTGATTATAGTAATAGTAGTGATTATAATAATAATAATACTGATATTTTGGTTTGAAGGGAGAGTAAGGAGAAAGAGACAGAGAGAAAGCAAACACAGGAAGCAGTGTAGCATCAAGATGTCTGGAGAGAATTAACTGGGGAGAATTCTGGGAAGATAGTAGAATAGAGTAGATCAGAAAATTCCAAGCTCTTTAAATTCCCCCCACAAACAAAACAAAATTGCTCCTCTAGGTGAACATAGAAGGGTTGAAAATATAAATCTTAGGATAAAATAGGGGTCCTCCTAGGATAACTGGAGAAGTCAGGAGGAAAGACCCCAGGATAGAGGATTAATCAGTGTAAAATATAAGCACCTCAAGGCTAGCTCTGCTGAAATACCAAATGGGGAGGCCTGGGGCTTCTTGGGTTCAGAGGCAACTTCAACTAAAATCACAGGAACTTTCACCTCCCAAGTTGTACAAGGGGTGCATTCTGGGGGTGGGGGAGCCTCAGCTTGAGAAAATTAAGGGAAACCTCTGCTAATAAGGAACACCAGGCTGAGCTGTGTAGCTGAAATTTTACCCTAGGTGAGAAAGAATAGCATCTTGGGGGAGTGCAGAAGCAGTGGGACAGGATAGGTGCTGGCTGTGGTTAGTTACAGGAGGATGGAATTCTTGGTTTTGGGTTACAGTTCAGAGGGGAAAACTGAAGGAAGATCTGAATCTGGAGATACCATCCCCCTTCTCCTACCCCAGGACTAAAGGCAATTACTCTAATAAATCTTATTTTAAAAAATAAAAAGAGTGGGTAAAGAAGAAAGAACCCAATCACAGAAAGTTACTATGGGAATAAGGAAGACTTGGATTCATCTCAAAGAAGGATAGTGAAGTTAAAAAACCTCCCTTACCCCAAAGACTAAGGAAACATCTAGGGACAGCCTTGCTAAATTTCAAAACCAGATCAAAGAGAATATTTTACAAACAATGACAACAACAACAAAATTCCAATATGCTGGAGCTACAGTTAGAATTTCACAGGATCTATTAGTGGCTACAGTAAAGATTGCAGGTTCTATATATCAATAATCAAAAGAACTAGGGTTGTGGCTGAAAATATATCCAGCAAAATTAAGTATAATATTGAATGAAAAAAAAAAAAGACATTCAATGAACTGTCAAATTTTCAGGATTTGTTTCAAATAAACCTGAACTCAGTAGAAAAGTTAACATATAAAAGTCAACATCAAATACTAATTTCAAGGGACTCAATAAGGACAAACATGTTGTATCTGTGAAAATGTAAACCATATATCTAAGACTGTCATTAGTAATTGAGTAGTACAAAAGAAAGATTGGGATAGAGCTAAATAGATGTAACTCTAAAAAGCAAAACTGTTAAGGTAAAAACAATAATTGTTATATGAATGAGATATGAGAAAAAGAACAAACTTAGAGAAATTAATGAGGGCTGGTAGTTCTGAAATCCTACTTACCAGTGGAATGAGTTAAAGAGGGAACAAATGCATATATATCCAGAAGGATATAACACCCTCTAAGATTTACAGAGAAGTAAGAGGGAGAGGGACTAGGAAAAGGCAGGGCACAAAGGTGTGTGTAGATTAATAGAAATAGGATAATGAGAAAGGTGGAAGGAAAAGATAAAGGAGAGATCCTTGAAGGGTGGGAGGGTAAAGAGATTAAGTAATAGCAAGGCAAGTTAACAGTAGAAATAAAGTAGAAGAGTTAGCAGGTATAGGAAATAAAATATATACACAAACAAAAAGAAATACAATAACAATGAAAAGGAATAGAATCTATTAGAAAAAAAAATCATAAGGAAAGATTCAATCAAGAGATAAATGTACAATGTGGGTGGGTGTATATATAGGTGTATATATTGTGTCTACATATGTATATGTACACGTAAATGTATATGTATATAATATGTATATATGTACATACACATATATTATACATTAATATATAAATGCTTAACTGTAGGGAAGAAAAGGGGGAAAGAATAAAGTAAACAATACACAGTACACAGCAAAGAATAAAAAAATCTATAAGGAGCAAAGAAGGATAATTATGAATACAATGCCTTCTATTATTGTACATAGTTTCTTGAAATGGAAATTTATTGTTACATATTTTGAATCCTCACTCATGTTCTGCTGTGTTCAAGACAATTTTTCTTCTTTTTCTTACTTTCTTTTTCTATTTTGTTTTTTCTTATTTTACATTTAAAATGTATTTATTTATTTAATATTTCCCCCAGTTACATTCAAAACATTTTTTTTACATTTTTCTCTTAAGATTTTTGAGTTCTAGGTTCTCTCCCTTATTCCTACCCACAATTAAGAATCAAATGTGAAGTTATGCAAAGCATTTCCATAAAAGACAAATTGTAAAAGAAAACATATATCTCCCATCTTAATGAAAATAAAAAACCTCAAGAAAAAATATTAAAGAGAGAGAAAGAGAGAGAGAGAGAGAGAGAAGAGAGAGAGAGAGGAGAGAGAGAGAGAGAGAGAGAGAGAGAGAGAGAGAGAGAGAGAGAGATAGAGAGAGAGAATGCTTTGATCTATATTAAGACATAATCAGTTCCTTGTCTAGGTATGGTTAGGATTTTTCATCATGATTATATTACTAAGAATAAGAGTCATTTAAAGCTCGTCATTCCAGAATTGCTATTACTTTGTATGTGATATATTTCACTTTGTTCATGAAGGACTTTCCAGGTGGTTTTTTTTTTTTTTTCCCCTGAGAACATCCTGCTCATCATTTCCCAGAGAATAATCATATTTCATCAGAGAAATTTGCTTCAAAAAATTGTTTTACAATTAATATTGCTAATTGTATTTCCCTCCATCTATTCTCTCCTCAAAAGTGTTTTGATATTATTCCTCCCAATATGCCCTCTCTTCCCATATCCCATTCCTGCAGGGTAAGATAGACTTCTATACCCTTATTGAGTATATATGTTATTTCCTATTTGAGCCAATTCTAATGAAGATAAGGTTCACTCACACACACATATTATACATCAATATATCCATGCTTTTCTCCCCTTCTTCCCCTTCGCTGTAAAAGCATTTTCTTGCTCCGTTTTTTGGCAGATAATTTGCACTATTCTATGTTATGGGCCAGAACTCTGAACTTGAAACAAAGATGCTTACAAGATACTAAGTGGAATTGATGAGACAATGGTTATCTAGTTTAGCATGGTTCAGTATGATTGATCTAATCTTACAATAAATAATGGTTTCTTAGTGATATAATAATTGGTTTATACTTAGTGTGGAGCATATAAGCAGGGACTGAGAGCCACAGAGGACAAGCGCACTAGAAGCTCTTGGAGCCAAGGAGACAAAATTCATTTCATCTTCAGTCACGCTCCTGGTGGCTGGCTTGGCCTCCTGCACTTCTCCCACTAAGACCAAGGCCAGACTAAAAGATTCTCCAGAAAGCTGCCCAGCATCAGGCAAGGAGACAATAAAAACTTTTGGACTTTAATACCTGGCTATCCTTGTGGTAATTACTGAACTGAAATGAAGGCTTCTTCCAGAGACCCCCAAGAAAACTGAACCAAAGAGAACATTACAATTCCACTTCTTCCTTTCCCTTTCTCTCTGTACATTCCTCTCACCTCATTTTTTAAAAAAAGATATTTTCCCTTCATACTCAACTTATACTCATGCCCTCTGTCTATACACACTAAGTGACATAATAATGAAAATGTTCTACGTTATAAACATCCTCTCATGTAGGAATGTAAGCAGATAAACTTTATTAATTCATATTATCACAAACCTTATGATATCACTTTCCTAAATATTTCCTTATGCTTTTCCAGAGTCCTGTATTTGAAAATCAAATTTTCCATTCAGCTGTTTTTTTCATCATGAATGCTTGAAAATCCTCTGTTTCATTGAATGACCATATTTTCCTCTGAAGGATTATACTCTGTTTTGATGGGTAGGTGATTCTTAGTTGCAATCCTAGCTCCATTACTCTCCAGAATATCATATTCCAAGCTTCCAGTTCTTTAATGTAGAAGCCACTAAATTTTGTGTTGTTCTGACTATGACTCAACTATACTTGATTTGTTTATTTCTGGATGTTTGAAATATTTTCTTCTTAATCTGGGAATTCCAAAATTTGTCTATTAATTGCTGGGAGTATTTATTTTGGGAGGTGGTGGGTGGATACTTTCAATTTCTATTTTATCCTCTGATTCTGTGATAACAGGATGGTTTTCTTTGATAATTTCTTGAAAGATGATGCCCAGGGTCTTTTTTAATCATGACTTTCAGATAGAGCAATAATTTTTAAATGATCTCTTCTGCATCTATTTTCCAGGTCACCTGTTTCTTCAATCACCTTGAGATATTTCACATCTTTTCTATTTTTTTTTCCACTTTGCTTTATTGTATCTTTATTTCTCATAAAATCATTAGCTTCCATTTGTTCAAAATTCTATTTTTTAGGGAATTATTTTCCTCAGTGAGCTTTTGTACCTCCTTTCCCAATTAGCCAGTTTTGCTTTTTAAAGCATTCTTCTCCTCATTGGCTTTTTGCATTTCCTTTCGCACATCTCTCAATTCTTTCCCTAATTTTTCCTCTATCTCTCTTACTTGACTTCCAAAGTCCCTTTTGAGCTCTTCCATGGCCTGTGCCCAATTCTTATTTTTCTTGGAGGCTTTGAATATAGGAGCTTTGACTTTGATATCATCCTCTGAATGTCTGTTTTTGTCACCATAATAATTTTCAATGGTCAGAAACTTTTTTTGTTATTTGCTCATTTCCTTAGCCTCTTACTCTGCTTTTAACTCTTTGTTAAAGTACGGCTCTGTTTCCAGCGTAGAGGGCGCACTGTCTCAGGCTTTAGGGCTTTGTGCAGCTGTTTTCAGTTTAGGGATCTGACCACAAGCCTTCTTTTCTTTCCTGGAGCTGTTATGTGTGCCCCCACCCCACTGTAGCTGTAAGAACTATTGTGCTGGGGCTAGGGCTCCACTGACCAAGGCTGCTCTGGGACTGCACATACTTCTCCTTCGTTGTCACAAACCCTATCCACAGATATTTCTGAGCCTTCCCTGGTGTTCCAAGCCTGAGAGGAACAATAGCTTCCAGCACTGCTGTCGATTCAAAGGTCTTGTCTTACTGACACTGGGGTCCAGGCCACAGCTGGGGCTAGGTCCAGGCCTGCACTGAGCTTTTCTGCTGACCTTCCAGGTCCTCTTTGGTGTCTCTGGGCTGAGAGGTCTGGGAGCCGCCAGGACCGCTGCTGATTCAGAGGTCTAGCCTAGGCCAGGCTAGGGCTGGGATTTCCACTCCTTGTCACAGACCTTTTCTGCTAAGCTTCTAAGTTGCATTCTGATGGAATTGTTCTACTCTATCTTTTTGGGGATTCTGGTGCTCTAAAAATTATTTAGAGTCATTATTTAAAAGAATTTGGAGCAGTTTGGAGTTAAAATTGGGCAATTTCCTGCCTTTACTCCGTCATCTTGGCTCTATCTCTTGTATTTAAGTTTTAAATTAAAAAAAAAATACATTTAAAATAAAAAAAATACTTTGAAAAAGATTACTAATTTGGTTGATAGATGAGGAAACTGAGGCAGAGTTCAATGACTTGCTCAGGGTAACACAGCAAATATTTAAGGCCAGATTTGGACTCAGGTCTTTCTGACTCAAAGTCACTATCCATTGTACCACCTAGCTGCCCATAGGGATAGTCTGTATTCTATTAAATCTCAATGAGCTCTGTGAAGGAAAATTTAGGATTTCTAGTAAACCTGATTTATTATTCATAAGTGTGTGATTATAACTAGGCATCTGACACTCAGGAAGGTTAAATTGATTTGCTCATAGTCACATAGCTATATAGTAAATGGTAAAAACAGGATTAAAATATGGGCCTTTTCAAACTCCAAGTCCAGTCTTTTTTAATTACATTTTTCTGCCTTTCATATTTAGAATATGTAGGCATCAACCTTCCATATGATCTACAAATTTTTGACTTCTTCCTCTTCTTATCCCTGAAATATATTTCCCAACATATTTTTCATCTATTTCTTCCTGTTTTTACTATTGCATTAAAGTCACTGGATATTAAAGCCTATGATGGTTTAACTTAGAAGATATAACTTTTTTTCATAGACATTCTCTACCTTATTATTCTCTGCAACAGATGCTGGAAAATAATTATCTTAATGATATATATATATATATATTTTGGTGTGAATTTGTACTATGAGCACTGCAATAGAAGGGAACTAAATATCCTTAAAGGATGCTTATACTACCAATAAGTTTCAGAAGAGAATTTGAATACAGAATTCTCCAGACTGAAAATCTATTATATAGTGGAAAGGACTATATCCCACTTTTGAGACACTTTCAAGTCACCTAATTTGTTACTCCTTGTTAACCCATGTGGTTTCCTGGAGCTTATACTTTGGCCTGTATTGTCTAAATGATAAAAAAAATAATAATAATACATATGGAAGGATAACAATAAGAATTGTTGTGGAATGAGGGGTGCTGGGACATTTGCCGTCTCCCCTCTCACTATAGCCCCCTTCTCATCTCTGGATCTACACATGAAGACCAGAATCAGTGCTGAAGGAGCCTGATCCCTTTAAATAGGGGCCTAATGGTTGTCTCTTAAGCCATCTAGATAGTCTAAACTACTGAAGGTGGAGTCAAGAATACCCTAATTTCAAATCACCCCAATAGATTTACTAGCTATATGACACTGAGCAACCCACTTAGCTTTTCCTAACCTGTTTCTTTATCTGTACAATATATCAACCTCACAAGACTGTAGTTAGGATCTAATGAAAAAAAGTGCTTTAAAAGCTTTAATAATTTAAACAAATGCTAGCAATTATTATTGTATTAATTGCAGATAATACAAATCACTTAGTTTCTCTGGGTATCAGTATCTCCACTTATAAAAGATAAACATTTGATCAGATTTTTTTTTTTTTTTTGCAAAGTTATATTTGCTTGTAACATTCTCTGATTGTAGGATTGCAGAAAAAAATAATTGAACAATCCAACCTCTAAGTAGACTATGCCTTTTCTCTGTGTTGTTACATAGTCATTTTTCAAGCATGTGAAACTTTTCATGACTCAGTTTGGGGTTTGTTGGCAAAGATATTAGAGTAGTTTGTCATTTCCTACTCTAGTCATTTTACAGATGAGAAAAGTAAGGCAAACAAAATTAAGTGACTTGTCTAGGGTCATACAGCTCTATGTCTAAAGCCAGATCTGAACCAGGAAGAGCACTCTATCCATTGAGCCATCTGGTTGTCTTCTCCATGCATCGAGCTGTTTTAATGTCATATTGCATTCTTTAATCTGCTGAAAAGACTTGGTTTCTTTCAGAACAGAATTTTAGAGTTGGAAAGTACCAGAGATGTCATCTCTCTATCCCTATCTAAAGAACGAAACATCTCTAACACATCCCCAGAAAGTGGTCAGTCTCTATTTGAACACGTCCAGTCAGAGACAACTCATTACTTATCCAGTCATTCTTTCTACTTGGAGACATTTCTAATTGTTAGGAATCTTTCTATGCACTGAAAATCTTCCTTCCTATAACTTTCACTTAGTGATTCTCATTTTAAAGTCTCAAGATAAAGCAGAATGAATCTCATCTCTTTTCCATCTGAAGTTATCATAGCCATATGATGAAGGCGGTTATCAGTCTCATTAATAAGCAAAGCAAATGCATTTCTGAAAATCTGACCCTTTTATCACGATACCTCCAGAATACAAATCAGTTTGATTCAGTCGGCTATCCAGAGTGCATCTGTATCATGCTAGGAGCGCTATGGAAGATAGAAAGATGATGACAGCCAGCACCTGTCCATTCTTATTGAGCATACATTCAAGTCAGGGAGATATGCCATGCACACCATCATAATAGAAACAGTGAGAGATGAAGAATGATCTATCGCACTCAGGGAAATCAAAGGAGCATTATTTTTTTCATGCAAGGACAGTGATACTCATCCATTATTGGTACATCACACCAGAACTAAACAATTAAGAGAATATTTATGAATGTTTAAGCTATTTTTCATTTTTTTCCCTCTGAACTGACCCATCAAACATTTTGGAAATGTCTCAGGAAATAATGAGTAGATGAATTAAAACAAATGCATCAAGGGGAAAAATAGAATTGTTTTGGCCTAAAACAAGCAAGCAAGCAAGCAGAAAACAATACCTTGTTTATCAAAATTCAAATGAAATACTATCAAATCTGTTTCCATGAGGCATTTTTGTCATCAGTGTATTTATATCACTAAAAAGAAACTATATTTTATACCTCTGACAAATAAAATGTGACAGATAATATTGGTTGGTAAAGTATTATTATCATCTTTTAAAATTTGAATTGATGAAGAGTCTATAAACTTTAAAGAAATAGCTATTTTGATAAATTAATCTTTGATATTTAAATCTTCAACAAATGGTTACTATAAAAATTTTGAAAATTGCTTTATTTTTATATTGGCTCTAATAAAAAAAAAAAAAAACAGTAACTATAAGGGTTTCTATGTTCATTTGCTATAAAATAAGGACTGAGAATTGACCTGTGATTTCAGTGATATAGAGAATTTCCATGTGACAAAACTCCCATTATCTATATAATTCCGCATATTCTTTAGAACTTATTTTCTTAGAGTTGCCTAGAACATTTAGAGAATCAAAGTTAATAATAATAATAAGAGTTAAAGTATTTCTATTTTAAGGTTTGTAAAGGATTTTACAAATACTATCTTATTTTATCTTTACAACAACCTGTGATTAGGGACTATTATTGTCTCCTTTTACAGGTAGGAAATTAAGACCAACTGACTCTTAAGTATCTTGTCCAGGGTCAAGTAGCTACTGACTAGGTGGGGCTTGAAACCTCATGCCTCATGACTTGCCCAGGGTCACAAAGGAAGTGTATATAAAGGGCAGGGCTTAAACCCAGATTTCCATGCATCCCAGGCCCACCCCTTTCTTACACTGCAATAATTATGCTATAATTATGATTAATTCATGACTAACAAATACTAAATAAATCTGGTCCTTGTAACCAAAATAAAGAATTAATATTAATATATAAATATATTATATAAATTAACATATAATTGATAATTAATTAATTACATAGATAATTAAGATAAAAGGTGGCTCCTTTGGAGGGATTAGAATAAAGAAGAATAAAGGAAAAAGACAGTATTACTCAAATGAATAAATCTTGATGTAATCAAGATTTAAATTCAAAGTTGCTTAAACTGTGGGTCATGACCTCATAAGGACTCATGTAACTGAATGTGGGGGTTGTGAAATTATAATTTATTCTTAGTAAATGCTTGATTTGTATACATATTTTATATACCTATATGTGCAGAGTCACATAAAAAATTCTCAGGCAAATAGGGGTCATGAATGGAAAAAGTTTAAGAAGGCCTGGACTAGAGAACCTCTAAAGTTCCTTTCAGGTCCAAATCTATAAAACCAGAAATCACAAGTGGCCTACACAGCCAAGAAAATTTTACCTTCCTTTTTCACAATAAAGCGAACATCTTTGTTGCTGGAAAAAAAATAAGGCACTTAAGGGAACCTGTCTGGTAAATGGATTTCAAATGGCAACAACTGGTTACATGAGTAAATCTTAGATAACAGAGTTGTTGTGTTTTGGGGTTTTTTAGCTTCTCTGTGATCTATACTGCAATCTGTTTTGTCTGTTGCTTCTGACAGTATCACAAGGAACCTAGCCTGGTGAGATTGATTGGTACCTCCAACTTTGCCATTCCCTTACAGAATGGATGCTTTTTCCCCTCTCCCCACTTTTCCCTTTTTCTTCCTTCCTTCCTTTCTTTTCTTTTCTTTTTTTTTCTTTGCTTAATGATGTTACATTTGTCCTACGGATGATGTAGAGCATGCTGCCCAGGATGAACAGCCCTGCTCTGCTCACTCCTTTCTTGGCAAGCTCTCACACTTCACATGAGCCTTCCTCGGCACCATTAATATTATATATAGATACCCTTGTCACAGATTTACATTCAGTGATCCGAAATCGGGACAGGAAGGGGGAAGTGTGCTTGTGAGGAGGGGGTGGAGGAAAGCCGACTGATTTATTGAGGAGAATGTTGGAGAATAAAAAGGAGGTGATCAAATTTATATTAATGCCCTTACCTATATTCTTAAAACTGCTTTTTGTTCATTTTTGCCCTGAACATTTTGCTGTCTGAAGAGGGAAAAAATTAAACACCATGGTGTCTTGATATTTATTTATCCTCCTTATTTACTGGAAAGTCATTCGAGCCATCATCATTTTGTACGCTTATAAGCATGGGATATAGAGATGGATTACAGAGATAGACTGATAAGAGGTATATCTATCTATCCTTGTGAAGACATGTACTAGATGGGAACATGCTAGAGTTGGGATGAAACTGTCTGAGACACAGCCTTGCTAAATTCTGTTTGCTCCTGGTTTTACATAGTCTGTTTTATCTATATCCCAGGATGACCTTTTGGTCGACAAAAAGAATCTTGTAATCTCAAAATGAATCTCTGATGGAAGGTGACCTGTCCCACATGTAGAGAAGTGTATATTCATAAACTTTCAAAGCATGTCATCAATATTCTGGTCCATGCATCCTCTACCCCTGCCCCACATTTTTCAAACAATTCAAAACTTAAAAGATTTATATTATTTGTCATTGGATATATTTTTATGCTCTCAAATAAAGAAATACAGATCATAAGGGATCATAATCTACTCTAGTCCATTCCCCTTATTTTAAAAATGAGGAACTGAGTCTAAGTGAGATTAAGTATCTAGTTCCAGGCCACATGTCTGGGAAGCATGTGAAGTGGTATTAGAACATAGCACTTCCTAATTCTAAATTCAGTGCTTTGTCCAGTATTTCATGTTGCTTCTCAATATCTACATCCCAGTTAAGACTGTCAGGTAGAATTGAATGGAGGAACAGAGTTTTTACAAATTTTAAGCATTCCATAAATATGAACTATTTTTAAAAAGCAGCTAAGTATCTCAGTGGATAGAATGCCAAGTCTGAAGACTCATCTTCCTGAATTTAAATCTGGTCTCAAATACTAAGTCAATATACAATCCATAAGGATTCCTTTCTATTTGAGTTACTATGCTATAAAGAGTCAAAACTCAAGTGAAAATAATGATAAATTTATCAAAATAACAAAATAGGAGAGAATGCATAGTTTTGCTAGACACTTTGAATCTTATAATTATTTTGGTGCTTTAATTTTTTTTTTCCCTTTTGAGTCATTTTCAGTTGTGTCTGACTTCATTTGGGATTTTCTTGGCAAAGAAAATTAAGTGGTTTGTCATTTCCTTTATGGACTCCTTTTACAGACGGGGAAACAGAAGCAAATAGGATTAAGTGAATTGCTCACACTGCTAGTAAGAATCTGAGGTCATATTTGAATTCACAAAGATAAGTCTGACTCCAGGTATGGTGATCTATCCATTGTGCTACCAAGCTGCCCCAAGAATTAAAGCAATCCCCAACCTATCCATACCTTCTCATATTGTATATTTTTTAACCTGTGTTCTCCTGTGCCTCTCTCACAAAAACCTGCCCAAAGTGCTAGAGACTCTTTTCTAGGCCTTTCAATATTTCTAAGGTATCAGTTCAGAGCAGATCCATATCACTACATAACCAACTCGCCTCCTTTTCTGATCATATATTCCCTTAATGATATCTATCACTGTACCACTTTTTGACATGAGAAGTAAGCACTTAACTTTTCTATGTACCATGTTCTCCCTAAGGTCAATGAACCAAAAGGTGATATTCCAAGGTAGACTCTTGGTGCATTACTGCTACTTTCTCAAAGTTGAAAACTGGATAGCAATGTAATGTTAGAGATGCCAGTTTGTTCATTTGGAGTTGCCTGGATGAGTTGAAAGGCAGGAGGCTAATGACAGGTATTCTGGTCAATGAGGCAGCTAGAGGGTTCAATGGATAGAATGATCAGCCTGAAGTCAGGAAGACTTCTCTTTCTGAGTTCAAATCTGACCTAAGACATTTACTTGCTATGTGACTTTGGGGAATTTACTTAGCCACTGGTTTCATTAAGCAAGAAAATGACAAAGTATATTATGTTCTGAGGTCATGAAGAGTCACAGAATCACACAGGATTGAGCAACCAAATAATAATAACCTTTTGGTCAATATTCTCACTATGAAGAAAAATATCACATATACAAACTGTGATCATCTTCTGTAATCGACTTACTCTGTGTTTAGATAGATACACACACAAATTAAATCAATGTCTTCCTAAATAAGTGAGTGAGAAATTTACAAAAATACCACCTCACATTTATTTAGCACTTTGAGGTTTACAAAGCACTTTACAAATGTATTCTTCATTTCTTCCTAATAAGAAATCTGTATCTTTGATGCTATCAGTGCTATCTTTTTTTTATTTATGAAGAAATTGAGGCAGAAAGAGGTTAAATAACCTGTCCAGAGTCACATAGCTAGTAAGTGTCTGAGACCAGATTGAATTCAGTAAGATCTTCCTGATTCCAGATCTAGGGTTCTATCCAGTGAGCCACCTAGATGTTTTTATTAAGTAATTACTATGCATCAGATATAGTGGTAGGTACTAGGGATACAGAGAAAAACAAGAGTTCTTGCCTTCAGGGAGCTCACATCTTAATAAGAGAGGTAATATGTAAACAATTATGTACATTTAAAATATTTAGAAGGTGATTTCAGAAAGAATTCATTAGCATTGTTGGGATTAGAAGTAGAAAATTTTCTTGCAGAAATAGCATTGGAGTCTTGAAGAAAACTAAGAAAATCAGTATAGGGATAACCAGGATAGGGAAAAAACCAGGATAGAGAAAATTGACTTTTATTCTTTTGTTTTCAGTATACCATTAATGTGTCTTTAATGTTCATGTTAATAAAATTTCCTCAATATTTAATTTCCTTTGATTAAAAATATTTTAATACATTTAGTTTTTATATAGTTATCTTCCTTTTTACAATTTCAGATTGACATCTAGGATGATTAGACTGATTCACAGTTGAATTAACAATATATTATGATAGTTGTATTTAAATAATTTCTCTAGCATTGACTCTTCCCATTTTAGTAAGTGTGATGTGAAAGTTAGATGCAGTTTTAATTGAATTTCTTACTAGTGATTATTTCAAAGAGTTGATAATTCACTTTGTTTCTTTTGACAATTAGTTGTTCCCATCTTTTGACTACTTGTCTATTGGGGAAACGTTCTTAGTCATATATTTTCATAACTTTACTACTGATTTTGGATGTCAATAATTTAACAGAACTATTTGATACATTTTTTTTCTTAATCACTTCTCTTTTTATTCTAGCTGCATTGATTTTGTTCATGCAAAAGACATTTGTTTTTAGAATCAAAATTATGTTTTGTCTTTTGTGATCTACTCTTTTCTTTTTTTTAAATTTTTAATAACTTTTTATTCACAAGTTATATGCATGGGTAATTTTACAGCATTGACAATTGCCAAACCTTTTTTTCCATTTTTCCCCTCCTTCCCCCCACCCCCTCCCCTAGATGGCAGGATGATCAATACATGTTAAATATGTTAAAGTATAAATTAAATACAAAATAATTTTACATGTCCAAACAGTTATTTTGCTGTACAAAAAGAATTGGACTCTGAAATATTGTACAATTAGCCTGTGAAGAAAATAAAAAATGCAGGCAGGCAAAAATATAGGGATTGGGAATTCAATGTAATGGATCTTAGTCATTTCCCAGAGTTCTTTCACTGGGTGTTGCTGGTTTAGTTCATTACTGCTCTATTGGAACTGATTTGGTTCATCTCATTGCTGAAGATGTCCAGGTCCATCAGAATTGATCATCATATAGTATTGCTGCTGAAGTATATAATGATCTCCTGATCCTGCTCATTTCACTCAGCATCAGTTCATGTAAATCTCTCCAGGCCTTTCTGAAATCATCCTGTTGGTCATTTCTTACCAAACAATAATATTCCATAATATTCATATACCACAATTTATTCAGCCATTCTCCAATTGATGGGCATCTACTCAATTTCCAGTTTCTGCCCACTACAAAAAGGGCTGACACAAACATTCTGGCACATACAGGTCCCTTTCCCTTCTTTAAGATCACTTTGGGATATAAGCCCAGTAGTAAACTGATGGATCAAAGGGTGTGCACAGTTTGATAACTTTTTGAACATCGTTCCAAATCATTCTCCAGAATGGCTGGATGTATTCACAATTCCACCAACAAAGTATCAGTGTCCCTGTCCAACATTCCGCATTATCTTTCCCTGTCATTCTAGCCAGTCTGACAGTTATGTAGTGGTATCTCAGAGTTGTCTTAATTTGCATTTCTCTGATTAATAATGACTTGGAGTATCTTTTCATATGGCTAGAAATAGTTTCAATTTCTTCAATTGGAGAATGGCTTGATTTATTATAAATTAGAGTCAATTCTCTACATATTTTGGAAATGAGGCCTTAATCAGAACCTTTGATTGTAAAAATGTTTTCCCAGTTTATTGCTTCCCTTCTAATCTTATCTGCATTAGTTTTGTTTGTACAAAAACTTTTCAATTTGATATAATCAAAATTTTCTATTTTGTGATCAGTAATGATCTCTAGTTCTTCTTTGGTCATAAATTCCTTCTTCTTCCACAGGTCTGAGAGGTAAACTATCCTGTGTTCCTCTAATTTATTTATAATCCCATTCTTTATGTCTAGGTCATGAACCCATTTTGACCTTATCTTGGTGTACGGTGTTAAGTGTGGGATGATGCCTAGTTTCTGCCATACTAATTTCCAATTTTCCCAGCAAATTTTGTCAAACAGTGAGTTCTTATCCCAAAAGCTAGGGTCTTTGGGTTTGTCAAACCTAGAGTATTAAGGTTATTGACTGTTTTGTCCTTTGAAACTAATCTATTCCACTGATCAACTAATCTATTTCTTAGCCAATACCAAATGGTTTTGGTAACTGCTGCTTTATAATATAATTATAGATCTGGTACAGCTAGGCCACCTTCATTTAATTTTTTTTTTTCATTAATTCCCTTGAAATTCTTGACCTTTTGTTTTTCCATATGAGCTTTGTTGTTATTTTTTCTAGGTCATTAAAATCGTTTTTTTTTTTTTTTTTTTTTTTTTTGGAAGTCTGATTGATATAGCGCTAAATAAATAAATTAGTTTAGGTAGTATTGTCATCTTTATTATATTTGCTTGCCCTATCCAAGAGCATTTAATATTTTTCCAATTGGTTAGATCAGACTTAATTTGTGTGGAAAGTGTTTTGTAGTTTTGCTCATAAAGTTTCTGATTTTCCCTTGGCAAATAGATTCCTAAGTATTTTATACTACCAGTAGTTACTTTAAATGGAATTTCTCTTTGTAGCTCTGTTGGATTTTGTTAGTGATATATAAGAATGATGATGACTTACATGAGCTTATTTTGTATCCTGCAACTTTGCTAAAGGTGTGGATTATTTCTAATAACTTTTTAGTAGAATCTTTGAGGTACTCTAAGTATACCATCATATCATCAGCAAAGAGTGATAATTTGGTTTCCTCATTATTTACTCTAATTCTTTTAATCTCTTTCTCAACTCTTATTGCCACAGTTAGCATTTCTAATACAATATTGAATAGTAATGGTGATAGTGGGCAACCTTGTTTCACTTCTGATCTTATTGGGAATGGTTGCAGTTTGTCCCCATTACATATGATGCTTACTGATAGTTTTAAATAGATGCTACTGATTATTTTAAGGAAGTCCATTTATTCCTATACTCTCAAGTGTTTTTAATAGGAATAGATGTTGGATTTTATCAAATGCTTTTTCTGCATCTATTGAGATGATCATATAGTTTTTGTTAATTTGATTTGGCCAATTATAGTGATAGTTTTCCTAATATTGAACCACCCCTTCATTCCTGGTATAAATCCTACTTGATCATGGTGTATTATCTTGGGGATGATTTTCTGTAGTCTTTTTGCTAATATCTTATTTAAGATTTTAGCATCAATATTCATTAGGGAGATTGGTCTATAATTTTCTTTTTCTGTTTTCAGCCTACTTGGTTTAGATATCAGTACTATGTCTGTGTCATAAAAGGAATTTAATAGGACTCCTTCATTCCCTTTTCCCCTATTTTTTCAAATAGTTTATATAGCATTGGGGTTAAATTGTTCTTTAAATGTTTGGTGTCCTCTTTTCTTTTCTAGATGATGACTTCTATTAGTAATCATAATTATGAAATATGACACCCTTCCATTTTTATCTTTTTTTAAATTGACTTTTATTATTTGCATCACTAAGTAATTTGTAATTTGTCTTAGTATGCAGGATAAGATAATAGTTTAATGTTATCTTTTATCAAAATATTTCCTAGTTTTCCTTTGTTTTTTGTTGAATGTGGAATCCTTCAACTAAAAGTTTGTATTATTCTTTAATGAGTAAATGTGAGTTAAAGTCCAAAGAAATATTAATTTAATTCTTACCCTAGTATTGATACTTTTACTTTTTTTTGTTGCCTCAATGGCCCTCAAAAAACGATAATATTAAAAAAAAATGATAGCCATGTCTAGATCTATAAATATGGAAGTATTGCTTTTATTGTCTATTTTTGTTGATAACTATATTTGTACATGTTTCTTTGAATGATGAGCTTGAATTTCATATGCTTTGATCAATTCTTATTTCTTTTGAAAGAATGGCTCAAATGTCTTCCTTATATAAAAAGTTCATCTGTTCCAATTGATTATTTAGTTCACCTTAGCAATGCGCATTATTTTGGAGTAGAAATAAATCTTCTTTGCTTTTTTGGAATATATGAAATTGTCCTTTGATTCATCATAAACAAAGTATAATTTTTCATATGAAAAGATTCTTGTGGGTGTCTATAATATGTATTATATGATATCCAGGTACTGAAATTTAGTTCAGCTGTTTCTTAGGGAGTTAAAGTAGATGTTTCTCCATGTCTGTGTCTCATGGAGTCTATCAATATGTATTTTGCCCTCTATTGCCAATTCCTCAAGGGGAATGTGATGTCAGATAATTTTTTCAATGAATTCCAAAAACAGTATATTCCAGATATTTGTCTCATCATATTTTTTGAAAACTTGAAAATATGAGATTATCTTTTTATATCTTAACTTCAAATTAAATTTCGTTGACTAGTAGACTAGTAGACATAATAAATATAACCAAGTAGATAAACTTGGAATACTGTTGTTTCTTGCACTGTTTAATTTTCTTATACTTCTGCATTTCAAAACAAAAATATGCTTTATTTCTTTTTCAAAGAATCTATTTTAGAGAGGGCTTTTCCATAAACTTATGTATGTTCTATATTCGTGTTTCTTATATGAGATGTTTAATGATTGCTAAAATTACTTATATTTTCAACATTTTCCTTACTATTCTGAGACATGCTAGAGGATTTTTAAAAATGTTTAGGTGTTGATGAATTTATATGTGTTTCCTATAGTATTCTTTTATCACTGAACTTAAAATTTTTTTTCAGTCCATTGTTTTGATTAATTGATTTATATTTTTTGATTGCTAATTTTCTTTTATTATCTCTCTGTTAGTTTTTCTATAAGGTATTTCTTATTAATATTTCTTTCTTTTTTGTTTTTATTTAATGGTACATTTCTTCCTGATTATGTGATAAAGAGCACTAGACTTAATTCTCATCTATCACTCAGCTTTCATGTGAGAAGGTCCCCTTCTTTTTTCTCTTAGTTGTTAGAGTAGTCCCTCTTTAGTTCATTTGGTTCCCTATTAGCTATTTGAAGGTGCTAAGGTTTGGAGTTGGTGATATTCTTGGCTAATGCCTAACATTTCATTCTACATTCTTATTGATAGAACCCACAATAAAGTCTCTCTCTAAATTTAAATATTTAATGGTTCCCCTTTGAATGACTATCTAATTTTTAAAAGCACTAGAAATAGTGCAGGCATTTCTCTAAATTCACTCAGTATGCTCACATTAAGTATGTATTATGAGCAAGGTAAAATTTGTTTGTGCTGAAAGTTGCAAAAATAATAAAATACCATCCTAGCAAACACACAACAAATTTCTAAAATGCAAATAAGAATACAAAACGTACATGGAAAATGTAAATGGAGTAGAGACATTTGAGGAGATTTGTTGGGTTATCATCTAAACTGGCCATGGAAAAATAAAACAGATTTCAATTATTAACATCAAAAGAAATGGAGGTAGGGATGAAATTTAAGCATATAACTAACACACAAAAATACAAGGAAGAAAATGGGATAGTACCATTATTCATCTACCTTTCCTAGAATACCATATATATGAAAGAGAGTAGATACAAATTCCTGGCAAGTTGCAGCTAGAATGTAGTGGGACAAAAAGCAGTTTGTACATATTTTAGTAGAATCTATACCTTTTCCTATGCCATCTTTTCTCTCCTTCTTTATCCCTTTTCTATTAATCTACACACCTTGTCCTACTATCATAAATCTCTACCCCACCTTATCCTATTCCCTTTCCCCTTATTTCTTTATATTTTGGAGGGTCCACTACCCTTATTGGTATGTATGTGTGTATATCTATATCTATGTATTTCCCTATTTAACCCATTTTTTATGTGTTTTTCAGAACTACCAGCCTTCTTTTCTCATCTACTGACTCTGTGCCGATTCTTACCCTGAATTTCATTCATATATCATAAATTAATATTTTTAACTTTTTTGAAGCAGTTTTTTTCTTTTTAGAGTCAGATCATATTCAACTCTGCCCCGATTTTTCTTTTTGACTACACAATCCTAGATATATGGGTTCACATTTCCATATTTAAAACATAAAATTTGTCATTATTGAATCCTTTGAAATTAGACTTTGATGTTGGCTCTTATGTGTTAAATTTTCTATTGAGTTCAGGTTTGTTTGAGACAAAAATACTTAAAAATATGCTTAATTTTGTTCAATATATTTTTGGTTTCAGGTCTTGTTCTTTTGAGTGTCAATATAATATTCCAGTCTTTTATTGTAGTTGTTGATAGATAGTGTACAATTCTTATTGTAGTTCTAGGGATTTTGTATTTTATTTATTTATTTATTTTTGGTTTGCTTTCTTGCAAAATTTTCTATTTGACCTGGGATTTTTGAAATTTAGCAGTAATGTTCCTATGTATTTTCTTTGTAGGATCTTTTTGAAATGGTGATTGGTGGATTTCTTCTATTTCAATTCTACTCTCATCTTCTATCACTTAAGGGAAATTTTTTATTTTATTTTTTGTTTATTCATTTTTTATAAAGCTTTTTATTTTCAAAACACATGCATGGATAATTTGACAACATTGACCCTTGCATAGCCTTGTGTTTCAGATTTTCTCCTCCTTTTCCCCACCCCTTCCCCTAGATGGCAAGCAATCCAATATATAGCAATCATGTTAAAATATATGTTAAATCCAATTCATAGAAATATATTTATACAATTCTCTTGCTACACAAGAAACATCAGATCAAATAAGAAAGCAAATGAGTAAGAAAACAGAATGCAAGTGAACAACAACAAAAAGAGCAAGAATGTTAAGTTTTGATCCACATTTAGTGCCCACAATCCTCTCTCTGGGTGCAGATGACTCTTCATCACAAGATCATTGGAACTGGCTTCATTAATCTCATTGTTCATCAGAAGTGATGATCATATAATATTGATATTTCTGTGTACAATGATCTCCTGATTCTGCTCATTTCACTTAGCATCAATTCATGAAAATCTCTCCAGACTTCTCTGAAATCATCCTCCTGATCATTCTTGCAGAAGAACAATATTCCATTACATTGACATACAATCACTTATTCAGCCATTCTCCAATGGGCAGCTATTCAGTTTCCACTTTCTTGCCTCTACAAAAAGGGCCGCCACAAACATTTTTGTATATGTGGGTCACTTTCCTTCCTTTGAGATCTCTTTGGGATATAGGCCCAATAGAAACACTGCTGAGTCAAAGGATATGCACATTTTGATAACTTTTTGAATATAATTCCAAATTGCTCTCCAGGATGGCTGGATCCATTCATAGTTCCATCAACAATGTATTAATGTTTCAGTTTTCCCACATCCCCTCCAACATTCGTCCTTGTCCTTTCCTGTCATTTTAGCCAATCTGAGAGGTGTGTAGTGGTATCTCAGAATTGTCTTAATTTGCATTTCTCTGATCAATAGCGATTTAGAGCATGTTCTCATATGATTAGAAACAGTTCTAATTTCTTCATCTGAAAATGTTCTGTTCATATCCTTTAACCATTTATCAATTGGAGAAGGGCTTGAATTATTATAAATTTGAGTCAATTCTCTTTATATTTTAGAAACCAGGCCTTTATTAGAACCTTAAATGTAAAAATGATATCCCAATTTATTGTTTCCCTTCTGATCTTATCTGCATTAGTTTTGTTTGTACAAAAACTTTTTAACTTCATCTAATAAAAATTATCTATCTGGTGTTCAATTATGAGTTCCAGTTCTTCTTTGTATACAAATTTCTTTCTTCTCCACAGATCTGAGAGGTAAATTATCCTATGTTCTTCTTATTTGCTTATATCACTCTTTATGTCTAAATCATGAATCCATTTAGATTTTTATCTTGGTATGTGGTATTAGGTGTGGGTCAAGCCCTAATTTCTTCCAAACTAGTTTTCAATTTTCCCAGCAGTTTTTATCAAATAGTGAGTTCTTATCCCAAAAGCTGGGGTCTTTGGGTTTGTCAAATACTAAATTGCTATAGTTATTGACTATTTTCTCCTGTGATCCTAACCTATTCTACTGATCAAGTATGCTATTTCTTAGCCAGTGTTAAATGATTTTTATGACTGCTGCTTTATAATATAGTTTTAGAACTGGCACAGCTAGCCTATCTTCATTAGCATTTTTTTCATTAATTCCCTTGATATTCTTTCAGATGAACTTTGTTACTATTTTTTCTAAATCTGTAAAATAAGTTCTTGGGAGTTTGGTATGGCACTAAATAAGTAGATTAATATAAGTAGTATTGTCATTTGTATTATATCTGCTCAGCCTATCCATGAGCACTTGATATTTTTCCAGCATTAGATTTGTGTTTATTTGTGTGGGAAATGTTCTGTAGTTTTACTCATATAGTTACTGACTTCCCCTTGTCAGATAGATCTCCCAATATTTTATACTATCGACAGTTATTTTAAATGGAATTTCTCTTTGTATCTCTTGCTGCTGGACATTGTGAGTAATATACTAAAAATGATGATTTATTTATTATTTGATTTATTTTGTATCCTTCAAGTTTGCTAAACTTGTGAATTGTGTCTAGTAGTTTTTTAGCTGATTCTCTAGGGTTCTCTATTTCATCATATCATCTGCAAAGAGTGATAATTTGGTTTCATCATGACCTATTTGAATTCCTTTAATCTCTTTTTCTTCTCTTATTGCCAGAGCCAATATTTCTAATACAATATTGGACAGTAATGGTGATAGTGGGCAGCCTTGTTTCACTCCTGATCTTATTGGGAATGGTTCCAGTTTGTCCCCATTACATATGATGCTTGCTGATGGTTTTAAATAGATACTAGTGATCATTTTAAGGAAAAATCCATTTATTCCTATACTCTCTAGTGTTTTCAATAAAGGGATGAGTGTTGGATTTTATCAAATGCTTTTTCTACATCTATTGAGATAGCTATATGATTTTTGTTAGTTTGGTTATTAATATACTTGATTATGCTAATAGTTTTGTATAAATTTCATGAAATGCTGAGAAAAAAGTAAACTTTTGTTTGTCTTCATTCAATTTTCTCCAAAGATCTATCATACCTAACTTTTCTAACATTTTATTTACCTCCTTAACTTCTTTTTATATATTTTGTGGTTTGATTTATCTTGTTCTGAGAGATCAAGGTTGAGATCTCCCACTAGTATAGTTTTGCTGTTTCTTCTTGCATCTCTCTGAACTTTTCTAGGAATTTGGATGCTATACTACTTGGTGCATACATGTTTAGTAGTGATATTGCTTCATTATCTATGTTACCTTTAATAAAATATACTTTCCTTCTCTCTATCTTTGCTTTTATTTGATCTGAGATTGATTACTATGCCTGCTTTTTTCACTTCACCTGAAGCATAATAGTGTTATGGGCCAGAACTTGAAACAAGGTGCTAACTCACTGGAATTGATAGAAACAATGCTTATGTACTTAAGTTCACACCTTTAAGAGTTCACACATTAGTTCACACATTAGTGTTCTAGATTCACAAGTCAGGATTCAGTTGAGGAGATTCACAAGTTCAGGAGATTCACAAGTCAGGAACCCGCAATCCCACTCTCTCAGAGGAGGAGTCAACCTTTGACTTCACACCTTTAAAAGAGCATATAAAAGGAGAAGCCCACTAAAAGCTCTTGGAGCCTCAGCCAGGAGTCAGTTGAGGAGATTGAGAAGCCTGAGACTGCAGTCAGGCAGAACTGGGGATTTGGAAGAAGAAAGGCTGACGCTAGAAAAGGCAAAGGACTAGCAACAAGAGCTCTAGCAATCAAGGAGAGATAGGCCTCTAAGAAAGCTAATCAGGCTATTTTGAAGGAGTCAAAAAGGATTGAACTTTTAACAGCTGACTGCATTTGAGGTGATTATTACTCTGAACTGAAACTAAGGCTACCTCCAGAAGCTCCCCAAGAAACCTACTCCCAGAGAACCATTATCTTTGAGAAAAGAGAACACTACATATTAGATTCTGCCCCAGACTTTTATCTTTACTCTCAATGTGTCACTATGCTAAAATGTGTTTCTTGTAAATAATATATTGTAGCATACCGTTTTTTAATCCAATCTGCTATCTGCTTCCATCTTATGGGAGAGTTCATTCCATTCACATTCATGGTTAAAATAATTAATTCTGTATTTTCTGCCATCTTATTTACCTTGTTATGCTTTTCTCTTTCCTTTCTACCTTCTCTCCTCCCCAGTATTTTGTTATTGATGACCAGTTCCCTCAGCCAGCTCTTCCCCTTTAAGGTCCCTCCCCCTTTATACCCTTCCCCTAACATTTACCTTCTATTAGTCTTTCTTTTTCTTTTCCCCCTTTCCCTCCCACTTCCCTATAAGGTGAGACAAGTTTCTCTGTGAAACCAAATATGTCTGATATTCTTTTTTTGAGCCAAATCTGACAAAAGTAAGATTCACACAATGTTCATCCCCCTTCCTTTATTCCTTCAATTATAATAGATCTTCTTTGCCTCTTTGTGAGATGTAATTTCCCTTATTTTACCTCCTTTTTCCTCTTTTCCCAGTTTTTTTTCTTTTCACTTCTAGTTTCTTTTTCATATTATTATAATAAAATCAAACAGAAATATAATTCTCAAGAGTTCTCTCCTTTTTATCTTTTTATGTTTCTCTTGAGTTCTGTGTGTGGAGATCAAATTTTTTGTTCAGTTCTGATCTTTTTATTAGAAATAAGTGAAATTCACCAATATCATTGAATGTCCATCTTCCCTGAAAGATAATGCTCATTTTAGCTGGATAGCTTATTCTTGGCTGTAATTCAAGTTCTTTGCCTTTCAGAATATTAGATTCCAGGCCCTTTGATCATTTGAGGTGGAATTTACTAGGTCCTGGGTAATCCTAATAGTGGCTCCTCAGTATTTAAATTGTTTCTTTCTGGTCACTTGTCATATCTTTTCCTTGGTGCAATAGTTCTAAAATTTAGCCATGATATTCCTTGGAGATTTAATTTTGGGGTCTATTTCAGAAGGTGAATTCTTTCAATGGCTATTTTACCTTCTGATTCTAAGATATCAGGGCAGTTTTCCTTTGTGATTTCCTTTAAGATAATGTCTAGGTTCTTTTTTTTTTTTTTTTTTTTTTTTCATCATGGCTTCCAGAAGTCCAATGATCCTTAGATTGTTTCTCCTAGATCTATTTTCCAGATCATATTTTCCTATGAGGTATTTGATATTTTCTTCTATTTTTTTTCTTTCTTTTTTGTTTTTGTTTGATTCTTAAAGTCTTATTGAGTCATTCACTTGTATTTGTTCAATTCTAATTTTTAGTGTATTATTTTCTTCAGTTACCTTTTTTAGCTCCCTTTGTAATTGGCCAATTGAATTGTTTTGTTCATTGAAATTTTTTCCATTTCACAAATTTTGTTTTTCAGTAAAATTTTTTGTGTGTGTCTTTTTCATATCTATTTTGTAGGCCATTATATGCTTTTTCCATTCCTTTTTGCAATGATCTCATTTGCTTTCCCCATTTTTCTTCTAATTCTCTTTTAAGATTCTTTTTGCAATCTTCCAAGAGAGCCTTGTGAAATGGGGATCAGCTCATAACTCCTTTTGAGGCTTCATCTGAAGTTGCTTTGCTTTTAGGAACCTCAAGATTTGAGGTCTGTTTTTTTCTCTCTGTCCATAAAAGCTGACTATGGTGAGAGTTCTTTTTGTTTTTTTTATTCATTTTTTTAAAGGCTTGTCATCTGCTCAATGCAAAGGAGCAGCTTTAATTTGCCCTTGGGCAGTTGCACCATTTGATTTCTGGAGCTGGGTAATGGAGCCTAAGTCCAGTGTTCTTCCAGGACTCAGTGGTTTACAATTTACCTTTTGTATTAAATATGCCAAACTACCTGATTTCAACCAGCACAGAGTGGCCTAAGAAGCTCCCAGAAGATTCCCAGGTGTGTGGAAGCTGCATCACTCTGACTCCCACCTTAGCTCCTTGCCCCAGTCTCTCTGTGCTCTGGTCTGGACTCAGCAGTCTGTCCCCCTGCCCATTTGAAAGAGACCTGAAGTTCTTACAAGGTATCTTCTGGGAATGTGTTGTATAGGGCTTTGGGACAGGAATTACACTTTCCAATTATATTTCATATATTGAATGTGTCTAGTTATTCCCCTATTGTTTTCTCCATTAGAATGTAAGTTACTTGAAGTCAGAGGATCGTTTTCTGCCTTTCTTTTTATCTTTATTTTTCGGTATAGTATCTGGCACCTAATAAGTGCTTAACACATCCTTATTGACTGAGTGACTGGTTGACTATGGGCAAGATACCATGCTAGATGATGGGATGTAAAGAGAAAGATACTTCCTACCCTCAAGGAGTTTTGTTTCTATTTGGGGATGTAGCATATAAACAGAAGAGGAAACACAATTTTTAATTATTATTTATGATTTGCAAAAAGCTTTAAATACTTTAGCTTCTTTGATCTTAAAAACATATTTGTGAAATATATCCTACAGCTATTATTTTGTCTACTTAATAAAGAAATTGAGACTAAGAAGTTGAAAGACTTGCCTGTGGTCACATGATAGTAAAAATAAGGCAAGATAGAAACAGGGGTCTCTTCTGATTACAAGTACAAAATTCTTTTCCTTTTGCCATTATTGCATTCCTTTGGTTTCTTCTAGGGTGCAGTCATTTCCAAAGTCATAAACAGTCCTGGATTCTTTCAAGGAGAAATGATTCACAATGACACAACATACCTATTAAAAGAATGTGACATTTTCCTTGGTGCTTGGCAAGACATATATTTCAAAGTTTGCTTGAGTGTTGCTATGATCTTTTAAGAAGTCTGGAGGAAGATTAACGTGTATTTGCTAAATATTTCTTATAAAATTAATTTTTCAATCTTGTTCTTTATATTGCTACAGTCTACATAACATGATTTAAAATTCTGGTCTCACGCGGCTAGTTCCAAAGTAGAGTTTTGATTAATCAGAGAATTGGTTTTAATCATTTGTTGCAAGGAATAATAAATGAGTGCAGCTGAGGACTCTGCAGCTGCCTCATGAGCTCTATTGGCCTCGCCTGGCTTCTCAGAATTTGACATACTGTACGCGCCGTGTTACCGTGTTCACCTAGTATTTAATTACAGGGAAGCTCAAGAATGAAAAGTAAAACAATGGTTTGGAAATGAGCAGTAGGAAAAAATACAAATTCAATTAACTTGCTAGTGTTCAGTCTAATGTAAAAAGAACAAAATGCAAAAATGGTGGCAAAATTCCAAAAGATGATTATGCATCCTTTTAGAATAACTAGGTCTTAAAATCAGAACTTAAACCCTGAGGATCTCTCCCAAGCACATGGGATGCACCAATCTCATAAAACCAGCAGACCCAACATCATTCTGGTTCTGATTTATGTACAGGCATCTGCCTTGCAAAACAGAAAGGCTGTCCTATATAGTTTATAATTCAATTCAACCAGCATTTATTTAGTGCTTACTGTATGCAGAGTACTTTGCTGAGTGTTGAGGGTGAACCAAAACTTAGCTAAGATCCTCTTTTTCTTATAAAACTTAGCACTTAAAACATAGCAGAAATACCTTTGATGATTAGAATTAAATAATAAATATTTAAATACAAAAATTTATTAAGGCAAGCTTGTTATTGCCTCTCCTAATTGCCTTGTTTTATTTTGTATTCATTCTACATTTATTAATATGTGTACATGTGCTTTACCTGATAAAATGCAGTTTTTTTGAGAGTAAGCTTTGTTTTATTTGTTCTATATGGATTCTGTATGTCCACCACAATGCCTAGTACATGTTGATTAATTCTCTGTGAGGAGCAATTTATACATAAGTCAAGATATCACCTTTATGATTGTCATTAATCCCCTCTGAGAATGAAGAATAAATAGCAATAACAATTTTCCCTCACAACATATCTGGTGAGATAGATGCTGCATTATTATATCTATCTTTAAAAGGGGAGAAGTCAGGTTATTTTTGCTTCCTTTCCAAATCTGATTTTTCTTGTGTAGCAAGACAACTGCATAAATATGTATACATATATTGGATTTAACATATACTTTAACATATTTAACATGTATGGGATTACCTACCATCGAGGGGAGGCGGGGAGGGAAGGAGGGAAAAAGTTGGAACAGAAGTTCTTACAAGGGTCAGTGTTGAAAAATTACCCATGTATATGCTTTGTCAATAAAAAGCTATAATTAAAAAAGGGGGGGGGGTGAGACTCAGACAGATAATAGATTTAGAGATAGAGAGACCTCAGAGGCCATCCAGTCTAATACTCTCAATTTGCAGATAAAAGAGGTCCAGTGATTTACCTAATGTTTCAAGAGGACCTCGGTAGGTCTATAATTTAAGCCCAGCTCAAATGCAGCCCTCTTCCCTTAGTATTTCTCAGAACTACCATTTTAATGAAATTATAAAACAATGAGAATATTGTTATACCAAGGATCTTTATTTTGTGATTTCTCTAGAACACAGAACTAAAACCCAAAAAATGTTTCTTGTTTTTATAATCTAAAGGGATGACTGGAAGAGGGAGAGAGATGTGCGACAAGGAAGGGAAGAATGGATTTCTTCTGAGCTGTCAGCTGAAGAGTGGCAACATTGCCTCCATACCTAATGTCTGGTCAGACTTGCAAGAAGGAGAAATGCTTCTGAGTATCTATGGCTCCTCACACTTGTTCAAGAAGAGAGGTTTTCCCCTATAAGTTTCTACATTCCTGTTGGAATGGAGCATGACTGCTCATGGGCATCATATTCAGATCTGGGTATGTCCTACTTGTTGTTGGTCATCCTTCATTCTAGAAAAAGACCAATGATATCACAAAGCTGATGTTTTGACTTGTGCATAAATTGCTCTCCACAGAGTACTAATCAGCACATAGTAGGCACTGTGCTGGGCACTCAGTATCTATATAGAACAAATGAAACCATGTTTACTCTCAAGAAAATTACATTCTATCAGGGAGACTCCATATATAAATAGATGCAGAATAAATACAAAAAGGTAGCAACAAGCTTGACTTATAAATTGTTGTACTTAAATGCTTATTGCACTTAATGATAATAATCATCATAGATATAATGTGTCCCAGCTCTTCATTTTATTTTTAGATTAAATTTTATTTTACTTTCAAAGAAAGACTAGTCTTTTCTCCCTCCTATTGCTCTCATCTCCTCTGTCCCAACCTTGAGGAAGCAAGAAAAACAAAATCCCTGTTATAAACATATGTAGTTAAACAAAATTTCTTATTGATCATGTTAAAAATTTTGTTTCAATCTGCATTTCAAGTCCATCACATTTCTATCAGGAGGTGGGAAACATATTTCATCATGGGCCCTCAAAATTTGTAGTTGCTCATTGTATGGATGAGAGTTCATAAGTTCTTTTTTTTTTTAATATTTGCTTTAATTAGCCAAGATATGTATTTTCTCTTTCCTATACAACCCCCCCCCCATATTGGGAATATGGAAAAAAAGCAAAGCCCATTTTAAACCTATAGCCAATCAAAACAAATTTCCACATTAGCCATGTCCTTTAAAAATATCATTTTTCATTCTGATTTCTTCACTTTTCTATAAGGAGGTAGGAAACATGTTTCATCATTAATCCTCTGGAATCTTAGCTGGCCATTGTACAGATAAGAGTTCAACATAATAATATCCCATCAAGTTTATATACTATAGCATGTTCATCTCTTCCAGCATAGCCAACTACCCCCTTGGTTTCTCACAATTTGCTACCTCCAAAAAATTGCTACAAATATGGTTATATATTTTTAGAATTTCTTTTGCTTAGGATAAACCCCTCCCTTAAAATATATCTAATTCCCTCTCCACTCTTTTCTCTTTCCTTCTTTCCTTATCGAATGAGTACTGGGAATTTAAATCACAATTTCACACTATGGGAATCTGTATAGCATAGGGAAGACAGAAGGAAACTCATTTTAGCACTGTACTAAGCAATTTACAATTATCTCATTTGATTCCCATTATAACCCTGGGATGGAGGTACTAAGACAAAGGTTAAGTGACTTGTCCAAAATTATAAAGAAACCAAGTATCTAAAATTGGATTTGAACTCAGCACTCTTTGACTCCAGGCTTAGTCAGCATTCTATCCATTACTTATTGCTTCATGAATAGGGGGCTGACTCTGGAGTCAGAAAATATGGACTCATAACTTGCCTCTATGTGATGATGTCCTTAAGACACTTTCCAAAATAGTTCCTCTAAGGTTACTGGCACGAATCAGATTTAAAGTTACAATAAAATGCAAATTTGCATTTGTAGATAGAATTCTTCACATGGGATTCTCCTAAAGTGAGGAAATCATAGATAAAGAACAAGAAAAAAAAAGCAAGTTACTAAACTCCTCAAGGAGTTTATATTTTCCTTGAAGGTAGGAGGGATATGGGAAGGAAATGTAATATATTTACAAATATCAAAGACTGGTCATAGGATCCCAGTGTTGGGAGCATATTCAGGGGCCTGAATGAATATTTGGTGAATCTACTTTCATGGATACATAATGGAGAAAGCTGTTCTTAAATTCAAAGCATATAAAAATATGTTAGGACTATTTCCTCTCTGTTTGCTGTGAAGTAAAGTGGGGCCTTTTGATTATCTGCTGAGCTGGAACTGAGTGTGCAAACAATTAAACTGTCTCATTCCTTGAATTTCTTCAATTGAGAAGAAAGCTCATCTATGAGTCTCTGGATGAGAGAGGAGTCATGTGTCCTCACTCCCCTGTTAACTGCTATGAAGATACAAAGTAAATGGTCTCTTTGGAAACCTTATCCATCTGAAATTGGGCCATGCTCTGCTCATGTCTTTTTTGCTTTACTTCAGAATTCTGTGAGAGCTTGAAAGGTACAGGAACTGGAGTCCATAGCAGCTTGTTAGCCACCAAGCCTAGTGAGAAGAATAGCTCTGAGAAGTGACCTTTGGGTTCCAACCCAACTGAGAATTGATCTGGCAACAAAGAAGCTACTGCTTCCATTGACTGTTCTGAGATCAAGCTTTGAGCTTTGAGCCAAGTGCTTCGCAGTGATAATCTGAAATTGGAACCTGCACTTCCCAGGGTCTGAAGTAAGTGGAAGGCAAAGTATCCCACCCTCCAATCTTACTCCAGTTTTGTATGATGTATGCACATTTCTTGCTATGTCTTCTCAGGTAAATGTTACTTTGTAAACAGCTAATTGGTAGTAATTGGTCAAATTGATCAGTGGGACACTAACCATTGGGTCATTGGGTGATACAGAAGAGATACTAAAAGCTACAAGAATGTTATATCAGGAAGAAAACACTGGAATATGGGCTCAAGCTGACAGCATTAGAACGTCCTTCCTTTTAGGGATATCTCCAGAATTCACAAATAGCCATCCCCCCTGAGGACTCACAAGTAAGAATGAGTTGGTGTAAGTATCCCTTAGAGCTGATAAGTATTCCACAAGGAAAAGTAAATACAAAGTAATTAGGGAGAAAATAAACACTAACAACTGAGGGGAACAGGAAAGTTATTTTTAATGAGAAGTAGAATCTGCGTGGAATCTTAAAGGATAGCTAAGTATTCTAAGCAACAGAGGTAAGAAGAAAGTACATTCTTGATACAGCACTCCATTACCAATTTGACCAATTACTATCAATTGCAAGGAGATATTTACTGAGAAAATTTAGCAACAATAGAAGTTAAAGTTTATACAAAAGTACAAAAGTAGGATGTATGATTTTCAGGGTTTTCACAGAATGGAGACTTGAGTGTCAAAGTAAAGCTCTGAAGCCAGTTATTGATATGTTAACTCATGTTTTGGTATTGTAGTAAATTAACATGTTCAACTCACACAGACCATTTTTTGAATTTTCTTTATAATGAAGTGAAAATCCAAGAGGTTAAGTTCACCATGACTTCCTCCATTACCTCAAAGATGAAAAAGATTTATTCAGAGGACCATAGCATACAATTACATTTTCTATTCTGAAAAACTCAGAATTTCTTGGAAAGGTTTACTTAATTCAAACAAATGTACTAAAAAGCTGTTTCTCCCAAATAAATTTGAAGTGGCAATTTTTAGTGACTTGCCACAGAAAATGAAAACCAACTGGTGTTACATATCATACACCTTTTTATAAAGAATTTTGTTTCTTTGGATAGGTCAAATCTATAGGAAAAAAAAGGACAGAAAATCAATGACAAGAGTAAGAAATGCAGTAAAACGTCACCTTTGTCTTAAGTGTAATGTTCTTTCACTTTAATCCTTGCTATCAATCGACTTTTTTTTTACAATCTGTGTCCATTGTACCATGCTCCCTAGAACTTAGTTATATCCAAGCATAGCATAAAATCCCCCTGGGAAGTATCTGCTTGGGTTATAATCAAAAGTTCTCTTACAAAGATACAATAAAAATCCTGTGCTCCAGCTTCTCATCATCCTTATTTGGGACTATTGTTTAGAAAAATCTTTTTGCCTGCTATCCTACACTGTTTACAATTTAACTGTCCATCATGAAACCTCTAGTATTCAGCTTCCTAATGATGTCACCTAGCACTTAATGATAATGAGTAATACTTTTGTAAAATATTCCAGGTATTTTATAAACATTATTTCATTTGCTCCTCATAGCAATCCTGGCAAGAAAGATGTTCTTATTATCTCTATTTTACAAATAGGGAAATTGAGGTTTACTGAGGCTACATGATTTGCCCTTCAGGGGTCATGTAATTCAAAGCTTTTTAATCTGTGAGTTGAAATCCTATATAGGGTCATATAACTGAATCTTGGGGTTGTGAAAAAAATTGGCAACAGTAAAAGGTCAAATATTCCACCAAGATTTCATTCTTTATGCAAAAATAAACAAGCAATACATTTCATAGCATACAAATTTGCTTTGTCTTTAACAAATGATAAGATTATATATACTAAAGAATTGTTTTAAAATAATTTTCTTTATGATTTATTTTCAGTAAGTGTTTAAATTGTATACCTATTTTATATATCTATAAGTTGGGATCATGTAAAAATTTCTTGGGCAAAAAAGGGTAACTTGTGAAAATAAAAAGTTTAAGAAGCTCTAATGTAATTAACTCACTAATATCTGAGTAGAAATTTGAATCCTGGGTTTCCTGTAGTGACTCCAGTCCTTCATTACCCACTTTACCCTACTGACTCCCAGTAGATGGACTAAACGGCACCACAGCCAATCTACAGATATATCAGAGATATGGTTTGGTTCCAGACCAGTGTAATAAATAAGTATCATAATATGGTAAGTCACATACATTTTTTGTTTTCCAGTGCATATAAAAGTTATATTTACATTTCCTGTAATCAATTAAGTATGCAATAATATTATGTATAACAAGCCCAATGTATATACGTTAATTAAAAATACTTTGTTGCAAAAAATAAATGTTGACCATTTTCTGAGCCTTCATTAAGTTACAATCTTTGTGTTGGTGGAGGGATCTGCCTCCATGTTGATAGCTGCTAATTGATCAGAGTGATTGGTTGCTAAAGGTTGAAGTGGCTGTGGTAATTGATTAAAATAAGACAACAATAAAGTTTGCCACATGGATTGACTCCTTCTTTCATTTGAAGAGGCTATTGTCAAGTTATTAATTGGTATAATTTCAATATTGTTCTGTCGTAGGGAATAGAGAGGCCCAAGAAGAAAGAGAAGAGGAACTGTCAGTTGGTGGAGCAGTGAGGACATATGCAAAATGTACTGACTAAGCTTGCTTTCTTATATGGGTTCAGTTCATGGAGTTTTTAAACAATTGCAATAGTAACATCAAAAATCATCAATCATAGACCACCATAACAGATATAATAATAATGAAAAGTTTGAAATATTATAAGAATTAACAAAATGTGATGCAGAAACGCAGCAGGAGAACATGCCATTAGGAAAATGATATCAATAGAATTGCTTGACACAGGTTTTCTATAAACCTTCAATTTGTAAAAAAAAAATGCAATATCTTTGGAATGCAAAAAATGAAAAATTCCTGGATTTCAGAGGATGCCCTCAAAACTTTTTGCAGGTTGGTAGAAATTACTAGATCTTGAATTTTGCCATCATAACTTTTGAGAATCCAGGACACTACCATACCAAGAGGCATCATAATAGGATTTTTCTGTAGAAAAAAATTAATTATATGCTTTTCAGATAGATCTTAAGAATTATTTCACCTCCTATTGAATTTCCAGTATGTAATACATACACATTTGCTTCCCTTGGCTTTTTATCCTAAAAAGACATCGGGCTTCATTTAAGACCTGACTTCCCAGGATGTATATTAAGCTGTGCAGTATGGAGATGTGTTGAAGATGAAAGAAAGGAAGCATGAAGGAGAAAAGATGTAAGTGGTAGATTCTAGAATGATTGTTGAGCTATTGTAGTGTTCAGGCAGCCCTGAAAAAAATAGACAGATCTATAAACCAGGCCACTGGTTTCTCAAAATTGAAATAAGAATTTGATTCACAGTCTATAATGCCTTCATCCAAATTTGATTTTACCTTAAAGTAGCAAAATATTTAATATGAAAAGATAAACTTCAGAGTTTCAGTAAAATGACTTCTGTTTGATCATATTACCAAATTAAGTAATCATAGAGTATTGATAGATTCAGGAAGACTTGAGGTCAAAATCAACCTCAGACACTAACTAGCTGTGTGATCCTGAGCAAGTAAATTATTTTAGTTTCCTCAAATATAAAAGGGAGATAATCATGTAACTTCCTTCACAGGATGTAGTGAGGTTCAAATATATTATTGGTCAACTGCTTAGAACATAGTAGGTACCTAATAAATGCTTATGCCCTTCTCTCCATCAAACTTTCAATTTCTTAGAGTTTTTATAAAAAATCTTTTTCTATTAAGGCTCTCTGTCTTTTGCCATCTGTCCTCAAATTAAAAATTGAATTAAAATTGGAAAGAAATGCATTAAGAAATACCTTGGGGGGGTGGGTATGTGTATGGGTTAGGGGATGCCTCAGTGTAGAAGATCTTATTTAAAGAATGACATTTGTTGGAAATTATCATTAAATGACAGCCCATTTTAAAGAAATATATAAAGTCAAAAGAGTTAGAGGAAAAACATCTTTATATACCACTTTGAGATGGAAAGGAAGCTATTGAAATTTCCCTAAGAAATCTAATCTTGCTTGAGGTTTTGATTGTACTTTTTTTTTTTTTTGAAAAGGGAACTAATGTGATCAAATTCATTTTTTAAAAGTGAATATATTTATTTTATTCAAGAAGATTTTAGGTGTTCTGCTCAAATAAACTATCAATTTTGGAAAGGGGGAGGCAGTTTAGCATAGCTGGTTTTAAATGGAACATATGAGTGCCTTTGTATTAGCTTTGAAGTGTCTTGAGAGGAAAAATAGCTAGCTCATCAGTAATTTCATTGAGACTGATTCTTTCTAGAAGCCAGTACATTTTGATAAACATTTGGTTAAGAAACATGTAAGAAGAAAGTTCAATGTGACAAGGGCAGGAAGATTTCTTAAGCTACTATTTCCCCTTTTCCCATGCTGAACTTACTTCTAATATTCAGAATCTTAACAGTATCTCAAAAAAGAATGTGTCTTTACCAAAATTCATTTCTATAAGAATTCATGAGCTCTTCTCCTTTCTTGCGCAAATTCTAGTAGCATCATGCTCTGTAACTAAATTAAGGGAAAAACCCATTAGAATAGGAATTAATCACTATTGTATGTTGGGAAATATGATTGGCATCCAAAATTTTAATCAAAAAGCTTACTAATCTCTCACTGTGCTACAACTTTGTCAAGGTAACTCAGTCCTTTGCCCCTCCTCTTCTCCTTTCTGTCCTGTTTTCTCTCCTTCTTCCCCTCCACCCTAACTTTCCTCTTCTGTCCCTTACTTTGGAATGTTCAGTAAAGCCCATTAAGGAATGCTTAATCCAAGAGGGTCTAGATGATCAAGAAAAATTAAGCTCCTAATAACAGCAAAATCGAAAGAAATTTGGACAAAATGACTCTCTGCATCACAGATTTTGTTTACTAGTGGGTAATTAATTCTCCACATATGTTGGGAACATCTGTCGCAGTGACCTGCCATCGTATCTGCGAAATGACTGCTGTGCTGTTCCCCCGCAGGTCATTAGCAACACTCTGAAAGGAAGCTTCTTTCTCCTGCCCCCAGCCTGGGCAACTTTCTTTTAGCCATGTAGTTTCTCCATGTACGCTCTTTGGCGAGCTTGCCCTCAACCAATTTCCCCACCCTGTCCCTGGCATCTTCCATCACCTCCTCCTGGTCACTGGGACAGAATGGGAAATGAAAATGGGCTGGTGGGTGAAAAGCCCACAGATTTTTTTGCAGATGTTTACAGCTTTGCTGAAATCTCTTCAAATTCCATCAAGATTGAAATGAAACATTTGTTGTTGCTTCTAACTATGGCTTCTACATCTAATTTGAGAAAAGCTGACCCCTTGTGCCAAAATACTTTTATGACCAAAGAGATATTTTATATTTAGGAACAAAATAACCAATGAAGAATGGCAATAAAAATGAATAAACCAGAAAAAAAATGTAAAAATGTTACTCTTTCTACCAACCATTTCATGATGGGAGATTTGGTAGAAGAAGAAAGCTTCAAAAGATCAGTGTATTATAATTCACACTTAAATAGAATATTTCCTACAACATAATTTCTATGTGGTCATCCATTCCTCAGAAAACCCCAGAGAAGAAAACTCTCTCTTTCAAGGCAGTTCACTCGACTTTTTGGCTAACTCTAAAACGTGGTAGTATCTCCCTAAATTGAATTGAACTAACTCTTTAATTCTTTTCTCTAAAATCAACCTCTCCTCAAAAAAAAAATGTTCATTTCCTTTCTTCATGATAGCCTTTCAAATGTTTGCAGCCAGATCTCATGCACTTGTTTCTTTTCTTCTTCAGGAGAGACGCTGCAGCTCCTTCAGCCAATCCTTATAAATCAATGGTCTTGGGGTTCCTCATCATCCTGGATGAGGCCTTTCATCTACATTTTTGCTAAAATGTGACACTCAGAACTAAGCATGACACCCCAGATATGGAATGGCTATGACAGTGTACAGTGAGATATAGGAACTAGAGTATCCTTTTCTAAGTGGAGCACATTAGCTTTGCTAGCTGCCTTATCATACTCTTGACTTATATTAAACTTTCCATTCCCTGAAATTTTAGTGGTTTTTCATATGAACTCTTGTCCAGCTATGATTCTCTTATCTTGTACTTGTAAAGTTGATTTTTTGGCAAGACTACATTTATCCCTATTGATTTTTATCTTAATGGATTTGGCTATCTGTTTTTAGATTGCTGTGTACTCTTTATGGTTCTTTGTTATAGGAATGACCACTGTAAATATCACTAGGGCTGAAGAACTCCCAAGGTGGGAGGGGAAAGTGTAGAATTTATTTGTTTTTAAATTCACATCAACATTCAGTGGAAATTATATAATGATAGCTCATGATTTGAAAGAAATGGTTTAAGCTTATGGATTAGCCATCCCTTGAGGTTTTAGTTTGGGGCTGTTCTGTGAGTAGCCTGCCTCATAAACTTGTCAAAATGTACCTTTATAAATCTTTCTTTCCCCAATAAAACTTGAATTTTTCTCTGGAGATAGTTTCATCCTGACCCACATGTGCAAAAATGTTTGTGGCAGTCCTTTTTGTAGTGGCAAGAAATAGGAAACTGAGTGGATGCCCATTAGTTGGAGAATGGCCGAATAAGATATGGTATATGAATGTTATGGAATATTATTGTTCTATAAGAAACAATAAGCAGGATGATTTCAGAGAGGCCTGGAGAGACCCACATGAACTGATGCTGGGTGAAGTGAGTAGAAGCAAGAGTACACAGCAACAGCAAGATTATAAAATGATCAATTCTGATGGACGTGGTTCTCCAACAATGATTTAAGCCAATTCCAATGGTCTTGTGATGGAGAGAGCCATCTGCACCCAGAGAGAGGACTGTGGGGACTAAATGTGGACTATAACATAGTATTATCCCCCTTTTTGTTGTTGTTTGTTTGCATTTTGTTTTCTTTCTCATTTTTTAAAACTTTTTTGATCTGTTTTTTCTTGTGCAGCATCGTCATTGTGGAAATATATATATATATATTATATATATGTATGTATGAACTGCACATATTTAACATATATTGGATTATTTGCCATCTAGGAGAGGAGGGAAGGGGAAAGGATGGAGGAAATTTTGTAACAAAAGTTTTACAAGGATGAATGTTGAAAATTATCCATGTATATGTTTTCAAAATAAAAAGCTTTGATAATTAAAAAAAAAAAGAAACATACCTCCTTATATTATTCATCATTTGTCCCCAGTTCTGTTCTTTTGATTAGGCAATACAAATCTAATTTCTCTTCCTTCTCTCTTCTACATATTACTTGAAATAGTTCAAGACTATTAATTATTAAATTATTATTAATTATCAAGAATCCCTAAGTGAGGGGTTTTTAACCTGGAGTCTATGAGGTATCATATAATTTCTACTGAATGTTGATATGAATTTAAAAACAAATAAATTCTATATTCTCCCCTCCCATCTTGGAAATTCTTTAGCTTAGTGACATTTACAGTGGTCATTCCTATAACAAAAAACCATAAAGAGTACACAGCAATCTAGAAACAGATAGCCAAATCCAGTAAGATAAAAGTCTATAATTGACTTGCAGTTTTATGTGCAAATCATCTCTTTTTTCATTTTACTATGCATTGAAGATGCTTGTTTTATTTCATAAATTAAAATAAAATTAATAAAAATAAAACATTTTGATTACTCAATGTAATTGCTTTCCTTTGAATTTTATTTTATGCATTTAATAGCATTATTCTAAGAAGTGGTTCATAGACTTGACCAAATTGCCAAAAGGATCCATAACACAAAAAAATTAAGAATCTCTGCTCTATCTTTTTTTTCTTCAAACTAAACATCTACACTCTATCAACTGGTTCTTCTTGCACATTCTATGTCAATCTTCGCTGGAAGTCTTCCAGATATAAATGTCCTTTTTCAAGTTTGATCCTCAAGCAAGAATAAACTGAATCTCTTATTCCGGATGTTATTATTCTATTACTATTATTTTGGATAAATATAAAAATTTTGGCAAACAAATTACATTGCTGATTATATTGAACTTACAGGCCCTGAAACTCTGAAGTTTTATGCACATAAACTGTTATTTAGCTACATTTTCCCCATTTTACTTGTGCATTTCTGAAAATCCCATATATAGGACTTTGACTATCTAGTACTATCCTAGACTTTACTTCTCTAACAGCACACAATATTTTCAATATTATGCAATTCATTTTGTACAATTATAGATTCTGCTTTGGCAAAGGAGCTTCAAACTTTTGGTATTTTGAAAATAATTCAGCATTTCTTTCATCATAATAAGTGATTACTCATTGTCTCTACCAATGAATAAAAATCTTTCCTTTATTTGTCAGAATCCTTTCACTATTTCCTATTATGCTTTTGTTCCCCAGCTATTGCAAATGAACATGGAAGAAAATGGAACACTCATAGAAGCCATATTGAATTTATATTCATTTATTATTGATTATATTATTGGTATATTGATATATATTGATTATATAATAATAATTTAATAGAAAGTTTCAGCTTTACTTTTGAAACATTATTAGCAGCAAGGACTAATAATATTATCCAGTATATCACAATTAAAAATAAAGGAACACTTTTTGAGCAAATGATTGAGACTAATGACAAATTAAAGGTCACATTTTATAAGCACCTTGGTAGCACATGGATATCTGCTCCTTCCTTCCTAATTATTAACACTCCATACCCTTTAAAATAACTTGGCATTTATTTATTTTGACATGTTCTACTCTATTACTCCAGTAAATGGAAACTCTTTGAAGGCAGGGACTATTTTTTTTTTTTTGTCTCCAGTGCTTAACATAATGTCATATACAAAATAGATTGTTGATAACAGTTTTTTTTTTTTCCCATTGTACTGGTCTTTTAGTGGACAGCCAGGTACCTTACTGGCTAGAATGCCAGGCCTAAAGTCAGAAAGACTCATCTTCCTGAGTTCAAATCTATCCTCAGTCACTTATTAGTTGTATGACCCTGGGAAAGTCATTTAACCCTGTTTGGCTCAGTTTTCTCATCTGTATAAAAAGCTAGAGAAGGAAATGGCACAGCCCTCCAATATCTTTGCAAGAAAACCCCAAATGGGGTATGAAGATCTGGACACAATGAAGCAATAACAACATCAGTCTTTTTCAGCCATATATATATGTCACTTTCAACTTGAATACAGCATCATAGCTCATAGATATAGATCGGTAGAGGTCATCTAGTCCAACCTTCTCATTTTACAGATAAGGAAATTGAGATTGAGATTGACTTGCCTATTGTCACTGAATGTCAGAACTGAAAACTGAACCTAGGTCTTCTGACTTCAAATCAGTCTTTGAAAATGGACAACTAGCAAGCTAGTGGCTTGTCCCAACTACTACTTAATACATAACAATGATTCACACATGAGTTGGTTGTGATGAATAGAAAACTTCTGTTCTCAAATGAAAGGTTTATTTATTCAGATGACAATGTTTACATTCATTAAGGGGTATTCATATATCAAAATGGCACCTGTTAAGCCCACATGGTAATAAATTAACAAATTACTTATTCACTGAATCTGTCTTCACCCAACAGGGACACCAGGGCAAATCTATCTAACACTAAAAAAAATCTAACATTAACACTGGCATTTGGCCATTTCCATATTTATCTGAAAAACTGGGTTTTTGACTCATCACACTAAGAATCTAGCCTTTTGGTTAGCCACTTACAGTCCATGAAATCTTGTCTATAATTTGGACAGGCCATCATTCTTGATACATGATTTACCCAGTGTCTTTATGTAGAATAAACTGTCTCCAGCATGTCTAACTCATCTGACCTGTGGAACTCTCATCAAAACTAAGAGGTTTATGGAGGGTTCAGAAAGAAAATAATTATGCTAACAACAGAAATATCTAAGTATCCACCATCTATTAGAGAAGCATTATAGTATAGTAGGGAGAGGAAATCCTTGCATCATCATAAGACTTAGATTCAAATCTTGTCTTGATTTGAGGAAGATCACAACTTCTATAGCCCTCAGCTTCTTATTTATAAATTTTAGTACATTGAATTAGAAAATCTCTGAGGACTTCCAGCCCTAACTCTTATGAATGTATTGATCATTTATAGTTATGTTTTGCAACATATGCGTTTAACACAAAACAGTTATTGAGATTAGTTTTCTTGCAGAAGACTTGCTTAATTCATTCAAAATAATGTTGCATATCAAATGCCCTTTACTGTCATTCATGGGCAATTCCCTGGGTGATATTCCTGTGTAGTTTCTCTGCAGCTACCCTGCCATGAATGAAACATCACGTGGGTTTCCAGTAGTAGCTCAATTTTCTCTGGAGTTGGTTATGGTTTGTTTCTTGTCATGTGGACATTTATGTCACTTCCTTTGTCCTCTAGTACTCTTTATGTGGTACTAGCTACAAGAGGACCCAGGGGATATGTCTTTTTAAAGAGCCAGAAAGGAAGGCATGAAGTCAAGAGTTCTATTATTCTTTTGCCCAGATTCTTCCTCATACAGGAATATAATATCATTTTCCCTGGATGGGGAATGTCTCTGCCTATTCTATATTCTATGTGCTAAATTCAGGTGGTTTTACATTCTGCATGAGTCCTTTTGAATATAAGAAGGCCACACCAAAGGATATTCTCTGAAGAAATATTTCCCATCTTTCCCACCCTCTCTCAAATAGAACTTTTGTCAAATGAAAAACAAGAACTTTGTGTTCAAGGTTATTCATAGAGCATTTATTCTGTCATGAAGTTCTTTCTTTTACTCTCTCCTGGACTTTCCAGTGGAACTAAATAATTGAACTAAGCAAAACACTTTAGTTTCCTACTCTATTTTCAGTTTGTTTAATGCATTACAATAAAAGAATGTATAATTCTCAGAGTGCAAAATATTTAGGGAAAAGTTATATGATAATATACTGGAGAAAATTTACTTTGAAAGACCTGGGTTCAAATCCTTAATCTACCCCTTACTAACTTTGTGATCTTAAAGTCACTTAATCTTTCTTGGCCTCAATTCCCTCATTTGTAAAATGAGATAGTTGGACTGGATGGTTTCTAATGTCCCTTCAAAATCTAAATCTAGGTTCCTAAGGAGATGCTAAGTCTCATCGACCAGTAAACATAATATTATCCAAAGAGCTATAAAACACTCATACTCCATGCCTTTATTACCCTTGTCCACACTGAAACATTCATCATTTTAGAAATTATTGCTTATTTAATTTTTCAAGCTAGCCTCTCTTCTGAAATATATATTTTATCTTTCTCCTTGTTATTTACACCCAAGTGTTTTAAGTCTTATTAAGAAATTTTGCTTTAGTTCAGTCCTTTGACTTCTGATTCTGTTTACTTTTCCTCCCTGTAATATATTTGTGGAGAAAATGGATCCTCAAAGCTATTCCACAGAGCACAAATGTTGGCAGAGTCCATCAAGCTTGAAAGGATTTGAGTTTGGAATGTTACATATCCTGTGGATCAAATTCATGAGTTTCTACCTATCAGAGTTGGACTTAAAATGCCTCTATTTTAGTCCACTGATGTCAAGCTCAAATAGAAATGGATCCCTGTTGGCCATATATTGACTTAGAAAAACATGAATTCACAAATTTTATTTTTATTTATTTTGTTAAACATTTTAAAATTATATTTTCATCTGGTTTAGCTACACTAGGATGTCTTGTGGGTTTGCTTGTTTGTATAGGCTGCCACTTAGATACCTTTGTCCTAAACTGATAGTTCTGACAGTTAGTGGCTATTTAACATTAGGTAAATCTCTTAATCACTCCAAAATGAGAGATAAAACTACTCCTCTTACCCATCCCCTCCCAGGACAGGATTGTTAGGATGATCAAATTAGAAAATGTCTGTGTAAAGGATATATCTATTGGATATGATTACCAAATATCATCATGAGGTATTTTCCTGAATCTTTCCATCACTAGGAAATTTCTGGTACATCCTTAGTATCAAAATGGCCTGAGTAGATTGGTTAGTGACACAAAAGGAATATTGAAGGGAAAAAATGGAAAAAAAAAAGAAGAGAAAGGCTAATGCCATTATAACAATAAAAGACAGCATTGCAGCCATTGAAAATATTCCTTTCAATCCAAGTTTTCCCTGAAGCTCTGGCTTATGAGCATTGAGTGTACTATTTTCATTTCTCTCCCAGACAGTGATAGCCTTCTTAGAGCTCACTCATCTTTTTTGACAAGAAGACTGTTGTCAAGAATGATTTGTTTTTATGCACCATAAAGCTTGACCTGAAGATATCTAGGAGAAGACTGGAATTTCTAGAACCATGGAGAAAGAGCCAAAAAAAGACATGCCTTGAGGTTGTATTTATATCTAGAGACTTTTCTGAGGACAATCATTGGAACTTGAATAGAAACCAAAGTTCTTTCTGTCATCCTATCATGAGTTATCAAGTAATTCAATCTTCCAATTGTGCTAGAAATAAGTTTTATGAAGGCAGCAAATTCCCAATTTCCATTTCTGTCTCTTGGAAGTAACAAGAAACCTAATGAGAGAGATGGTATTGTACTCTATCTTGGGGAGATAAGTAGAGGAGAATTTTGACATTAGAGATGATGAAGCCTGATGTAATTTGAATTTACCTATGTTAGATATTTGAAATTCTAATTGGTTTCTTAAGTTAATTACTTGATTCTTTGTTGCCAAATAAGATATAAGTTATTTGCAAACAAAGCTGTATTTAATGGGAGGAAGATTTCTAGTGGATAGAGTAATATAAGCCAATAAGAATCTTAAAATCTCTTAAACAGTCTTAGGGAATCATGACATCACTGTCTTTCTGGATACCTTCTTTATTTCCTATTTTGTTGTTTTTCCTATTATCATTATTGAAAGAATTGGTACAAATATGGTGGTACCTTTCCCTTTGTCTTTCCTATTATCTCTAAAGTTCCTCTGAACCTAGAGACAAGAATTTTTTTTTTGGCCCAAAACACACTTCATCATGTCAGAATACATTATGAAACTGAGGACAGAAGGTTTAATTACAATTGGGTTTTTAAATACTCTGAGTATAAGGACAGTTTTGTAGCCTCTAGTTCACTATTTTGTATGTTGGATGTAGCTGACAAATGATTGCTGCACTTAATTTATGGAATTATCTTAATATGGAATTATATTATTATGGAATTTATGGAATTATGTCAGGCTTTCCCCAACAATGATACTTGTAGTGATTTGATAGTTTTCTTTAAGAATCACATTAATGAGGGCAGAACCAATATGGCGTAGTAAAGACAGGAACTTGCCCAACCTCTCCCCAGATTGCTCCAAATTCCTTTAAATAATGACTCTAAAAAGAAATTATCAAGGAAAACTGTCCTGATATTCTAGAACCAAAAGTAAAATAGAAATGGAAATAACCTAACTATAACCTCCAGAAAGAAATCCCAAAATAAAAATATCCTAGGAATATTATAGCCAAATTCTGGAACTCCCAGGTCAAGGAGAAAATATTGCAAGCATCCAGAAAGAAACCATTTAAGTAAAGTGAAGCCACAGAAAGGATAACACAAGATTTAGCAGCTTCTACATTAAAGGACCAAAGGGCTTGGGATATGGTATTCTGGAGAACAATGGAGTGAGGATTGCAACCAAGAATCACCTTCTCAGTAAAACTGAGTATAATCCTTAAGAGGAAAAGATAGTCATTTAATAAAACAAATGATTTTCAATCATTCATGTTGAAAATACCAGAGTTGAATGAAAAATGTGATTGTAAAATACAGGACTCTGGAAAAGCATAAGGAGGTAATCAGGAAAATGTTATCATAAGGAACTTAATAAAGTATATCTGTTTACATTCCTTTTGGAGAATATAATACTTGTAACTCATTAGAATGTTTTTTTTTTGTTTTTTATTAAAGCTTTTTATTTACAAAACATATACAAGAGTAATTTTTCAACAATGACCCTTGCAAAACCTTGTGTTCCAACCTCCTTCTCCCTACCCTCTCTCCTAGATGGCAGATAATCCAATACATGTTAAATATGTTAAATATATATGTTAAATCCAATATATGTATACATATTTATATAGCTAACTTGCACAAGAAAAATCAGATCAAGAAGGAAAAAAAAACTGAGAAAGAAAACAAAATGCAAGCAACAACAGAATGAATGAAAATGCTATGTTGTAGTCCACATTCAATTCTCACAGTCTTCTCTCTGGGTAGAGATGTCTCTCTTCATCACAAGATTAGAATGTCCTTAATATTATGGCACTAAAAAATTACATATATATATGTATGTATATATATATATATATATATATATATATATATATATATATATATATATATATATATATAGAGAGAGAGAGAGAGAGAGAGAGAGAGAGAGAGAGAGCATGGAAGTGAATTGTATATTAAGTGAAGGGATAATATCTTTTTTTAATGATGAAATAAAGGGGTGAAAAGAAATATAGTTGGAGAAAGAAGTGGAATAGTGCAAATTATCTGTCATAAAAAAAAAGAGGCAAAAAAAAGCTTTCACAGTGGAGAGGAAGAGTGGGAAGAGAGGGTGAGTGAGTGAAATTAACTCTCATCAGAGTTGGTTCAACTAGGAAATAGCATACATATGCAATAAGGTTGAGAAATCTATCTTACCCTGCAGGAAAATAGGAAGAGGATAGGATATGGGAAAGGAGAGAGAGACTGATAAAAGAGAGGACATATTGGGGCAGGAAATAACTCAGTAGCAAAACATTTTTGAGAAGAGACAAGGTGAAAGGAAAGAATAAATGGGAAAAAATATAATTAGCAATAGTAATTGTAAAAAAAAAATTGAAACAAGTTTCTTTGATAAAATGTTATTGTTCTGTGGGAAATGATGAACAAGATGCTCTCAGAAAAAAAAAAAAACCTGGAATGTCTTCCATGAACAAAGTGAAATATGCTGTATACAAAGTAATAGCAATGTTTTCAAGAAACAGTTTTCAAGAAAAGGATCGAAAATTATGTCAATAAACAATCACTAAACATTTATCAAATACTATGTGCCAGGTGCTGTGTGATAAGCTATTATAAGCTCAAAAATAGGCTGCTGCTCACAATTTAATGTGGAAGACAACAAACAAATATGTACAAACAAGTTATGTACAGGATTAATGGGAAATAATTAAGAAAGAGAATGCTTTAGGATTAAAACAGGCTGGAAAAGGCTTCCCACAGAAGACAAATCCTTATTAGGATTTATTATCCTAATCTTAATTAGGAATATTATTGTATTCTTTAAATACAAGGAAATCAGTAGGCAGAAATGAGGAGAGAGAGCATTCTAGAAATGGAGAATAGAGTGAATGACTGGAAATGAGAGATGGATTGTGTGATTTATTGAACATTCAGGAAACAAGTATCACTGGATAGAAGAGTATACATCAAGGAATAAAGTATTAAGAAGACTAAAAAGAGAGAAGTATGTTAGATGATGAAAGGCTTTGATTTATTTTTAATCTTTGAGGTGATGAGTCATTGGAATTTATTGGGTAGGCTGATGATAAAGTCAAGCATGTGTTTTAGGAAGATCATTTAGATAAATGAAGGATGGACTGATATTAGAAGAGAAATGAGGCAGGACCCAACAGCAAGTAACCTATTGTAATAGTAAAGCTGTGAGGTGACAAGGGTCTTCACTAGAGTGATGACAGTATCAGAAGGCAGAAAGGAGAATATTTGAGAGATGTTACAAAGATGAAATAGTTAGGCCTTGTCAACAGTTTAGATATGGATGAAGGGACAGTGAGAGATATTGAAGCTTAGGTTGACTAAGTCATTAGCCTAAGGAAGTGGGAGGATGTTGCCTTTGATGGTAATGGTAAAAAGGGATGGAAGAAAAGATAATGAGTTCAATTTTAACATATTGAGTTTAAGATGTCTACTAGACACACATCTCAAAATGTCTGAAAAGCACTGGAGATGTGAGATTAAAAGTCAGCAAAGAGGGGAAATCAGGATAGAAAAAATTGAGAACCATCAGAATAGAGATGGTAATTAAATCCATGAAAGCTGATATTATCAAGGAGATACCATAGAGGAAAAAGACAAAAAGACCCAGGAAGGACCCCTATAAAATGTGTGATCTGGGTGAAGATCCCCCAAGGCAGACTGAGTAGTCAGGAATATTTAATATCATTCTCTAATGACTCATTCTGTCAATGTTTACTTTTAAATGACTAATATTCTCAAAACATCTCTTTAAAAATTAAAAACCAAAATGTGTCTGTTAAGACATATACATTCTTTTTTTTTTTTTAAACAAAATTATAGACAAAAGTCCTTCCCTCATACTTTATAACAGTGAAATTAATAGTTCCAGTAAAGGGTAAAAGAAAATGGCTCCTATCATTCCCCTGTGTTGGATGCCTCCAGGTCTCCTTAGAAACAAAAAATAAAAACAAATTTGTAGGAGTGTTTTGGTTAAACCCTAGGTTTTAAAACAACATTGTGAATACTAGCAAAGTTATATGATTTGATGTCTATTCTAATACTGTCCTTCCTCAAGGCAAGGATTCAAGATTCCTGCTTCTTGCCCTATTCTTGCTTTTTGAAGAGCCCATCCTTCTTACAGTATAGAAGAATTAGCTGAAATTACCAAAATTGGCTACTGGGCTAAAACTCAAACTTTTCATTTTTGTCTGGGCAAAGGGAATTGTATCATTGATTGCAGGGATGTGGGAGAGGGGGAGTCGCCAGTATGGAGACAACAAACAGCCTTCAAGAAAACTCTCCTGTCAGAGAGACTGATGATAATACCCAGGAGGCCTGAATATAATTAGCTGTCATCATTTACTAGGCAGGTTTTCTTTACCACAGACAAAATATACATAATTACAGTTCAGTAAGAGAGGATTCATTTTACTGTATTTATGCATCTGTCAGGACTCTTAGAGCCCACAGAAAGCAAGAACCATTAGTTTGATCTACTCAGAGGCAGTGGCTAGACTGAAATGGTCTAAGTGAGATCTTCTTGGCCCCAAGAAATGGCTCATTGAACTCTCAGGAGTATGGACAGTCATCTGGTTTATTAAGCTTATCCAGATCATGAAATCTCTGGACTATATAGAGGATCATAGCAAAGAATCAGATTTATTCTAAGAAAGTTCTAGAATCTATATATTATAGTCGAAAAAATGTTGGAATAGAAGTTAGGAGACCTGGTTTATAATTCTGATTTTGTTACTACTGGACTATATGGCCATGGCCGGGTCCCAAAAGGTCTTTGTAAAACTTAAGAGTTCTTACATGTACATTCATATGTAAATCCATAAAATCGTTTGTTCTCTCTATTTTGGACAAAGCTCAAGAGGGGAAAAATTGAGTTTCATGAACAACAGATTTTCCCAATGACTCCCCTATATATGTGTATTCAAAGCTCCCAAAACTTTGCAGGATTCATTTCAAGATAAACCATTTTTTAATTAATCATAATTTTGCATTGTGTTATATAAATGTCCTTTGTTTCATTCTTTGACTGTCAATGACTATCAATGAGAGTTACAGACCAGAGCCTGTCATTAAAAGCAAAGAAAAATCAATACAATTTTTAATTAAGGACATCATCAGATGAGGCTTCCAGACAAGGAATTCTCCTTGTCTGCTCACTTCCCCTTTAAAGTTTTTCAAAAGTCCAGTTTAGAAACTAGCAAACAGTAGAAAGAAAGAAAATTGTGATATGCCTATTTGGGAAAAGAAAAGGGTAGACACAAGTGAGGAAAAGTTATGGATGGAAACTTTGTGAAGTACTTATTCTTCACCTATTTCCAAAGTGTATTTCACAGGAACAGGATAAGATACACAGATATTATCTCTTTGTGATGTTACAAGGGAAAGTTTTTCATTTGCAGATTAAGAGAGAAATTGATTAACAGTTAAAAGAGACATTTTAGTCAGTCATTTTATTATGACTTAGAAATAAGAAACACAGGTGTCTTTTTGATATTTTCCAACATGGTACTTCTGATAATCTCAGGCTGTCTCACTTTGTGTTTTTTCTTTCTTGATTAGTTTAGTTTTCCCGTTTAAATTTGGGTTAAAACTTTCAGAAAGCCAATTGTAATTTCTGATTTTTGCCACTGATTTCAGACATAGGACCAACTTGGATGAATGCTGTTACATCAAATATTTGGATTTGTCAAGCCTGAAAGTGATAGAAAACACATCTGGATCCCTTTCAAAGTAACAAGCCTTCCCTAAATACCTCCTCTTCATTTGTTCATTCAATCAACAAGCAATTATCCAGAACATTGTATATACAGACCATTATGCTAGAGATTGGGGAAATACCAACTACAAATAAGGCTTGATTCTTGCCTTCATAGAATCTCTTCCTTCTAGGAGACAAGATATAAAAACAGATAGATCTATTATTTTCCACTGTTTCAACATTTTCTACTTTCCTCTCAGCATATTAGTGGAGAATGGGGGAAGAGGGGAAATGTTTAAGGCATATTTCAGATAATTTCAGTAAGTTCTCATCAAACCCAATAGAATTGGCTAGCTAGCTAAGAGTAACACTTTTTGTATTCTTTCCATCTTCCCATTGGCTATATTATTATAATATCGATATATTTTAAAATATGATATTAATGCAGTATTATATTATACTATTTTAATATAACTTATTATTATAACATATTATATATGTATTATAAGCAAATAAATGAAATCCAAAAGACCTAAGTTCAAATCCTGCCTCAGACACTTGCTATGTTATCTGAGCAAGTTACCTAATCTCAGCTTGCTTCTGTCTCCATATCTGAAAAATGAAGGTAATAATAGCAAAAGCCTCCCAGGGTGTTGTCTGAATAAAAATGAAGTAACATTGCTAAAGTTCTTTGCAAACCTTAATGTGATTTATAACTGCTAGTGATGATGATGATGCTTAATGAATGTTTTTTTTTAATTTATGATGAACAAATATTCCATTTTTAACAAAGCAGTGATTTGACAATGCCCCCTTAAACCCAGCTCCTTAGAATGAGTACAATGTGTTGGTTCACTGGCTCCCACTATCTCCTTTGTGGGCAAGGTAGATAATCTTTTGATAAATTTCCCATCTACTCATATCCCCCATGATGATAGATTGTTTCTTGTCTAAATCTCAGTTCTTTTCATATAGCCAGTTTGAATAGGAAGAAAGGGACATAGCAACAAGATAAAGAACATGTGTCCTTGGTGCAGCAAAGTGTCACAGTGGATAGAGCACCAGCCTTGACGTCAGGATGATCTGAGTTTAAATCTGGAATCAGACACTTAATATATCCTAGCTGTGTGATCCTGGGAAAGTCACTTAACCCCAATTGCTTCAGGAAAAAAAAAAGTATGTCCTTCATATTGAGTGAACTGCTTTCATATGTAAAATAGACCCAGAATACACTAACTCTTATGAAATCAATAGGGCTAGTTTTCATTTCTTTGACAAAAAATATCAACTTGTAAATTTTCTTCCTGATGACATGAAAAAATGCTTTGTAATGGTAGTATCTTCTATCTTCTTTTAATTTTTAAGCTGGTAGATTAATTACATTCTTGAAACATTTCACTCAATGACTTGTATAGATATTTGGACACTGTGGAAACAAATGGAAGTTTGAAGTTTCATTCAAACTTATGCATTGGTTCTATCTAGTGTGCTCCAATCTTTTAATGCAATTATAATATAAACAATGATTTAATGATTGAGACAGCTTTAGTGTTCAACAATTAATGACTCAACGGTTAAAAGATGAAATCCAATCCTTGGCACTAAATGTTATCCACAACCTGATCTCAATCTATCCTTTTACTACTTCTATGAATCTATTCTCATGAATTCTGTCCTATCATACTGTGGGATGGAACTTTAAGGACCATCAAGTCAAAATACCTCCTTTTAAAAAATTTAAATGCTATTTTTAATTGATGAACATTTATTTTCATTCTTTTCCTCTTGTTCTTCCCAACTGAGAAAGGGAAAGAAAAATAAAACTTTTGTAAAAATATGCATAATTAAACAAAAGAGATTTTCATATTGGGCCTGTCCAAAATATATATGTATTCTGTATAGTGAGTACATCATCTCTTAGTAATAATAACTGCTTTTTTTTAGTGATAAAGAACTGAAACTAAAGGAGTTGTTAATTGACAAATGACTAAGCAAATTGTGTCATATGATAGAAATGGAATATTATTTTGAAGTAAGAAATAGATGATTTCAGAAAAGCCTGAAAAGACTTGTATGAACTAACTCGAGTATAGTGAACAGAATTCGGAGAACAATTTTTATTGTTCCTATTTTTATTTCTTTGGAACAGTTTTTATTGCAAATCCCCTCATTTTATGAATGAGGAAATTGAAACTGATTGGCTTGCCCGTAATCAGTGTCAGAGGTGAGATCTGAACTGAGATCTTTCTAAGTACAAAATTCAATGTACTCACCAGAACTTTCCTTGATAATAATTATCAATTAACAGGTAAATATTTGAAAGATAGAGATCAAAGAAATGAAAAAGGAAAGTTCCAGCAGTTTTCCAAAAAGGAAGAGTTCCAAAAAGTTATCAAACTGTGCACACCTTTTGATCCAGCAGTGTTACTACTGGGCTTATACCCCAAAGAGATTTTAAAGAAGGGAAAGGGACCTGTATGTGCCAAAATATTTGTGGCGGCCCTGTTTGTAGTGGCCAGAAACTGGAAACGGAGTAGATGCCCATCAATTGGAGAATGGCTGAATAAATTGTGGCATATGAATATTATGGAATATTATTGTTCTGTAAGAAATAAGTTCCAATAGAGCAGTAATGAAGTGAACCAGCTACACCCAGTGAAAGAACTCTGGGAGATGACTATGAACCATTACATAGAATTCCCAACCCTTCTATTTTTGTTGGTTTGCATTTTTGATTTTCTTCACTGGCTAATTGTACACTATTTCAAAGTCCGTTTCTTTTTGTACAGCAAAATAACTGTTTGGACATGTATACCTATATTGTATTTAATCTATACTTTAACATATTTAACATGTATTGGTCAACCTGTCATCGGGGAGGGGATGGGGGGAAGGAGGGGAAAATTTGGAACAAAAGATTTGGCAATTGTCAATGCTGTAAAATTATCCATGCATATAACTTGTAAATAAAAAGCTATAATAAAATAAAATAAAATAAAGGCAGCAATGGTACAATAAAAAAATTATGATCATAATAGGAAAAAAAAGGAAGAGTTCCTATCAAGTATCAGGAACCAGAGCTATTATTATAGGCTATTTGACTTGAGCCTTCTCTAATTGGTCTTAATGTCTTGGTGCATCTTTTAGGCTAAGTGTGCTTAACTTTTCAGCTTATGAGCTACTGCTGATTTGGACTTCTTTTTCACTTACATAGTTTATTATATTCACTTTTCAGATTAAGAAATGGAGGATGAGATAAATCAAACAATTAATCTCAAGTTGCAAAACTATTAAGTGTCTAAGGTTGAATTTGAACTCAGATTTTCCCGATTCAAAATTCAACACTCTATCTACTATGCCTAGGCTCCATTATGTCCTCATGGATCATTGGATGTTTAAATATATATTTCCTTGAGACATATCCTGGCTTATTGGTAATACTGCTCTAATTTTTTTCATTTGTTTCTTTTAAGCTACTTGCACTCATTTTTATCTTTTCCTTCTTCTATTATCCAGTAATGAACACATAGTGAAGCAGATAGAGATATTTCTTTATTGATTATTTTTTCTTTTTGATCCATTTTGATCCAAGAAGATTGATCCAATCTTACTGATTCATCCATTTTTCTTTTACTTTGAAACTGATTGCTAATGTGCACTGAGAATTTCATTTTGAAAGAATTGAGATTACTTCCACTGTAGAATTTTACTCACCAGGATATTAACCTTCCTTTCTCTGAACATTTTGAGGTTTGTTTTTTCAAAATTTGGGGCACATGCTAGACCAAGTCTGATTTTCCTCTCCTCTACCACAAACATTAGGAGGGAACATTCATTTTTCCTTCAAAGTTTTTATGATTTTCACACCAGCAATCAGTTTTCATCAAAATAAGGTAAGATGATGTTAGCTACTCCTAACTTAGCCTACTCTAGCTAAGAAACAGTGGAAAAAATGTTGGACATAGAGTCCAAAAGATCTGAATTCAAAATCCTGTTTGAGATAGTCAGTAGCCATATGTCTGGGCAAGTCATTCTTAATCACAGTTTCTGTATCTATATAATGAGAAGGAACACACTAGCTACCTCCCAGTGTTGTTGTGAGAATGAGACTTTATAAAGTCATTTATTAATATAAAACTTTATTATTAAGACAGAAACTCATGCCATTGTGATAGCTTAAGCTCCATTAGGGCAGAAAACAACACACTTTGTGTCTTCTCCATCCCCAGCATTGTTCTATTCGCATCTTTTTGTTTCTTTACTATGGGATGAGAAAGAGAAAGGATTCTGATAAAAGCAAGGATGTGTGCATGTGTGTGAATGTGTGCATACACATGTTTCATCTTACATGAGAAGAATTCCTGAAATTTCAAAACCTGAGCTGACTCATCAAACTGTCTAAGTTTTGCAGATTTCCAAATGTGAAAGAAAAGCTTTGTTTTTCTGACTTTCTTGGTCTTTTGGATCCAACTTTCTACTATGAACATAAAATAAAATGTTGGACTGGGCCTGAAAGAAGCAAAGGATTGAGCATGGTTCTATGTAGTAATTTATGCCATAGTAGACCACTCCAATTGTCTTCCCACCTCCCACCCCACACAATTCTCAATCTTTTACTCTTACAATGAATAGCAGCAGTTCTGGAGAGTTTTTGCCTTTTGATCTCCTCTCTGATCTAATGCAATTGTCCACTGGCAGAAGCGCTGTGAAGTGCAGAATAAAGTAATGAAGCTAATCTGATTTCTACCCCACCCCCATTCTCAGGATCTACATGCCCTTATTGCATTAGCCTTCTAATGAGATTCTGTGCTTGCTCTCCAGCACTAGGACAGAGAATGTGTGTATGGGAGTAGGTGGAGGGGGTCCAGTGTGTGGAGAGCATCTTCTCACTGGAGATTTCCCCCATTTACATCCCATCTTTAATGGATACGGACCTGCTTGCCCTTGAGTTATAAGATGATCATCTCCCTTTCCAAATTGTATTGGGAAGAGAAATGGGAACACAAACTCTGCTGGAGTGGAGAAGGAAACAGTGAGACAGAATTGTGATTTCCTCTCTTGTTTCTGGCTAAATGCAAAGCCCTGGTACAGTGAGTTCTCCATGGAAGCCTAGAAAAAAAAATCACTTTTAGCTTATTCATACCCAACATAATCTGCTGCTTACAGAGAAATAACAAAGAGAAAACATTCTTCTACACTTCATGCTGCACCCCCTTCCAATTCAGTTCTTAAGGTGATGCATATTACATAACAATACAAAAGCCTCAAAACATTTCTTTCAAGTTATTACTTTCCCCTGCATGGTCAAACATTCCCTATGGCTCCTCAGTCTATCATCCAAAGGCTGTGTCAAAGGTTGAACAGAATAAGAGCCAGTCATTCGAACTGTGCAGGACAAATGGAGACACCTTCAGAGACATCTGCCCTCTTCTGACACAGCCCTAATTTATTCTTGCTTTGCCTGGGTGGTGAAAGATTTAGGCCTTATAAAATCTTCATTTTAATGTCAGTTCTTACTGCGTTACTTCCCCTTGGGATGTCTATAAGGAGAATTTTTAGTATTGTTGTTTGTTTTCCAACAGTCCAAGGATTTTAATTTAGCACCTGCAAATCATGAGAAAAAAATCTGACAAATGAGAATGAAAATACCTGCCTCCTTCAAATTGGAAACTACTTACTAAACTGCTAGACCATATTACAGCAAACTTGAAACTACCAACAAAATACACATATTTCTACAGATTTTAAGTAAAATATCATTCACGGTGTATTTAAGGGGATAGCTGACTCAGACAGAGAAGCAATGCTGGTCATCAGATAAGAGATATATAGGCAAACCATTATTGGAACCCTATTTTGAGCCATAGTCTAAGGCAGCTAGACACAAGGAATATAATACTGTGCCTGACTGCATTCAAATGATCTGCATTCAAATCTGGCCTCAGCTATTTACCAGTTGTGTGACCCTGGGCAGGTTACTTAATCCTGTTTGTCTCAGTTTTCTTAAATTTAAAATGGAGATAATAATAGCCCATTGTAAGGAGAATCCAATTAGATGATATTTATAAAGTCCCTGACTTTATTAAATGCTTAAAAAGTACTTTATTTTGTTTCTTTCTTTGCTTGGTGAGACTTTTCAAAGTTTGCATTCTACCAGTATAGTCTTCAAGAGAGAGGGGATAAACATTTATTAAGTACCTACTATATGCTGACCACTGTGCTAAGCACTTTACAAATATGATTTTATTAGATCCTCACAACTCTGTGAAGTATGTGTTGTTATTTTCAGTTGAGAAAACTGTGGTAGGCAGAGGTTAGGAGACGTTGCTCAGAATTACATGTGTCTGAGACTAAATTTGAATTCAGATCTTCCTGACTCCATATTTGGAATGTTATTCATTGAATTAACTAGCTGATTCTTAATTTAGAGACAGCACAATATCCTGCAAAGCCACTGAAATAAGACTTTGATAGAATACACACACACACATATATATATATATATAATGTATGCATGCATGTGTGTATATGGATATACAATACACACACACACACACATATAGCTATAGAAAAAAATAAAATTCCTTCTCCTCCTCCTCCACATCTTCTCCTCCCATCTAAATGTTTCCCCTTCAGAGATCTCTCAGGATTGCTAGATAGTCAAGGAAATATATGCCTATGATTGGGTAGTAGATCAGGATACACCCTCACTTACCCTACACAAATGTGAAAAGTTTAATTTCAAAAAATAAGAAAATTAAATTCTCAATTTACCTCCCAGGAAGTGACCCATTGCCCAGAACCCCGCTGCTTGAGTTTACATAGTCATATCTATTCAATGAGTTTATAAAAAAAATAATTTTCCTTCTTGGGTGAGAAAGCAGAAGAGGAGGGAAAAGGAGGAAGAAGAAAAAGAAAGAGAAGAAGGAGAAGAAACAGAAGAATAGGGAGATGAGGAGAGAGAGGAAAAGAAGAAGGAGAGGAAGATCTACAAAGTACTTTGATTTTCACCACAACCGTGGGAGACAGATGCTATTATTATCCATATTTTGCAGATGATTGAGATACGTTAAATGACTTACCCTCGATCATACAGCTACTGAATGTCTGAGGCAGGATTAGAACTCAGGTTTTTCAGCCTCCAAGTACTTTCTCTACTGTGCCACCTAGATACCTATTGATGCCATCTAGCATTTATTTTGAGGAATCTCCAAACAATTCATGTCTAAAGTTTCACAAAAGTAGATAACACTGTTTCCTTCCCATCTCACTCCCCCGTCTCTTATTAACACTCAAAGTGTATTTAATACAAATACTTATTATACAAATACTTATTTTACAAATATTAAGTGCAAAACAACTCTTTCTTTTCCCAAAGAAAAATGTAGATAATACATAGGAAAATCATGATATCTCAATCACCAATTGATATTCTTTTCCCTCATAAATAATTTCCATTTTTCCATGACATCCAAAAGTCTACCATATTATGTTTTTATTTCTTTGACTCTGCTCCTCACAGAACTGAAGGTTATGTGCACAATCCTCTTCTCTTACCAAGTTTAGGAAGTTCTTCTTTGTGTGAAAAGACTGATTTCTAACCTTCAAAGTAGTTGTTACACACACAAAAAAAATCTCCCTTTTCCATGTGATCTTAGTCAACTCACTTAGTTTAGTTCCCTAGCCAGTTCTCTAAAACTATGTTAACAAAAGATATATTGATTATCATTAGTAAATTTCTCATTAATCACATATTTGGTAAAAAAAAAAATCACATACATGAACACATAAATAAGTCCTCCCTTGCTTTAGAAGCTCAAAATGCTACAGTTGGAACTTTTTTCCAAAGGAATCTATTCCTAAGGAATCTATGTGCCCAGCACATAGTAAGTGCTTAATAAATGTATATCCACTCATAAAATCAGTAATAAATGGCAGAACCAAGATTCAAACTCAGGCCTTTTGTCTCCAAAAGCAGTGCTGTTTCCATAGTAACAAATTATATATATATATATATATATAAAACTGAGAGAGTTGCATATGCATATATTGCTGCTTAAATAAGTTAGAAGCAGCTAAACTATTCCAAGTACATTTTAAGGCAGATGTGGCTCAGTTTTACACTTCCCATATGATGCTTAAAATCACACTCAGAGAAAAACAGTGATTGGCATTGTGGCTAAAACTCTGGGGAGAGGGGGGAGTTTATATCTAATCTAAGGTCTTTAAGAAAAATCTATCAGCTTTGGTTTGGTTCTCAGTGGACAGATGTCTGTATCATAGAAGTACCATACATAATTCACCACAAGAGAGCCCCAGAACTTAGCAAGAAGGCTAAATTACCTGTCACTTCCAGAAAAGGTGTTCCCTTTAGGTCAAGGTTGAAAGCACTGGTAAACCAGAGTGAGGGCAAGCTGCTCGGTCTATGTGTGGATGCCAGCCCCTCTCATGGCCGTGGTGAAATTCAGCAGGGCTGAATATTTGCCCCTCAAAGCTGAGGGTCCTTTGCACAGCTAATTAACACGTGACTATTATTGACTCTGATGGAGAAGAGGGAGATGGGGTTCATGTTTTTTAAGACCCCAGATTTCTTTGTTTCTTTGAGTTAAATCAATTGATGTGTATAGAGGAGTAGTATTCTTTTCACAGGGGGGATCCTGTCAGAAGTATGAGGCGTTATGGCTTACACGGAATACAAAAGGAAAAAAAAAGCCTCATTATTGCACAGGGTGGGAAACTCAGGCTAGTTCTGGGCTACGATTCTGACTTAGGAATACGGTTCAGGAAAAGCAAATGCCATCTGGCAGTCGTTAAGCAGCTGATTGTGCCCCTTTCTCTGTGATTGACTAGTGATTGATTGACAGGTGGTAGCGAGGAAAGGGATAGAGCATGTGTCACAGAGGCACAGAGTGCTTTGGATTTTACTCCTGGAGTGTTTTTGGAGTGTGTGCAAGAAATAACGCAGAGATTTCCCTTTTAATTCATCTCCTGCATTTCAGGGACTTTGCTTTTGTAGGAATATGTTAAAGAACCAGATGCACATTGCACTTTTTTAAAAGAGAAAACTATACTTAAAGTTTTGATTTTGACTTCACTAAGAGAAATTTCCTGGCATTTTTAGTTCTATTCATTTCAATGCCATTTTCCCTAAAACTATGAAGTAAGATCTTTTTTCTCTCAATTGGCCAAATCTTATGAAATGGCTCTAAAGTGTAAGACATTGTATTAGAGGTTAGGGGAAGCAACAAAGCTTAGATAAAATATGGTTCCTGTGTATATGAATGTTCAACCTAAGGGCAGGTGATTAGAGAGATCATTGGATCATAAATTTAGAGACAGGAGCAGACTTTATAGTCATCTAGTCCTGCTTCATCATTTCATTGATGAAAAATATTGAAACTCAATAAACAAGCATTTATTTTATAAAGATTTTTTCTAATTTCCTATAAAACCAATTTTTAACACTCATCTTAAAATTTTTTAGCCTTTAATTCTCTCCCTCCCTCCCTCCAATCCTCCTTTCTTGAGAAAGCAAGCAATTTGCTATAGATTATACATGTGCAGTCATGCAAAACATATTTACATATTAGCCATATTGCAAAAAAATAAATACACAAACCCCAAGAAAACTAAGGAAAGTAAAAAAAATGTTTTTTGATCTTCATTCAGACTCCATCAGTTCTTTCTCAAGAGATGGAAAGCATTTTTCATCATAAATCCTTTGGAATTGTCTTGGATCATTGTATTTCTGAAAATAACTAAGTCATAAACTAAACATAAGTCAAATTTAATTAAGTATTTGCTTTGAATATTGCAAAACAATCCTTTTCTTCAGAATCTTGCAATATATTTATTAGATAAATGGGCTTGCCCAAAGTCGTAGGTAGGAGAGCTAGTTATAGAGCCCTTGATTCTGTTCCTTGAAGTCATTGTCCATTCTACTGTGTATAACAAAAGTTATATATAACTATATAACAAAGTGCTATGAGAAGAAGATACAAAGACAAAATCCATTACAAATTCTTACTTTCAAAGATCTCAAAAGATATTGGTGGGAGTGATTGGACATATACACAAATACCCTAATTCAAGATAGATTGTGAAAAGTACAAAACAAAAAATGGAATAGAAATTCAAAAATCCGGTGATATAAAAAATATGATCTGGGGGTAAGAGGGTTAGGATCAAGGAAGGATATAAGAAGGAGACAATATCTGAACCAATTTTCAGTTCTGATTAAAAGAATGGAGATGATTTTCCCCCTTTATTTCTAATGAAGGAACAAAATTTGAACACAGGATTTCAGCCAACCTGTTATTGATTAGGATGTGGGAGAATTCTATTATACTGCAAAAAATCATATAACATTTCTGAAATGTGCTCACTTCTGTGCTCACAGAGGGTTCTTTTGATTGCAGCAAGGTGCACATGGAAAGAGAATTAACTCTACAGAGAGCTTGGCTTCAAAACGTATCTCTAATTATTTCTACCTGTGAGACCTTAAGCTAGTTACTCAATTTTCCAGTGCCTCAGTTTCCTCATCCCTATGTTAATGATCATAATGGATGAGAAAGAACTTGGATTACATGTTATCTTGAGGTTACTTCAAGCTTTAGACTGTTTAGCAGGTTATTTGAAGTATAGGTTTGGAATTGAAGAGAAGGAAAAGGGTGGGATAGGTAGATTTTGGAATTATCCATATTGAAGTTAATTATGAAACCCATAAAAACTGCTCAGATTACTGAGAGAGTATAGAGAGAGGAGAGCCTGGGGCTGAGCCTTGGAATATGACTGTGCATAGAGATCTACATATTTTGATAAAGATCTCATTAAGAAAACTGAGAAAGAATAGTTCAATTAGAGTCCTTACCCAAGGCAGAGCAGTATAACAAACCCTATGGAAAAGAGTATATTGATGGAGAGAAGACTTAAGTATCAACTGCTCCTGTTGTCAAGAAGAGCAGAAAAAATAGGACATTGAATTTAACAATAAAGAAGTCATTTGTGATCTTGGAGGAGTGGTTTAAGTTAAGTAGTAGGAATGGAAGTAATATTTCAAAGGCTTTCGAATGAAAGGAGATGGATAGGAGGAAAAAGGGAAGATTTTTTTTTCCTTTCTCTTAGTAGTTTGCCTTTAGGAGGGGAAATATAAAATAGTTTGATTAGAGTAAGAGGTCAAGTGAAAGTTTTTTTGTTAAAGAATATATGAAATTTGATAGCCAAAAGCAGCCATAGTTGTAGCCAATGGATAAAAAGAGATTGAAATTTTGGGAGAATGGATGCTGGGATCTACAAACTTCAAGAGGGTAATAAAGGGGATAGATTATAAGTTCAAGTAGAGGGGCTGGCATTGGCAAAGAGAAAAGCAGCCTCTTCCTCTGAGACAGGAGTATAGAAAATGAGAATGTTGAATGGTACTGAGGCATTTTGAAGTATTGAATTGCAGAGAAGACACGTTTCCTTCCATTTTTTTTTCAGTGAAATATTGATTGAGCAAGAAACTCTTTAGAGAAAGTAGGAAATGAGTGGAGTTGATAATTTGAAAAGAGAAGGTTGGTCTTTTGTGGAAAGAATGCTAGAGTTAATCAGGTTGGAATAAAATGATTGGCATGGGACGATAAATTCCTTATTAAATTTACATTACATAAACTTGGTAGTCCCTATCAACTGACATGTTCTTGATTCTTTGAATTATTTCTAATATTTACGGCATACTGGCAAAGACCACACTGGAGGAGGACTGTGTTCTCACCCTATTTACACCATGAATTGTGTCATATAACCTCTCTAATACTGTTTCCTATTTTTTCAATGAACTTACATTAATACAATCCAATAAAATTTATTAAGCATCTACCATTTATAAGGCAATGTGCTAGATGCCAGGATTACAAAGACAAAAGTAAACATAGCTGATCTCAAGGAACTTAATTCCAATGGAAGAGCATTGTTATGGAGAGCCTGCTCTAAATGACCTCTAATGTCCCTTACAATTTTAAATCCATCATCCTTAAATCCTATCACTTAGCCTATGACTAAAGATTTTCTTTGTTCCAAGGGATATATACCATATCATTTGTTCCATACTAGCCCTACAGAACATAAAATAAGTCAGAAAAGGAAAATAAAGGTAACAGGATTTATTATTTAAAAAAAATACTTCACTAAAAGTAGGCAAAAGGCAATGCAGTGAAATACCATTTTTGAGACTTTAATTCATTACTTGGGGGTAAGAGTTTTCTACCTGGGACCAACATGATGACTGCTTCTTTAAGAAAAGAGGGTCTCCAAACAGTTTATGAAGTGATAGATCATATATAAATAGGTTGTTTGCTCTCCGTACAGATGCCATCATTACTAAGTACTTTCAGGCTCTTTGAGAGCTAAATAATTTCGTAATGCATCATTGAACATTTAGTTGCTTCGATAGCAGATGGTTTCAGGGGTCCATCTGCTCACAGCAATGTTTTCAACAAGCCCCCTTCACCTTCACCAAGAGGTTCAGAAACATTAGAATATTCATTCTTCACTACAGGTGCTGTTCTTTTGCTCCCTCTATATGAGGGAAAGGGGTCACCGTCTTTTTACAGAGAGAAGAAGCTGCTGCCTCAGGTTCCTTCAGTAAGATGCCAACCATCAATGGTATGGGGACACTAATGGACACCAGTGCTTAGGACATATTCAGACTTACTTGGATAATCAGTCTTTTTCCTACTTTTTTTTTCCCCTAAAGTGGGCAGACTCTCTGTTAAAAATGAGAAACTAGTCAATGACCCTCTGCTGAGCTCCTGCTATGTGCCAGAGTAGGACCAGGTGCTGTCAGGTTTACCAAAGGATGTACATTTCCTGCTCTCGAGGTCATATGCTGAAAAGGGATGGAGATGTAGGGAGGGGGGCAGCACATACGAAGCAAGCACAACTAAAAAGACATATGGAGAAGAGCAAACTGAGTGCCTAAGTGCCTGAGTGCTAAAGGGGATGGAAGGAAAAGTGCTGAGGGACGCAGCTAGATATGTTTCAGGAGTCCCTAATGCCCCATTACTTAGGTCGTCATTCAATATGCAGGCAAACTGCTGGAGAAACATGATAGTACTGTAGCATGAGGTGAGTATACAGCCATCATTCTATGCACATGCAGAGGTCTCTTTTTCAAAGTGGGAAAAAAACAACAACAATAAAAAGAGATATAGTAAACAAGAAACACAGAAAATTAAAGCGTTTTTTTAAATCCTACAAATGAGTAATTTTGGGGTGAGTCAATTGTGCCTCCTCCTAATGTTATAGAGTTCATAGATTTTATTCAGTTAACTATACAAATATATTTCTAATATTGGATAATTAGAGACATGTCACTTTATCACTGGTATGTCAGCTGGGGAAACTGCTGTCTCTGAAAATAGACATTTCTGTGGGAGGCAAATTTTGCTCCTGTCTCTGATAACCACTGGGGACAATTCAGAGAAGCAGAAAATATTTTATGTTTTATGTGAATATGAATACTTGAATTTTGAACTTTGGGGCAAACCAATTAATACTAAGTTCTGGTGCCTTGGCAAAAATCAATATGAAATGTTCTGAACTGCTTTGGTTATGACTTAGGGAAGTGTCAAATAGGACCAAGTCAGGAAGTCCCTGGTTTGAGTTTCATTCACTATTTACAATTTTACAATTACTTTATCCTTAGTTTTCTCATCAGTAAAATGAGTATGATGAATACCTATATTATCCACTTCAGCCAGACTATTGTGAGGCTCAAATGAGATAATCTATATAAAGTGTTTTACAAAATTTATAACACCATGAAAATGTCAATTATTACATTTAAGTAGTGATGTTTGCTCTCTGGTTATGACTTTACAAACAAACAATTTTGTTGGGTTCTTTTTTGAAAGTCAGAATTTAATGAAATAATTTTTTATGTGGGGAAAGAGGCCCTAGATGAGTGATTTTCATTTTTTTGTGACAGTAAAAATTTATCCAGTTATTTCAAGGGATGCTATGGAATTTGGCACAAACTACAAAATTTACAGGATCATATAATTTGAAAATTAGAAGGGACCTCAGTAGTCATATCATCCAACCCAGTCTCTTTTATAAATAAATACCTGACTGGTAGTCAGTACAATTAAATTTAAAAAATCTTCAAGAAAAGAAATATATCGTACCTTGAGGCAATCTGTTCCATTGTTGTACAGCTCTAATTATTGCTAATTTTCTCCTGACATCAATCCACAAATCTGCCATTTTGCACATTTTAGGCTTATACTTTAAGCACTAGAATGGACTTGAGGAATTATCTAGTCCAATCCCTTCATTTCACAAATAAACTGAGGCTGAAAGGGGTTAAGTGAATGACCCAAATTATATAGGTAGTAAGTGACAGTGATAGGCTTTGAACTTCTGACAAATGACTCCAAATCTCTATTTTCACTGGACCACAATGCCTCCACCTATGGCTCCTGGTCTTTCTTCTCAGGCCATTCCAATCTTTCTTCCACCTGACAGCTATTCAAATATTTGAAAAGAATTATCATCCACAACTACCACAAAGTCTTTTATTTTTCAGGTTAAATATCCCCAATTCCTTCAAACTATGATTTCATGACGAACTCAAGAATTTCGTCTTTTTTGCCCTTCTTTGGACAAGCTCCAATTTATCCATGTCATTTTCATTGTCTTTATTTTTTTTTTTAAAGATGCATAGGAATAGTGAGTGGGACTACCATTCCATTGGTGTACAGGACTTTTGGATGAAGACTCTCCCTCTGGCAATACAAGTCATCACCTTCTCTTTGACTTAAAGAGTTAGCTAGACATCCATCTCTGAATGGGCAGCAAGTCACCAAAAACCCCCTTTTATGGCCAGATCCAGACTAAAATGTAATTTAGAAATGTCTAACAAAAGAAAGAAAAATACAATCTCAATAATATTAATTTGTGGTTTTCTAAGTCAATCTGCAGGGATTGTTTCTATTGGAGTCTGATACCACTGGTATCTTGGGCAATGAGACTGAATGACTTGCCCAGTCACATTGTAGGTGGCAGTGGTGAGATCTGAATCCAGGCCTTTTGGACTTCAAGGCCAGCTCCCCATCTACTGTTCCATGCTTTCCTCTTTGAAAAGATACAGAATTGGAGATGGAAATATGGTGATAAGTATATGTAGATGGATAGCTAGATCAACATCAAGTCTGATATCTATGATTAGACTGATTGATGGCTAAGATATAAGATTTGATATTTATCTTCTTATCCATTCATCCAATTCATCCATCTATCTCATTACAAGTCTATAGATCTAGAGCTGGAAGATATCAAAGCTCCTCTAGTCCAATACCCTTCTTTTACAGATGAGGAAACTGATCTCAGATGGTATCTGCTTTGCCAGAATCCACTAGACAATAAGGGGTGGGAGTAGAATTCCAAATGAGTTGAGTGCTTTTCCCACTGCACCAAGATACCTCCAATATTTTTAGTAGACGGAGCTAGAAGTCAAATGTGACAAGACAAATAGTGATGTGGTGTTATAACCTCAAGAAAGCTAGAATCATGGTCTTAAGTAATTGATTTCTGACTTAAAAATGGGTTTCTTACCATTATAGTACAGACAGAGTTTACTTAGAGCTGCTGCCGATTATATCTGGGTATTCTACTAGCTTCTCTCTTTCTACATAAACATATCTACATTTACAAAGTTTTGCTCTATGCAATAAATCATGATGTATTTTTCTTTTGTTTAAAAATGTGAAATCATTTTGTGCTAGATTTTATTCACATTGTACTCAAGATTTAATGTTTTAATCAAAAATAATTATTTGCCTTTAAGCATTCCAAATAAGTACTTGTCCATTTGATTGGGGCCAGTCTAGCATTTGCCTATCTGGGAAAGAAAAAAGCAGCAAAAGCACCATTTCTTTTCTGATTAGGGTAATCAAAGACAGACAGTATATTTAATTAGATGTTGATTTTGACTGAAACAAAGCTATTGACCTGTTATTCTTATGTAGATAGTATAATTGTGAAAGTGCAGCTAGGTGATGCAATAGACAGAGTACCAGGCCTGTAGTCAGGAAGACTCATCATCCTTAGTTCAAATCTGACCTTAGACACTTTCTAGCTTTTTGATTCTGGGTAAGTCACTTAACCCTGTTTGTTTCAATTGCCTCATCTGTCAAATGAGCTGCGAATGGCAAAACACTCTAGTGTCTTTGTGAAGAAAACCCCAGATTCATAAAGAGTCAGACAGGAATGAAAGATAATTCAACAACTGAATAAATATGAAAAATACATATATGACAAGAGAGGAATAAGATTGCATTTACCATACTAAGAAAACTTAGATCAGATATTTGATTTTAAAATTCTGTAGGCTTTGATCTCAATTAAATAATGACTAACTAGCCAGGACCTTAAAAAATGCAAATGGAGGGAAAATTAACTTATCAAGGATCTAATAAAAAACAAAAACAAATTCAGGAGGTTGCATAGGAGTCAGTATAAATGTAATTTGAATAGGTTTTCTGTGTCTATATCCAAAATAAAGAATGATATGGTTAAAAGAGAAGAGGGCTTAGCATAAAAAAAAATCCTAGAAAATTTAATTAACTAGAACCTAACAATTCAATTCAATGAACATTTATTAAGTATCTGTTCGGGTAGGCACTAGGGAGATGCGATTCATCTAATTGATTTGTTAAGCTCCTATTATGTACCAAATGAGATAATATTTATAAAGCAGAGTGCCTGGCATATAGTATGTGTGACATAAATGCATATTCTCTTCCTCTTATCCAACCACCAGATATTGTGCTATGCACTGAGAATACAAAGCCCCACATAAATTGGTTCCTGTTCTCATGCAGCTTACATTTTATTAGGGAAATAATTTGTACATTTGGAAGAAAATACAAAATATATGCAGACTAAATATAATATAATTTCCAAGTGAAATATTATAGCTAAAAAGATCAGGGAACCAGCCTTGATTCCCCTCCCAACCCCAATTTTTTTCCAAGTCACATCCTAGTTCTGAATGCCTTCATCTACCTCCCCTCTGCTTTTAGATTCTTTTTGTGTTCTTTTCCCACATTAGAAAGTAAGCTCATGAAGGGAAGAATCTTTCTCTTTGCTTCTGTTTGTATCCCTAGTGCTTAGCACAAGGTCCAGCCCAAAGTAAATATCTAATAAATGCTTATTTCTTCCTTCCTTCCTTCCTTCTTTCCCTCCTTCCTTCCTTCTTTCCCTCCTTCCTTCCTTCTTTCTTCCTTCCTTCTTTCCTTCCTTCCCTCCTTCTTTCCTTCCTTCCCTCTTTCTTTCCTTCCTTCCTTCCTTCCTTCCTTCCTTCCTTCCTTCTTTTCCTCCTCCTCTCCCTTTCTTCATTCTTTCCTTTTCCCATATTTTACTTTCTCCCTTCCCTTTTTTTCCTTCTCTATTTCCTTTCTTCCTTCACTCCTCTTCTCTCTCCCTTCTTTCTTTTCTTTTTCAATTCCTTCCTTCCTTGGCACTGCTCTGATTCAAGTCTTAGCTCAAAAATCTGCAGCATCTCTCTATTGCTGCTAATAGTAGAGACTCCTCATCCTGGCAACAAATGTTCTCTATAAGCTCACTAGAATCTCTCTTCCATGGCCTTATTTCACAGTATTCCTCTTTGTTTATTCTATCTTCTGATTAATCTATGAGTTTTTTCTCAAACTACTCATTCCATCTTTATCTCCTATAGTAGCACAAGTCACTCTGCATTCCTGAAAAGCCTTCAAACTCATCTTCACCTTTAAGTCTCTTATCATCCTGGAAAGTTTAGTGCAGGTGAAAATATCCTTTATAAAGTTTCCCTAGTGTGAATACCCTTTTCTTCATCAGCTTACTTCCATACATCTGTGGACAAATTTTTTCCCTTAAAAAGAATGTAACCTCTTTGGTGGGTAGAGTCTAGTCTTTCCTTTGAGTCTTACTCAAGACTACAGGAGTACCTTGCAAATAGTAGGTCCTTACTAAATGTTTCTTAGATTTATTTTTGATTGATTTGAATATTCTGTATAATCCAGAAACTGACCAGGGGGCTCCTATAATATGTGAGGAACACAACCTTCTGACTGCCAAGTGCAGGAATTCCCTAAAAATTGTGACAAAAAGAAACTAATTCAGAGCCATACTATTAATAATCTTTCTTTTCTTTCTTTTTTTTTTTTTTAGAGACCAATTCAATAGTTTATTAAATGGAGAGAAATACTGGGACCAATGGATGCATGTTTGATCCCAGGGCTGGACAAGACTATCATCTCAAAGAGTCCAGCCAATAATCTTTCTTGATCTATACCCAGAGACTGTTAGACTTGAAGTTAGAATGAACTTAGATCAAATTATTAACTGTGTAACCTTGTGGGTAAGTCACAACTTCTCTTAAGCTGAGAAATGGACATTAATAATAATGTTTATCTCATGAGGTTGTTGTGAAAATCAAATGAAATAACATAAAGATCTTTGTAAACCTTAAAGCATTATACAACCACTAGTTTATACCTTGTAAATGTCTTTTATAAAGTAGAAAACATTTACTAAAACAAACTAACAGTATTTAGCTAAAGCCTTGGCTTAATTAAGTCAGACAGCTAGACAAGAAAGATTTATTAACCATTTGCAATGTTCCAGAATTATTTTTATAAGATGTGATATAAAGTAAGGCAAAAACAGTGTCCCTGCCTTCAAGAGGTCCACAATCTAATAGAGAATATGTTCTGTAAAGTTGAAGCATTTTTTTTTATGGCTACACTAATTCCAGGTTTTCTTAAACCAGTGCTTCATGTCTCAAGACAAAGTCTTAAAAGTATTTGCTGTATTTGTTATATATACTCTAGGAAATGCACACAATTAGATAGGCAATTATGCCACCTTTTATGGCTTTTGATCAGTGCAAAAAGCAGTACAGAATTCTCTAACTGCACTTTCCTGACCAATAGGTATCAATTTCCTCTTGGAAAGAGCTTGAAATCCTCTTATCTCTGGGATTATGTTACAGCATAACCTCCAGCACCAAAAAGGAGATTAGTTACTGACTTCCAAACCATAATACCACACTTGGGAGATCTGATGATCTGATTCAAAGTATCGTTAGTATAGAAGATGGGAAAGGAAATGTTAAGGCTCAATAGGACAGGAAATGTTCCCTTACCATTGTCTATATTCAATCCAATATTGATTACTAGTTCCTTTCAGAATCTTAGTTCCTGTTTGTCCCTGTAGTCTGAAGCAGATTATTCCACAGGATGGAGTCAGGTACATAAAGGGAAAGGGAGAATAATGAATGACCAAAACAAGTTTATCTGAAATAAGTAACTGAGCCCTCAATGCATCTAAACTATACTATATCAGATTGTTTTAGTGCAATTAAGTTCTCAGTTATTTTCCTTGTGTAAACATAACTTTTGCCATAGAATTCAATTAGAGAGTCCTTTACAAATTCTCATATATTGTATTATTTCACAAGAACATTGAGAGGTAAGTGCTTCTGTTAAGGATAGACCTTGTGCTAAACACTGGGGATACAAATAGAAGCAAAGAGAAAGATAGATTCTTCCCTTCATGAGCTTACTTTCTAATGTGGGAAGAGAACACAAAAAGAATCTAAAACTTACTTAAAACTAAATATCATAAATTGTGATGAGCATAATGATGATTACAGATTAAATACTTGAGACAGACATAGTTAAGTGACTTGCCTAGGATTACACAGCTAGTAAATGTCAGAGTCAGGATCTGAATTTAAGTCTTTCTGATTCTAGGTTCATTGTGTCACTTGTCTATTGCTTTTTGGTAAAAGAAAAAAAAATAATTCAGTGATAGCACTAGATTTTTATGGTTGCAAATACCTGGGTAATTTAGGTTACAACCAACATTTTAATCTTAATTACCTATGCAGTTGCAACTATATAGCCCTACCCTTAATACTGACATTATAAAATTGAACTTAGAAAATGTTTCATAGGTATTACTATATGGAGGACTTATTATGAGAAACCCTAATTATGTTTATGCTTCATTGACAATTTTACATCAGAATGAAGCAACTGCAAATTTGAAGGTCATTAATGAAAAGACTATTTCTGCCCCTTAAATGAAAAGCACCACTGCCAATAAGGAGTTGACCTATAATCACAAAATAACTAAATTATAGTGATTAAATCAGAGGTAATTTAAGCATTTGGTTAAAAGATGAAATTGAACCACCTACCAATGTTTATTTGGTACTTAACTACTTGCTTTAGCTTTAGGCTTAAATTTTTCATTTTTATATTTCAGTTTTCATTATATTTTTTCTCATCCCTCAAGAGGAGAGGTCCATTCATAAACTCATTATATTAGTCATAAAGCATATATCTAAACACATAGAGAGTTGTCTCTATGCAGACAATTAGGCATTGGAAGTGCCACATTTTTTTGATGCTAGATTTTGTTGGATTAGAGGTTGGATTCTTTTTTCCTAATCAGGATCTGATCCACTACAGAAAATGCTCTCTGGGACTTGCTAATATAAGTTGTCGCCAGAAACCCAACATCTACATTTTGAAATAATCTTTTTCATGACTGCTTCATTTCATTTCCATACCATAGGAGTCTAACAAATCTATTTTCACAATATTTCCAATCTCCCAATGTAAGGAGTCAGGATTATTTACTCTTCTGATGCCTCCAAGTGCCACCCATGTCATACTTTTGCTTGAGTGGGTGATACTCAAAGAATCTGATATCTAATCTCAATGGCCTTTGGGCCCTTCCTTAAAAAAAAAAACAAAAAACAAAAAACAGCAAACAAACATGCCCAGTTCTATATACATAGAAATAAAAGTGAGATGTCAGTGCTTTGGAATGAACCTTACATCCAGTTTCTCTGTGTAGGATTTGGCATTTTACTTGGAAAACCACCAGTGGCAATAACAGTTTCTGCTTTGGATCTCAGGTCTCTGTACAGAGAAATAGATAATTAAGTTTTTACTTCTTTCCTGCAAAGGCATATAGATAGAGGTCCAAATTAAAGTGAATCAAATATGCGAATCAATGACTATTTGAATGGAAAATCTACCAGTTACCTGCCAGTCCTTTAAAAAAAAAACCCTCAAATACACAACTTTTCTATGACAAACACAATTCTTAGCCAAGTGGGAAAACTAGGAATTGTACACTCCCAATTTAATCACAGTCTATCCAGCATTAATATCTAGATACAAAAATAGTAAGTTTTAGGAGTATTAATTTTTTTTTACCATAATTTTCATTAAATGATTCAGTTTTTAGTAAGAAAAAAACCCTCATCATGATAGTGTGAGGGACAAACAGTATGGTACTTTAAGAACATGAGTGTTTAACTGTGAAATCAATGCCCTCTTTGCTACAATTTTAATTATCCCAGGAGTGCAAACCAAATTTTATTTCATAGGAGTAAAAGGACACTGCATTGTGACCTCTTCACAAAAGAAATGCATCAGTTGTTTCAGTGAAATACATCCATTAATCTCCTTTCCTAAAAGAAGACCCTAGCAGCACAGAGACATTGGGATCTAAGTAGGACCTAAATTGTCTAAAAAAAATGAATTTCTTAATTTTTTCCCACCAAGTGTATTTGCTAATTGTCAAAGAGAAGGTATACTAAAACATATCCAGACATCAAACAACGGTTCTAATTGGACAAGTAAAACTTGTGCACTTTTTTTGAGAGAAATCTTCATTTCTATAGCTAATATTTTTTTTGCTATAAAAATCATTTCCAAATTTATTTAAGGCATAAATACTCCATGTCAATATGAACTTGGAGTTTAAATTGACTTGTATTTTAATATTGTATACAATAAAAGGAAAAAGTATTATCTTATATTGAAATTCTGTGTAACTGTCTACATACCATAGTTTATAGTAAAAACCAAATAACTAAGTTTAACTTGTAACCAAATTAGTTTTAAATATTATGGATTATTTGGCATCTGGTACTGTAATAAGAAAATTACCAATATTATCCCAAAATTCCTTTTTAATCAAAAGGAGTACATTTTTTTTCTGTATACAATCATAAGGAGTTTTTGTTTTTTACAAAATCTTTTGCTGTTTGTATAAGCATTCACATATGTGCCTGAGTGGAATTCTTGAAGAAAAAATTACAATAATCAATATAAAAAATAATGAAATCAGCTATCAGAAATATTCAGTAATTTAAGTTCTCTGCTTTGCTACAGAAAGAGACTATATATTTACAAGTCCCAATGAAGTTTTAAACTTTATTTAAATGATTTGGGCTTGATTCCACTTTATCTTTTCCTGAGAAGAGACATTCTATTGGGATCTTTGCAAAAGCCAAGCTCGGGTTCATTGCCTCTATGTCTTGTTGAAAGTTCTTAGAGCAGGGTTCTTTTTTGATTTCTTTTTTATTAATGGGAAATGCTGTTCGCCTTTAGATGCCATCACTCTCGTTCTTAAGCAGTCCAGCACAGCAGCCTTTGCAACCCTATAACCTCAATTTTTAAATGGTGCACCAGCTTCCCATTTGAGTTGGGATACTACACGATTTTCCCTGCCTTCCAAGTTAAGAAAATTACTTGGTGCAGGTCATGGTAAAGTCAGAATTATGACATAATTGGAAGCAGCATGTTCAATTTGGGGGTAACCAGACAGTGTTATGGGGGAAGAGATGGGAGGGGTGTTTTTCTTTCTCTTGAACCATTTACACGAGTATTCCGCTGTTCCTTTTGGATAGAGACGAGACTTTTCAGCACCCATTTCGACTCCAATTTAATGAAGTTGTTAAAGTAGCAAGACTGACAGGTTAATTATCCTTTATAAAAGGGGGACAAATTGAACTGTGTCTTTCCATCATTTTTTGATATATCAAGAAGCTCCAGAGGTGCTCAGATGCCACTCTGGTGAATAGCACAGCTAATCCACTCTGCAATTCTGTCTTGACCCTGCTCTCCCCACCGGGGCCGCACTCGATTGCAGTTGGTTTTTGTTTCACATTCAACAGATCCCACTTTATTATAAATTCAGAAGGATTTTTTTCCCCTTCTCTCTCCATATGTTGGCTGACAGCTCCCCTGAAATAACTGATGGCTAAATTTAAACTCTGATGAAAATTAACCCAAGTGTTAAATGCAAACAGGAACTGCTTGGAAGAGAAAAGAGTTATCATAGTAGATGCCAAACAGTGGAAAATGTGTGTAAATTAATGGAGCCTCACTGGTGACAAGCTGTCAGGCAGTTTGATGGCTCTTGCTCTCATTTTAGTCCCACTGAAGTTGGCCAGAGGGCAGCATGGACAAGTCCTGCTTTTCAAAAAGACCGCGGGATGCTTGACAGTAACGCTAACTAGATCATCGAAAGTTCATGGTCAAATAAGAGATTTTTTTTTTCTTTTTGCGAAGCTTTGCACTAAACAGAGTTCACAGACAGATGAGCTATGAATGAGATATTAAATTGCAGGTGCAGCAAAAAATGGTCACAAAAAGAAAGAGGGACCAGTAAGGGAAGGAGGAAAAAATCACAAGTCTGGGCTATTGCTTCCAGATTTAAGTTAATATTCAAGAAGCAGTCTTGTTAGTCCCAAATGAGCAGTTGACTTTAAAAGATTTTCCTAGTTAGAGAGCAATGTTTCACTTAATGGAGGCATCTGGCAAAAAAAAAATCATATTTTCCAGTTTTTTTCAAATTAAAATACATCATTTTCCTGGAAGCTCAATAAAATGAAAAAAAAAAAAGGAAATTAGATTAAAGTGAGTTGTTGTCCTATAAGCATTCCTGTTTTAAATACATGGCAAAGCAAAGATAAATTCAACTCATAGATTTACAGAACATCTTTTTTTTTTTAATCAATATTCAGAAGGCAAAAAATATCCCTTTTTTTTTTTTTGCTTCTTTGCAAAACAAAAGGAAAAAAAGATAAACATTTGGTGGTATTATTATTAATTATAATGTTACATATTTGTATTATAATCTTAGCATGCTAAAATACATTTATGAGCTTACAATTCATTTTTATATTCTATTCATCATATATTTATTATTATTACTTCAATAGCACAGTTATGAATAAAATGTGGTGGTTGTTCAGACATACCTGATTATTTGTTACCCCATTTGAAAATTTTTTGGTTTAGATACTGGAGTGGTTATCATTTCTTTCTCCAATCTCATTTTATATGTGAGGAAACTGAGGCAAATAGATTTAAATGATTTTCCCAGGGTCACACAGGTAATAAGTGTTTGAGTTTAAATTTGAACACAAGAAGATGGATCTCCCTGACTCCAGGCCAGGCACTCTGTCCACTGCACCATCTGGCTGCACTTATGAATAAAATAGCATTTAATTAATTTTATCTTTTCATTATTAATAAAAATAATATCATACTTATATGGCAATTTAAAATTTGTGAAGAGCTTCTTATTTTAGTTAGCAATCCTTTGGGGAGAAGATAGGTGTGAACAATATTGTTATCCTGATTTTATTGATGTGAAACTAAGAATCAGAAAGGTTAAGCAACTTGCCTATAATCATACAGCTAGTAATTATAAGTGTAAAGATTTGAGCTTTTCTAACTCCAATGCTGCCTCTAAATCTAGCACTCTGATGAGACTGTTGCCCTTCAGTAATCTCTTCCTTTTTTTCCTTCCTTCCTTCCTCCCTCCCTCTCTTTCTTTCTTCCATCCTTTCTGCCACTATTCCTCCTTTCCCCTATTCCTCCATTCTTTTCTTTTTTCTCTTTCCTTCCTTTCTTTTTCATCCTTTGTCCTTTCCTTTCTTTTTTTCTTCTCCTTTCTCTTTCTTTCACCTTCCTTCACTTTCTTTATCTTTTCCACCTCTACTACAGATTTTCTTTTACCCCCCATGTCCTATTTGTCTTTCTATTTTTTAAAAACCTGTTATGTTTTGGGGTTCCTATATTAATAGGTATGGGATAATAGGTATTAATAGGTATGTTAATAGGGGAGAGAGTGGTACATGATAAGCATTTATATAGTGCATACTGTGTTCCAGGCACTGTGCTAAGTGTTTTACAAATATTTCCTCATTTGATCCTTACAATAATTCTTCATGGTAGATGTTAGCATTATCTCCATTTTATGGTAGAGGAAACTGAGATGAAATAAATGATTTCCCCAGGGGATTATAGAAGGAAGAAAGAAGGAAGGAAGGAAGGAAGGAAGGAAGGAAGAAAGGAAGGAAGGAAGGAAGGAAGAAAGGAAGGAAGGAAGGAAGGAAGGAAGGGAGGGAGGGAGAGAGTGAAGGAGGGAGGAAAGGAGGGAAGGATAGGAGGGAAGGAAGAAAGGAAGGGAGAAAGGGAAAAAGGGAGAGAAGGAAGGGAGGAAGAGAGGGAAGGAGGGAAGGAGGAAGAGAGGGAAGGAAGAGAGGAAAGAAGGGAAGGAGGAAGGTAGGGGAGGGAGGGAGGAAGGGAGGAAGAGAGGGAAGAATAAAGGGAGGGAGGAAGGGAGGAAAAGAGGGAAGATGAAAGGGAGAGAGGGAGGAAGGGAGGAAAAGAGAAGAAAAGGTGAAAAGAGGAAGAAGGAGGAGAAGGAGAAGAAGAAAAAAAGAGAAAATGATGATAATAAAGAATTGTTTGTGCCTACTATCTCAAGATAGAAAACATTAATATTGTGAGTTTTAATGATTTAAAAATCTTCTCTGTGCAGTAATAATCAGGCTTTTAGGTGCTATAATGCCCTATAGTTATTTCTTTGTATTTAAGATATGCTTCATTATGATGAAGGAATGATATTTATCTCAAATATTCCCAGTGATTACTATGGTTTATTTCTCCATGAAAGTTTATTGTGTTTTCATATACTCATACAAACTACTTCCAAATGAGTACTTCTGATTTTCTCAATAGCCCTTGTTTTCTTAAACTCTTGGAATAACTGAAAATTTGAGATAAGGACTTCAGTAACTCTGATCTTGTCACTTGTTACAGAAGACATCATAGCTAGCAGCAAGATACCTGTTTCTGATCTTGAAAGATGAAGTAGTCAGATAAGGACTCCCAGACAAATCTCTTTCCCTACCCATATTCAAGGGCCTATAGAGAGGTGATAGAGACCTCTTGACAGAGTCCTTTATCAAATACTGCCCTCAAAATCTGGCCTTGGACCCACTATGCATCCCCTGGCTATAAGCTCAAAATATAGTAGCTGAAGTTCCTTTTCTCAGTGGGGTAAAAAATGTAAAAAAGCCTTGACCTGGAAGTCAGAATATCTGAGTGCAAATTTTAACTTTGACATTAGTTTCAAGCTGCTTAACTTCCTTATGCCTTAATTTCTTCTTCTATAAAGTGGAAATAGAAATAGCTACACTACCAATCCTACACAGTTATTGTATGAATAGCGCCTTGTAATAATTAAAGTCACATAAGCAGTTTAAGATGTCAAACAACTGTGAATTATCATTACTATAATTTTCTTGCATTGGTCTAGGCCTTCCATGTTAAAGTGTCTTAGAGTATCTGATTTCTTTAATTGTCATCTATAGTCATATGAAAAATGCTGTAAATACTGTTGATTAGAGAAATGCAAATTAAAACAACTCTGAGGTACCACTTCATATCCCTCATACTGGCTAAGATGATAGTAAAGATAATGATAGACATTGGAGGGAATGCTGGAAAACTGAGATACTAATGCATTGTAGGTAGAGTTGTGAAATGATCCAACCATTCTGGAGAGCAATCTGAAACTATGCTCAAAGTCTATAAAACTGTGTATACCCTTTGGCTCCTCAATGCCATTACTGGTCTTTGTTGTGTCCTGCTTTCTAGAGCTCCCAAGTTGGGGTGACAAGATTTACTGTGTTTTTTAGAGCCCCCACACCAGGGTTTTGTGTGCTTTCTAGAGCCTCCTGTTGGGGGGTAACAAAATGTACCATGTTTTCCAGAGCCCTCACGACAGGGTATTGTGTGCTTTCTAGAACCCCAAGTTGGGCTAACAAAACTTACCATGGTTTCTAGAGCCCCCACACCAGGACAAATAAAACATACCATTTTTGTGGAGGAGTAATGAAGCAAGACTACCAAGGATGGTGGAAATATGGAGTCCATTTATTCCCAGTTCTTTCATCATTATATACCCTAATACCCTTATCTAATAAAAACAACACTGCACATGTGCTAAGTATATACTGCGCACATGGGACCATGTGAACTATTTGCTATTGTATGTAGTTTGTCACCTGGTATCAATCTGCTTCAATCACAGCACAGGTTGTCACTGCCCCCTGACTTCTCAGGAAGGCCAAGAGCCCTTAGGGGAGATGGGGAGCCAAACTAGACATTGTTAGCAGGTTCTCTGTGGGCTGAAGGGTCTTATACCTCACCCAGAGTTCCCCCACTGTTTGTGGTCCTCTACATCTCACACTTTCTTTTGTTTTAATTGAAGCAGGTATATACCAGTGGCTAAATCCATACGCATAGGAAGAATCACACAGGCAAGTTGTAATATCACACAAGCCAGTAGTACATAACAATATGAATAAACAAAATACTATAACGATTTCCATGAGTCCCAGAAGGAAGATATAGAAAATAACTATCAATTCACAATCATACATACACTTCCTTCAGTAGCCTAGAGATAGTCCAAAACCAATCTATTGTCCAACACTTCATGTGTCAAGGAATCCAGTGATTCCTTCAGGTTTTGAATTCCTACATCAATCTTATCAACAATTATTTTTGATGTTCATGAGTCAATTGCTATACATTAAGGGTTAACTGCCAGGCTTTTTAAGTGGTGGGTACAATCAGTGATAGAAGCATCCAATGTTTCTTGGGTTTTCTTCATTTTGAGGGTCTTTTTTTCTGTCTCTCTCCGATGATCAAGGCGGATATGGCTCGTTGACACCCATGGGTTCTTTCTCCATCAAGCAAACCCTCTCCTCCAAGCAGTTAACCTATCTGGTCCTTTCCATTCACAACTCTTTGGATCTTTCCATATCACCTGGCAATTATCTAAAGATATTGAAGCTGCTCACACTGGACACTGCCATTCCAGCAGGTTATGTATGCCGGAGCCAGTTTAGCTCCATCAAAAATCAAAAAATTAATAAAATATAGAGTTAAGTTTAGACATTCTCTAGGGTTACCTGTGGCTCCCCCTTTCTTTTGTTTTTGGAGGAGCATCTTGATTTTTCTGTTCCTCCTCTCTACTATTGCCTGACCTTGAGGATTAAAAGGTATGCCAATGATGTGTAAAATATGCGGGTCCATTATCTGTTTTTATTGCTTAAGGCACATTCATAATTGTAAAATTCCTTTTATAAGGAATTCAGTGGCCACTCAGACTCTTTTGCTGCTGGTATTGCAAAAGTAAATCCTGAAAAGGTGTTCAGTTACAACATGGATTTTCCAGATTTCCTTTTTACAGCAAATACAAGGGAATTCCAAGGACTTAGAGAAGATTGTAGATGTCCTTGGTCAAGTTGCTTCTCTACTATATCTAATAAAGCCTGAATTCTATCACTCGCTAAGGGCCACTGTTCCATCCACCCTGGTGTATCAATTTTCCATTGAATGGGAACAGGTGAGAGTGCTGGTAGGCCTTAGACAGCAGCCCTGCCTAAAAAGCCAAAGTATTTAATTGTAATCCTAACTGTTGTAAGATGTCTCTTCCTCGTGGATTGATGGGGATTTTTTTTTTTTAACTACAAAAGCAGTGAAAACTTTTATTTTATCCTCAAATTTCCATCTCAAAGGAGTAGCACTAAGTTCAGCTGGCTCCTATGCCAGACATATGGGTATTTGCCATAATATTTGGCCAGTGACTGGGATATTAGCTACACAATCTCCAGTTTCCCAAATCAATGTATGGATAGATATTGTTTTGTAAGCACTCTCAGGAAGTGAAATGGTCAAGCCTACTGTATATGAAGGCAAAGGGTCTATAGGCTGGATAGGGACAGGGGCAGGTTTCAGCTCTTCAGGGGATATCTGAGCAGTCCAGGCAGCATACAACTCTCTTCTCCCTAATTGCAATATCCTCCCCCCACCTGCTTGCTTAAAGACTCCCTGGGTGTAATAGCAGCTGCCATCATGCCCCAAGTGTTTTTTGCCTGGGACCCTGGAGCTGAGCCTCACTTCTTATAATGAGGACAGAGCGGGTGGGCAAAACTGCCTCATGGGAGGTGCTGATGGTATCATTGCCCTTCCCACTCCACTTTCTTTTCCTCCCCCTCCTCCCCATGAAGGTAGAGTTGAGGGAGGAGGGTCAGAAGATGGGGAATACCCTAAGGACTCATGCTCAGGTGAAGGCAGAATAGAAAATGAGCTTTGAAGGTGAAAAGCAAGCTCATCAGCAAGGTATTTAAGGTACTTAATTCCTTTTCTGCCCAACAGGCCATGGTACTTAAGATCCTGAGCAGTAACAAACAAAATAAATCAGTACAATACAAAAAAAAAAAAATCTTCCTTAGCTCTGGCACAAGTGCTGTATCCTCCACAGCTACAGGCACCAACCCTCTACTTGTTTTTCTCCTACACTTCCTGGTTTGATTACCTAAGTTAAAATCTTTTCTTTTTTTCCTTAAAACCAATTTTACTCCATTGTATTCAGTTAGTTCTTCTCCCACTATCTTCCACATCTCTGGCTCCAAACTCTCCTTCTTACAATGCCACAGAGATGTGCACTCCAGAGCATCTGACAACCCAGTGATCTGCTTCTGAGTTACCAACAAACCTTGCTTCTCTGTTATCCTAACTAAGCATGCCTCATACTTTCCTGGGAGGAGGCTCTTTTCTTAGTATTTGCCCCATTTCAGCTGAAAAATGAAAGTGACTAGATTAGCCCTGATTCTTCCCTCTTGCCTATGTTTATATTTATCCTATTTCCTGATCACAGGGACTTCACCACTGAACTCAGCTGATCACATCAATTGAGCTGATGTGTGTAGGACCCCACCTAGAGCCCCACATTTAGGCGCCAAATGTTATGTTCTTCTTTCTAGAGCCCTCAGATTGGGGTGACAAAACATATTGTGCTTTCTAGAGCCTCCCCCCATGCCAGGGTGGTTAAAATACATCATCTTAGTGGAGGAGTGATAAGGTGAGATTCCCAAAGATGATGGAAATATGGAGTTCATTTATTCCCAGTTTTTTCACCCTTATATACCCTAATACCCTCATATAACCAAAGCAACACTGCACATGCGCTAAGTATATACTGCACACGCGGGAACATGTGAACAACTTGTTATTGTCTGTAGTTTGCCACCTGGTATCACTCTTCCACCTTGTATCACTCTGCTTCAATCACAACATAGGTTGTCACCACCCCCTGACTTCTCAGGAAGGCCTAGAGCCCTTAGGGGAGATGGGGAGTTGAACCAGACATTGTTAGCAGGTTCTCTCTGGGCTGAAGGGTCTTATACCTTACCCAGAGTTCCCCCACTGTATGTGACCCTCTACAGATCTGTATCTCAAGGAAATTATAAAAAGGGAAAAGGACCCACGATGTTTTCTTACAGCTCTTTTTGTAGTAGCAAAGCAATGGAAAATGAATAGATGCCCATCAATTGGGGAATGGCTGAACAAGTTGTGGTATATGAAAGTCATGAGGGCAGCTAGGTGGTATATTGGATAGAGCACCAGTCTTGAAGTCAGGAGGACCTGAGTTCAAATCAGGTTTTAAATACTTAACACTTCCTGGCTGTGTGACCCTGGGCAAGTCACTTAACCTCAATTGGCTCAGAAAAAAAAAAAAAAAGGAAAGGAAAGGAAAGATGAAAGCCATGGAATATTATTGCTTTATAAAAAAAATAATGGACAAGCTATTTTAGAAAAGTCTGGAAAGATTTACATGAACTGATGCTAAGTGAAACAAGCATAATCAGAAATACATTATACATAATAACAGCAAGAATATGCAATAATCAACTGTGAAAGATTTAGTTCTTCTCATTGGTTCAGTGATCCAAGGCAATCCCAATGGAGTCTGGACAGAAAATGCCATCTGCATCCAGAAAAAGAACTATGGAGATTGAATGTAAATCAACACATGCTATGTTGACTTTCCTCTCCCATGGTTTTTCCCTTTTTCTGATTTTTCTCTCCCAACATGATTCATAAAGCAATGTGTATTGAAAATAAATTAACTAATTAAAAAATTTAAAAATATATATGATCTTACTCCTATATCATACATAATGGACCATACAATTCAAATACATAATCTTATGTTTCTTTGATATCTCTATTACTTTATGTTTTAGTTTTGTCTACCCAACTAGATTACAAGATCTGTGAAGGCAAAAAACTATTTACTGTATTTCTTACATATGTCTTTATGCAGCCCAACACTATTCTATGCACATGGGAAGTGTTTGCTTATTGATTTACTGATAATTTGAAAGGTAAATTTGCAAGAGGAAGGGAAGGGGCCCATAAATACATTCATATATATATATATATATATATATATATATATATATACACACACATATACACATCTTTATATATTATATATTTCATTATTATATATTAATATTAATTAATTAATATATAATATTACATATTATATATTATAATTAATTTCTATATAGAATGAATTTTTTTTGGTTGTGCTATTTTGTATTTCTTTATTACATTAGGCCTGACTTTATATAGAAAGAACTGGTTGATTACTTCTGAATGGGAAGTCATCTGTGGTTTATCTCTAATTCTAAAACAACTTTCAACAAATCTCCATATGCTCCTAAAATGCTACCTTCCCAAATGATAATGCATATTCATAATTTTTATTATTCTAATTATTGACCTAAGAATAAGAATTTTTAAGCCATTCATTATGTGTGAGGTACTATGCTAAGCATTGGAGGTTAGGGATAGGAATTTAGTTAGGAATAATGAGCTTTTATTGGCATAGATAACTCACAGATTGCAATGCAGGAAGGCATCTTCCTACAACTTACAGTCTTAGAGAGTTGACTAGGATATTAACAGGAATTAAATGGCTGGCTAATGTTCACACAGTGAGTACCTGCCAGTAATGGTACTTGAAACCAAGTTCAAAGTCAGTTCTCTACCTGTTATATAACACTGTCTCTAATGGAATACAATTTTTTTTTTAAATGAAAGTTTCTGCCCTCAAAGACCTTTCATTCTATTGGGATCACAGAACACTTAAACAGGAATAACAAATCTTATCTCTTTCTCAAGTATTGTAATAAATTCTAGAATCTAATAGAAAAAAAATTTTGGATTATTACTTCTATTAAAATTGATTAGATCAAGAATGAATTTTGAAAAAAAAACCAAAATATGTACCATCATTTTATAAATTATCCCTTAAAAAACTTATAATGCAAAAGCATTTCTTGTCCCAATATAACAAATTTATTAATATTTTTAAATCACTATGACTAGATCCTGTCTCTACTAGTCTCAGGTATTCTGCAATCACTTTTCTGGAATGCTGTGAAACAAATTTCTCTTTCAAATATTATGAGTCAAAGAAAGGATTATCTCTAGTTTTATCAGGTACTGTAATCAAATCCTGGCTGTCACCACATGTATAACTATCAGCAAGTCACTTTATTTCTCTAGGACTGTTTCCTCATCTGTAAATTAAGTTTTGGAATCAATGATTTTTGGAGTTTTCTCCAACTCTCAATTTTTGACTATGATCTGAACAAGATATCCATAGAAATGGCAAGGTCATTCTCCCTCTCAATGTTTTCTTATGTGAATCTAAACAGAATGGATAGGGATAGAAATCAATAGGTTCATTTTCATGCAGAGCCTCTTATAGTATAGTGTCCTGCTTTTGGATTAAAAGAGTCAAATATTCTTCTTTATTATGTCCTTTCATAATAAGATTGAAGGGAGTGAAGGGCAAAGGGGTTAGGGGGATACTTGGATTCCTGGGAGATTTTGGGAAGCAATTGCTGGGAACTGACTGGGGCCAGGCCAAGTACAGGGGAAGCACACTAGCATGGGTCATGAATGATGGAAAACTATAGACATCTGACGGCCGTATGGATGGCCTCTGCCGTGCTCGTCGGGGAGGGGTTCATCCTCAGTGGACCCATCTCCACATCACAGTTTGCACTAATTGGTGCTCTCCTTGGCTGCCTCAGCAGGGAAGCCAGAGATTGGCACGGCTTCTGCCGTGCCTGGGCATTCGAGGGGAGTTCCCTCTGGCTCAGCCTCCAGTGGTGGTGGAAGGGCTGCCTTGGTACAGCAGACTACGATGCTGACAGTCGAGCTCAGCCCTTGCTCTAACCCTCCAGTGCAAGAAGTGATAAAGAAGGCTGGTGTATTTCAGAAGTGGCCATTGTTTCTTTCCTGAATCTTAGCTCAGGGAAATGAGTAAAAGAAGTACCTTGGAAAGGAAAGGAGAGAGACAGAAGGAAGAGGCAAGGCAAAGGGAGGAAAGAAGTAAGAGGAAAATAAGGAAGAAACAAACAAACACATTGTAGGTGTCCAAGGTGCCAAGCACTTTACAGATAATCTATCATCCCCATTGCACAATTGAGAAAATGAAGGCAAATGAAAGTTAGGTGGCTTACCCAGGGTCACATTGCTAGTACATGTGGGAAGCCAGATTTGCACTCAGGATTTCTTGACAACAGACCAGGAAAGGAAAAAGTAAAGGGGATTATGGTGATCTTTGTAAAACTGCTCTGAGGAGCTTGCAAACAACTTAGGCAAACCCTTCACTTAAGGTCAATAGTTACTAAATTGTAGAACAAATTTAACCTATTAGCCATAACTCTCACAGGATCCTATATGTTTCCAATGGAAGTATGGGAGACCTACTGCTGGAGGAGAGCCTCCAAGGCTATATTTTATTCTACAGGGCCAAATGTTATCTTTTTATTTATCCATCTTTCCTTATTTACTACAAGAAAAAGTGTCTCAAGTTGGAGACAGAAATATAGTGGAACAAATTAGGCTGTTGTCCTAGGCCATTGAAATTTCAGATGTGCAAAATTTGAGTGCATGTACTCTTTCAACAATATAGAAGTCACTATATTAACTAATCTCATCTCCCATCTCCTTCTATTCGACTGAATTTATTTTAATTACTTCTTGGATCATTTTCACATTACAAACTGCAAAACTGATATGAAGCTACATTTCATGTTACTGGATTCAGGTATCCAGGTATTCCTAGTAATGGCTCTGTTAGGATCATATAGACTGTGACGTAGACAGTGCAATAGGCTAACATTACCAGGGAATAAATATGTGCACTGCTGGTTTTAGATAGCAGAAAAAGAGCCCTATATTTCCATCTCGATGAATAAACAAAACAACAACAAAACTTTTGTTTCATCTATGTTATTTTTTTGTACTTGTGTAAGTACCTGTCCCAATCTTGATCTCAGTTTCCTTGTCTGCAAAATCAGGGGGCTAGTCTTAGTTGCCTCTAATTCCTGCTAATGGTTGGCTAAGGCTGATAGATCTCTGTGAGCCGCAGTAAGGCTAGAGCTGATTGAGTGTACTCCCTAATTCTAGTACTAATATGGTAACCCCCCACCCTAAGGCTGGATGGAAAATATCAGGTGCTTAAGGAGTATATAAGATTAGGTCAGAAACAGGGCATGTCAAAGCTGATCAGCAGTGGAATAAGAGCCATGAGTGTCCACTGAACCTAGGCAAGTTAGAAAGAAGGAGGAAGAGGAAGAGAAGGAAGAAAAAGAGGAGGGAGAAGAAGAGAAAGAGGAAGAGGAAGAGGACAAAGAGGAAGAGGAGAAGGAGGAAGAAGAGGAAGAAGAGGATGAGAAGGATGAGGAGGAGGTGTACAACTACAAAGTACACACACACCCACACACACACACACACACACACACACACATACACACACACACCATAGAGTCTCACCTACAAAGCCTAGAAAAAAGATTTGTGCTTTATGATGCTGCCAAAATAATGGAAACTACAGGTTTATTCCAGGAGCCAATATGGTGGACTAAGCAGCAAGTTGCCATAACTCTTCCATAGTTACCTTCAGCCATAAAACCCAAACAGCAGAACCAGCAAAAAGATGGAGTGAAACAATCTTTTAGCCCAAAAAGTTGGGAAGATCAGCAATAAGGTTTTGTCTCACTTAGGTAAAAGGGAAATGAGATCCACAACAGAAAGTATCTCAGCTAGCCAGCAGCAAGTCCCACTTCAACAAACCAGAAGAAAAATCTGAGCTCCAGTATGGTGGAGCAAGCAAACAGCAACAGCAGAATCCCTAACATATTTCACAGAGAATGGGCAGATTCCAGCTCTGAAAACTGACACATAGCCCTGTTAGCAGATCTCCACATGCTTTAGTTCAGATATGGGAAAGTGCAGAAACATCAACCCTATGGGTGTCTAAAGAAAAATGGAAAGTGGTCTCCAGCCCAGAAAGAACTCATGGAAGAATTCAAAAAGGAGCTTAAAAACCTTATAAGAGAGCTTAAAGAGAAATTGGGGGAAGAAATGAGAGTATACAAGAAAATTATGAAAAAAAAAAGAATCAACCACTTAGAAAAAGAAAGCAATTGCTTAAAAAGTAGAAGTCTCCAAATGGAAAAGGAGATACAAAAGTTAACTGAATTCAAGCAACTTAAAATTTAGAATTGGACAAGTGGAAACTAATGACTCTTTGAGGCATCAAGAATCAATCAAACTAATTCAAAAGAATAAAAAATTAGGGAAAAGAAATATAAAATACCTCATGGGAAAAAAACTGACCTGGATAATTGATTCAAGAAAGACAATGTCAATCATTGGACTTCCTGAAAGCCATAATCAAAGGAGATGCTAGACAGCATCTTTTAAAAATTATTATTATAGCTTTTTTTATTTACAAGATATACGTATGGGTAATTTTTCAGCATTGACAATTGCAAAACCTTTTGTTCCAATTTTTCCTCTCCTTCCCCTCACTCCCTCCCCCAGATGGCAGGTAGACCAATACATGTTAAATATGTTAAAGTATATGTTAAAGTGGACAGTATCTTTTAAGAAATTATCAAGGAAAACTACATTGATATACTGGAAATAGAAGACAAAATAGACATTGAAAGAATCCATTGATTATCTCAGGAAAGAGATCTCAAAATAAAAACTAAAGAAAAATTATAACCAAATTACATAACAGCCATTTAAAGGGGAAAAAATACTGCAAGTGGCCAGAAAGAAACAATTCAAATATCAGGGAACCACAATCAAAATTTCACATAACTTAGCAGCTACAACATTAAAGGATCAGAGATCATGGAATATGGTACTCCAGAAGGTAAAGGAAATATGACTATAACTAAGAGTCACCTACCTGGAAAAATTCACCATAAAAATATCAAGGGGAAAATGGTCATTCAATGAAGCAAAAAAGATTTCAAGCTTCCATAAGGAGAGGACCAGAATTGAACCAAAACTGAAACAACAACAACAAAACATAAACAAAGACAAAAAACTTGATCCATTGTAGAGAGCAAAGAGAAGCCTATAAAGATAAAATGGAAAAAATAACAAAAGGGACAAACAAAAAGAGACAAACCTCTCTACATGGGAAGATGATATTTGTATTTCTTAAAAAATGGTATCATTCATAGTACAATTAGAAGGAATATATTTTGATATAGAAGATACAGGTATAAGGTAAGTTTAGGGAATGAGAGAAAAATAATTAAGGGATGAGAAATCAATACACTGGGTGTAGAAGGAAGGGGGAGGTAGAATAGAGCAAATTATGTCACATAAAGAGGTATGAAAAAATCTATTACAGTAAAGGAAAAGATGGGAGAGTAGATGATGGGTATCATTTGAACCTCACTGTCATTAGTATTGACTCAAAAAGGGAATAATATACATAATCAGTTGAATATAAAAATCTATTTTAACCTAAAAAAGAAGAGATTAGATAAGGAGAGAAGGATGAACTGACAGAACAGAAGGTAGAGCAGGGAAGGCAGAAGACAGAGAAGCAAAATACTGTCAAAGAGGAAAAACATGGAAGGACTATCAGCACAAATAGAAATTAAGCTAGGATGGAGGAAAATACATAGTAATTATAATTGTGAATGTGAATGAAATGAAGTCTTTCATAACATGGAAACAGCAGAGTGGACCAAAACCCAGAAGTCTACAATATTTTCTTTATAAGAAGCACACTTGAAGTGGAGAGACACAAAGTAAAGGTGAGAACCTAAAGCAGAATCTAATATGAGAAGAAGAAAAGAAGAAAAAGAGGAAGAGGAAGAGGAGGAGGATGAGGAGGACAGGGAAGGCAAGAAATCCTGCTCTTAAACAAAGCAAAAGGAAAAAAGTTGACCTAATTAAAAGAGATAAGGATGGAAACTACATATTGGGGGACGAGGTGAACGAGCTACGGTTTATGATTGTAATACAATGCAATGCAATAAGAAATGATGAGCAGACAAATTTCAAAAAAAAAAAAACTAGAAAACCATACTGATACAAAGTGAAATGAGCAGAATCAGGAAAACTTTATACATAAGATCAACGATATTGTGTGATCATCAACTATGTATGATTCAGCTCTTTTCAGCAATACAATGATTTAAAAACAAATACAAAGCACTCAGGAAGGAAAATGTTATCCACCTCCAGATAAAAAACTGATAAACTCTGAATGCAGATCAAAGTATCCTTTTTTAAATTTACATTATTCTTTTTCATGTTTTTTTTTTCTTTGTGATCCATTTCTTTTTTCACAACTGTCACTATCATGGAAATGTGTTTTACATGATAGCACATGCATATCCCATATCAAATTGCCTAGCATTTTAGGGAGAAAAAATTGGAACTCAAAATCTTGTAAAAATGAATGCCAGAAATTGTCTTGACATGTATATTGGGGAAAAGCACCATTAAAAAACACAGGTTTTCTTCCTGATTTTTCTTCTTTAGCTTCTGCTGCACACTGACAAGAGAGCTATAATCCTTTCTCCTCTCTTAAGTTTCTTCATATTTCCCCTGGCTTCACCACAGTTGCTCCCAAAGTGACTAGTATAAGGGAAGGCAAGACCTCAAAGTATAATGACCTACCCAACAGATATTGTCACCCTGAATCTGTATCTGGGTGCACAGAGAGTGCTTTACTCAGACTCAAAAGCTTTTGTTTGACTCTGCTATGGGGGGCATTTATTTTTGTGACCTTGAAAAATGGTGACATTTTTATGCTATAAGAAAATAAGAAATTTATGTTTTAAAGCAGTAGGAAATGTTACATTCTGATATTAGTCCTTTCTTCAACCTATTATTCCCAGGAACTACAAATAGAACACAGAAAAAAGCAGGGAAAAAATGTTAGGATACTTCCAATTTCTGTATAGGCTCAACACATTCATTACAGAAGGGCTATATCTACATCAAAACAAGCATCGGGATGAAGGCTGAAAAAATAATTCTATAGAATAGTTGTAAGAATTTACATTTAAAAAAGTATAAGCTGGTGAAACAACAACAACAACAATAACAACAGACAATAATCATAGACATAGCTTTTTCACAGATATACTAATCTAAAATTCCCTCATCTTGAGAAAGATGGGTGTCAGGATAGGATAGGACATGGGATTTGGGAGTTGAGTGGTCTAGTTTGGTGAGGAAATAGAATTTGCAAAAGATAATAGAAAAGTTATGAATATATATATGGAGATAAATGAGACCTTATCAGAGGTCATCTACTCCAATCAATTTTATAAATGAAGAAATTGAGGTCCAGAGAGCTTGACTGATTTGTCTAAGCTCACATAGCCAGAGCTATAATAGCCTCCTAATTAATCTCCCTCCATCCATTCACCTTCCTCTCTAATCAGTCCTCCTCACAGCAGACAATTTGATAGTCCATGATGTCAGTCTCCTATCAAAGAAGCTTCAGTGGCTCCCTATTTTCTCCAGAAATAAATACAAAACACTCAACCTGGCCTTCAAACTCTTCCATAATTTGATTCTCGCCTATCTTTCCCATTTAGTCCCAGATGTGGAGTCAGAATGACAAACTCAAATCCAGCCTCAGATATTTACTAACTGTATGAACCTAAGCAAATCATTTAATATTGTTATGCCTCAATTTCTTCACCTGTCAAACGGGAGTACTAATACCATCTATCTCCTAGGGTTGTTGCATGAATATAATGAGATAATATTTGTAAAGTGCTTCCCAAACTTATCAATTTACTTGATAAATTCATCATCACCATCATCATCATCGCCATTATCATCATCATTGTTATTCCATAACATTCTCTTACTACTAGACTGGACCACTTGTGGTCCAATTCCCCTTCAATTTCTTGCTTTGGCTATAATAATCATATCAAATCATTACAAGTTCTGCTTCTGAAAAGAGATGTCAGTCACTGCCCTATAAATCACCTCATTGTGCCTGTTATTTTCCAGACCAAAACCTCTTTGGCAATCATTCCCTTCTACAAACAGTTCTTGCTTTGCTTAGATTTATATTATTCAAGTTCATCTTTACTTTAAAAATTCTAAAAGAATTTGCATTCCAAAAAAAATAAAATTGCTAACCTTGAGAACACAGTACCGAGTTCTGTCTCTCCTTATGTGTCTGTGTTTGTCTCTGTCTCTCTCCCTGGCCCCTCCCTTGCCCAAGAACAACAAAAACCAAAAACAAACCCTAAACGAACAAACAAATTAAAAAAAAAAAAAACTATCCTGCAAGTAAAAGGAGGACAAATGTAGGGAGAGATTGCCAGCTCAGGAAAAGACTTGGCCTGGCATCTCCAGTGCTGAGAGAGGAGACATTTACCTTCATGTCTGGTCCCCTGTATTTATATTCTTTCAGTCTGTATTGGGGTATCATGAATCTGTCCTAGATCCTGAATATTACAGTTCTTTCCTGTCTGTGTGGCACATGGCTACTACTGTCCACTCATCCCATTTCTCCTCCTGTTCTCACTTCTCAGTCCCTTGCCCCCAAATGTCATTAAAGCAGATGCCGGCTCTATCATGAGTAAAGTGGCTCTCTTTCTGCCTCCCTCTCTTCCTTCCCCACTTTCTGGGGTAAATGGGGGAGTAGGGAGGACACAACTGCAGAGGTCTTCGGAACCATCCATTACGTAAAGTGAGAACTATCTGTATCTGTTGTTACTCTCTATTAGAATGTAAGATCTTCAAGAACAGACAATTACCATTTGTATTTGTATCTCTGATACTTCTCACAATGCCTATCACAGATTAAGTACTTAATAAATGCTTTTCATTCATTCACCAGAAATTTCTTTTCTCCACTCATTCCTTTGCACAACCTGTGCTTTGTGCTTTGAATATATTCTCACCTCGTTTCCTGGTCTTAGAAACCCTGTGTTTTTTCAAAGCTCAGCTACTATCTCTTATAGGAAACCTCTTCTAACCTGCCAGGTTGTTATTACTCTCTCTGTCCTCATATTGTTCTGAACTCACTTATTTGTTCTTGATCCCAGGATATAAGTCCTTGAAACCAAGAACTACTTTTTGTTTTGCTTTGTTTCATTTTTGTATTTTCAGCACCAAGAACAATGCCTTGTACACAGAAGGCATTGTCTTTCCTTTAAATGTAAGTTTTTCTGCCTCCCTCTTCCAGAGGCCTTTTTGGTAGCTATTGTCCCTTGAATTGCTTTGTAGTTATTTATTAACTATTAATGTCTTTTCAACCCTTCACCTCTAGAGTTTTCACTATCCATGGTTTCTTATACTCTAGCTATTCCATCACAGGTTGTAGTTTTAATAGATTGTTCTTATAGTACCAATAAATCAATTCTTTATGCAACTGGGAATGCAATTGTAGAGAATAAATTATCTAAGTTAACATAAGAAGGCTATTGATTGTAGTAAAATATATATGTGAGGACTGGGGGGAGTCTAAGAGGCAGTAATCCTGCCAAACTCTCAACATTCCCTTCCAAACAATTTTAAAATAACACCCAGATCAAATTTTTGAACAGCAAAGGTAACAAAATGTCAGGATGAGACAGTTTTCTGGCTCAAGAAAACTTAGGAGGTTAGAAAGAGAGGTCCAACACTGGGTCTGTCCAAAAATGTACATAGGGCAACAATAGCAGTAGCAGTAGCTTTGGGAACTTGGGCACCTTGTCAAAAAGAGATTACAGGGGACCTATTGCCGACAGTGTATGCAACTGGTGCTGATTGGCAACTCTATTGCACACATGAAATTCTGAAGAGCAGTTCTTGGGCAAAGGACATTTGTGCTTGGTCAGAAGGGAACAGAAGCCTTGGTCTCTGTTCCAAAGCAGAGAGAAGTGCTAGCACTTGCAGCTGCAGGAAAGCAGGTACCTTGATCATAATTTCAGGGCAAAAAAAGTACTAGTTCTAGTTCACAGTAAATGGAATGAAGGTCCTTCCTGAGTAAAGACCAGAGTTTAGAACAAAAGAGTAATGACCACACTCTTCCTACATCAGACCACCTTGGAAGCAAATATGCTGAAAATGTGCAGACACCCAGAACTAGTTCTGAAAAGAATAGCATAATAAAGCCTGAAGCTTGGCACAGGGTCTCGCCCCTACCCAGATGAGCAGAGATCCACTTTAGCATAAAGTTCAAGATCAAAAAATAGGCTGGTAAAATGAGAAAACAATAACAAAAAGACCATAATTAAGTACTATGATAGTCCCCAGAGAGGAAGATAATAAGGAAACAGCTACAAAGAAAAATTCTAATTGGACACAATCACAACAAGAATTCCTGGTAACATTCAAGAAAATATTAAAAGTAGTAAAGGGAAAAGAAATGAGAATGATATAAGAAAAGTGTGGGAAAAATAATAGCTTGATAAAAGAGACACAAAAATACAGAAGAAAATAACATCTTAAAAACAGAATGAATCTAAAAAGAAACAAAAATCACCGAAGAAAAGAACTCCTTAAAAATCAGAATAGGTCAAATGAAAAGTGCTAGAGAGGATGAGAGAAATAGAGAGGATGAGTACACTAATAAAATGGTTCAACTGTTCTGGAGAACTTGGAACCATTACCAAAGAACTATAAAATTGTACCTACTTTGGTGCAGCAAAACCATTAATAGGTCCGTATCCCATAGAGATCAAAGGAAAAAGGAAAATGAACTATATGTGCAAAAACATTTTGTGGTAGTTCTTTTAATGATGGAAAAAATGGAAATTGAAAGGATGCTCATAAGTTGGGAAATGGTTGAACAAGTTATGGCATACTATTGTGATGAAGTACTGTTGTGCTGTAAGAAATGACAAACAGGATGGTTTTGGAAAATCCTGGGAAGATTTATATGCACTGATACTTAGTTAGATACTACATGAAAAGAATTGAAGGGGCAGCTAGGTGGTGCAGTGGATAGAGCATCAGCCCTGAAGTTAGGAGAACCTGAGTTCAAATCTCATCTCAGACACTTAACACTTCCTAGCTGTGTGATCCTTATCCAATGTAGTTGAAAGAGTAACTCAAAAACCCTTGGAAATATCAGTTTTTGCTACGAAAGAAGCACCCACAGCAGTCCTTCATCAAGGAGACAGTATGATAGAGTGGGTGAACCTCCCAGCACAACCAGAACAAAGCTTTACTCCTTACCCAGTGCTTGTGGCTAGAATTTTATTAAAGGCCATTAAGTGAGCAGTACAATTATCTGGGACAAGACCTGACAAGATATACACTTTTTATACAAATGCACAAATTAATGTATGCTGTGAGACCATCCCAGAGCGGCAAATTTTATTGGCCATGGCTCCAAATTTTGCACATGGATCTCCATTAAAGATAACCAGACTACTGCATAATTGGCAATGGATTTTTGAGGAGAAGGTTTCTAAGGTTCCTCTTAAAGGACCAACTATTTTTACAGACGCAGCCAAACAAAATATTTGTGCTGTATACTCTCATGATTTAACCTTCATCACTTAACCCCAATTGCCTCAGCAAAAAAAAAAAAAAAAAAAAAAAAAAGAATAATTGAGAAATCATTGTGAAAATTAACAAGAATGTTACAATAATGATTAACTGTGACAAACTTGATTACGCTAATCAATACAATGATTTAAAACAATTCCAAAGGATTATTGATTTTTAAAAATACTATCCATCTCCAGAGAGAGAACTGATGAACTCTGAGAGCAAATTGAAGTATAATTTTCTCACTTCTTTTTTTTTTCTTTTTCTTTTTGCAACATGGCAAATGTGGAAATATGTTTTGCATGATTTCATATGCATAATTCATATTATACTGTTTGACTTCTTAGTAAGGGGTGATAAGAGGGAAACAGGGAGTGCATTGCTAGTTCCAAATTTGAAAAGGAAAAAATCTCAAAAATAAACAATATTTTTTTAAAAAATAGTTAAATAAAACTGACAAAGCATATAAAACTGTATGTGTATATGTTTCTATGTGTGAGAGAGAGAGAAAGTAAAGAGAACAAGAGAATATCAAGTGCATAAAATGCATACCAGGCCTTATTTTAATTGCTGAGGATATAGGGGTGGGAGTGGAGTTGGGGAGATAATTTCTGGGATGAAAAATATACAAGTTGTGATCCAAATGGAGACTATATGACATGTGGAATGTGGAAGCCTAGAATTGAGCAAGATAAAGGGCAAAAGTGGCCTATTAAAGACCAGGGGAACTTTGTTGTTGTTCAGTCACATCTAATTTTTCATGACCCTATTTGGCGTTTTGGCAAAAATATTGAAATGTTTTGCCATTTCTTCTACAGATCATTTTACAATTGAGGAAACCAAAGCAAACAAGATTGAGTGACTTTCCCAGGATCACATAACTAGTATCTGCAGCCAGATTTTGTGTTTTCCTCATTTCAGACCCAGCGCTCAGTAGAGCCACCTGGCTGCCCTCTCCCAGAAGGGCTCTGAAAGCCCATTCATAGCAAGGAAGGCACATTATTTTGCCTCCCCGATTAATAAGTACTCTAGTGGTCACCATGGCCAAAGACTAGTATCTGGTGCTACACAATCTATGGAAAGAAATTGTACTCTTTGGGGATCTCAAGTGACCAGGGCACTATAGTCCCCTATACACTCTGATTTGGTTAGGGTAGAACATTATAATTCCTGTAAATCAATTGCTAACAACTCCCTTGAACAGCAGCTGCATGTAGAAGGTATAACAATAGCCAAACTTCAGCAATCACCCAGGGCAGCATCAGGAGAGATTTGAAAGAATAAATAGCCTAGCTTCCATGTAACTCCCTGAATATGGCCTTCCTAGGAGGTGTCACAATAACTCCAACACTGGGAAAGTGAATTAAACAAGAGTGGGAGCTGGCTAATGTGCTGTTAGCGCACTGTGACAATGTAGTGTGACATTTACTTTAAAACTCATGTCGAAGTGGTTAACAAATTCTATTACAGCATTTACAGAACTGCATCACAGCTGGTCTTTACTGAAAATGAATCATAAAGCTATCCAAAAAGCTATGGAAATGGTAGCAGAAATGCATTTGCTTTGGCCTGTTGGTATTGAAAATTGCAGAGCTGGGTGGAAGGACCTCGTCTCTCCTCCCTCTTCCTACCTCGACATATTATATGACTTTGGTGAAACCATTCACCTCAGTATTAGTTCCCCTACGCACACACACACACACACACACACAATTTTTATTATCTGTATTGCTCCCTGAAGCTCATGAGAATTGTAGGAGTCCATACACATTCTCTATACTCTACCTCCTGATTCCTTATTCTCATCCCCACCTAAACTTCCCGCCCCCCAAAAAAATCCCAACTAAACTCTACCTCTTCCACTGTGTCATCCTTATGTGTTCCATGGGTAACAAATTTCCCTTCATCCTAAAACCTTTCTTCTTGCATTCCTTCTCCCATCTAGCAATCACTGAAATCTGGCTTCCTTGCTGACAATACAATTTCCCTGACAACTTTCTCCAGTACTAGATGTATAAGTTCATTCATTCCCCTAAGCTCATTGAATGAGATAGGAGAGTTGGAAGACTCTTTGTTTCCCATTTCTAATTTCAATTTCTCCCTCTACTTTCATCATGCATTAATCTCTTCTCCTTTGAAGTTCATGTCATTTATATCTACTACCTGATAACTATTGTTTACAGAGCTCTAGCTTAGGTCATTCCTTCCTTCCTCAATGAGTTTGGTGCTTAGCTTACATTTTTTTCTTTTCCCTTACTTCTGCTCATAACAGAAGACTTCAACATATATATTCACTCTAGAAGAGAGTGCCCTCTTCCCTCTCCAACTAAGAAAAGTTTCTCTTCTACTCTTAGTGGCCTTCAGGTCTCATACAATCCACCCTTAGGAGAAGGCTGCTGGTACAATAAGATCACCCCAAAAGCAAGTCTATGGAGAAGTGGGGATGTCTTTCATAGGAATTACAGCCTTAGAAATGGCAAGATTTACTCACTCCCACAAACATACTGAGGAACAAATCATCAAGAGGCAAGGGGCAGGAATACAGGTGAAAAAGAGAAACTGAAAAGCTTGAGTCCCACAGAGAGCACAGAAAGGACTGGATAATGTCAATAATGTTAATTCTGGATAACCTCTATGTCTCATTCTCTGAATTGGTTTGGGGTCACCAGGCAAGCCTGATTTCAGTCCTATCTCTGTTAATGAGATGCTCAAGAATATTAGCCATATATTCTGGGTTTTTTTTAAACTTTTCATCTATTCTACAAGTAGTGTGATACTAAAAGGAGTTCATAGGATATAGGCCCTCAAAATTGCTGGCCCTTATATTTCATCTCACAAGTGAGAAAACTGAGGTAGCAGAAACATCAAACACTCCTGTCCTAAACCAGATCAATCACTCTATGGGTTTTTGGTGTTTCTAATTAACAGGAGCTATTTCTACAAGGCAAAGACAAGTAAGAATATTAGGCCACTACAGCCACTGAGACATCCAATAATAGCAAATATTTTCATTAGAGATTTAAGGTTTTTAAAGTACACCGTACATTATCTCATTTGAGTTTCCCAACAACCTTATGAGAAAACTCATAGTATTATTATTCCTTCACCTAGTACTTTGCCCTCCCCCATTTACCTTTTTTTTTTTTTTTTTTTTTTTTTTTTTTTTTTTTAATAATAAATTTTATTTTATTTAATAATAACTTCGCATTGACAGAATCCATGCCAGGATAATTTCTACACGACATTATCTCTTGCAATCACTTATGTTTCGTTTTTTCCCCTCCCTCCCTCCTCCCCCCCCCCCAGGATGGCAAGCAGTCCTATATATGCTAAACATGTTGCAGTATATCCTAGATACAATACATATTTGCAGAACCAAACAGTTCTCTTGTTGCACAGGGAGAATTGGATTCAGAAGGTAAAAATAACTCGGGAAGAAAATCAAAATTGCAAATAGTTCACATTCATTTCCCAGTATTCCTTCTTTGGGTGTAGCTGTTTCTGTCCATCATTTCTCCAATGAAACTCAGTTAAGTCTCTTTGTCAGAGAAATCCACTTCCATCAGAATACATCCTCATACAATATCGTTGTCGAAGTGTATAATGATCTCCTGGTTCTGCTCATCTCACTTAGCATCAGTCCATGTAGGTCTCTCCAAGCCTCTCTGTATTCATCCTGCTGGTCATTCCTTACAGAGCAATAATATTCCATAACGTTCATATACCACAATTTACCCAGCCATTCTCCAATTGATGGGCATCCATTCATTTTCCAGTTTCTAGCCACTACAAACAGGGCTGCTACAAACATTTTGGCACATACAGGTCCCCTTCCCTTTTTTAGTATCTCTTTGGGGTATAAGCCCAATAGAAACACTGTTGGATCAAAGGGTATGCACAGTTTGATAACTTTTTGGGCATAATTCCAGATCGCTCTCCAGAATGGCTGGATTCGTTCACAACTCCACCAACAATGCATCAATGTCCCCGTTTTCCCGCATCCCCTCCAACATTCATCATTGTTTTTTCCTGTCATCTTAGCCAATCTGACAGGAGTGTAGTGATATCTCAGAGTTGTCTTAATTTGCATTTCTCTGATCAATAGTGATTTGGAACACTCTTTCATGTGAGTGGTAATAGTTTCAATTTCTTCATCTGAAAATTGTCTGTTCATATCCTTTGACCATTTATCAATTGGAGAATGGCTTGATTTTTTATAAATTTGAGTCAGTTCTCTATATATTTTGGAAATGAGGCCTTTATCAGAACCTTTAATTGTAAAGATGTTTTCCCAGTTAGTTACTTCCCTACTAATCTTGTTTGCATTCGTTCTGTTTGTACAAAGGCTTTTTAATTTGATATAATCAAAATTTTCTATTTTGTGATTGGTAATGGTCTCTAGTTCATCTTTGGTCACAAATTTCTTTCTCCTCCACAAGTCTGAGAGATAAACTATCCTATGTTCTTCTAATTTATTTATAATCTCGTTCTTTATGCCTAGGTCATGGACCCATTTTGATCTTATCTTGGTATGTGGTGTTAAGTGTGGGTCCTTGCCTAATTTCTGCCATACTAATTTCCAGTTATCCCAGCAGTTTTTATCAAATAATGAAATCTTATCCCAAAATTTAGAATCTTTGGGTTTGTCAAACACTAGATTGCTATAGTTGACTATTCTGTCTTGTGAACCTAACCTTTTCCACTGATCAACTAATCTATTTCTAAGCCAATACCAGATGGTTTTGGTGACTGCTGCTTTATAATATAATTTTAGATCAGGTACAGCTAGACCACCTTCATTTGATTTTTTTTTCATTAATTCCCTTGAGATTCTCGACTTTTTATTGTTCCATATGAATTTTGTTGTTATTTTTTCTAAATCATTAAAATATTTTCTTGGAAGTCTGATTGGTATAGCACTAAATAAATAGATTAGTTTAGGGAGTATTGTCATCTTTATTATATTTGCTCGGCCTATCCAAGAGCACTTAATATTTTTCCAATTATTTAAGTCTGACTTTATTTGTGTGAAAACTTTTTTGTAATTTTGCTCATATAATTCCTGACTTTCCTTTGGTAGGTAGATTCCCAAATATTTTATGCTATCAACAGTTATTTTGAATGGAATTTCTCTTTGTATCTCTTGCTCTTGGATTTTGTTGGTGGTGTATAAGAATGCTGAGGATTTATGGGGATTTATTTTGTATCCTGCTACTTTGCTAAAATTATGAATTATTTCTAATAGCTTTTTAGTAGAATCTCTGGGGTTTTCTAGGTATACCATCATATCATCTGCAAAGAGTGATAGTTTGGTTTCCTCATTGCCTACTCTAATTCCTTTAATCTCTTTCTCGACTCTTATTGCAGAGGCCAGTGTTTCTAATACAATATTGAATAATAATGGTGATAGTGGGCAACCTTGCTTCACTCCAGATCTTACCGGGAAAGGTTCCAGTTTTTCCCCATTGCATATGATGCTTACTGAAGGTTTAAAATATATGCTCCTAACTATTTTAAGGAAAAGTCCTTTTATTCCTATGCTCTCAAGTGTTTTTATTAGGAATGGCTGTTGGATTTTATCAAATGCTTTTTCTGCATCTATTGAAATGATCATATGGTTTTTGTTTGGTTGGTTGTTGATATAGTCAATTATGTTAATAGTTTTCCTAATATTGAACCAGCCCTGCATTCCTGGTATAAATCCTACTTGGTCATAGTGTATTATCCTGGGGATGATTTTCTGTAATCTTTTTGCTAATATTTTATTTAGGATTTTAGCATCAATATTCATTAGGGAGATTGGTCTATAATTTTCTTTCTCTGTTTTCAGCCTACCTGGTTTAGGTATCAGTACCATATCTGTGTCATAAAAGGAGTTTGGTAGGACTCCTTCAATCCCTACTTCTTCAAATAGTTTATTTAGCATTGGAGTTAATTGATCTTTAAATGTTTGATAGAATTCAGATGTAAATCCATCTGGTCCTGGGGTTTTTTTCTTAGGGAGTTGATTGATAGTTTGTTCTATTTCTTTTTCTGAGATAGGAGTGTTTAGGATATTTACTTCTTCCTCTGTTAGTTTAGGTAAGCTATATTTTTGGAGGTATTCTTCTATTTCATTTAAGTTGTCGAATTTATTGGCGTAAAGTTGGGCAAAGTAACTCCTAATTATTGCTCTAATTTCCTCTTCGTTAGTGGTGAGTTCTCCCTTTTCATTTTTAAGACTAACAATTTGATTTTCCTCTTTCCTTTTTTTAATCAGATTTACTAAGGGTTTGTCTATTTTGTTGGTTTTTTCATAGAACCAACTCTTAGTTTTATTAATCAATTCAATAGTTTTTTTACTTTCAATTTTATTGATCTCTCCTTTTATTTTTTGAATTTCAAGTTTAGTGTTTGATTGGGGGTTTTTAATTTGTTCCTTTTCTAGCATTTTTAGTTGCAAGCCCAATTCATTGACCTTCTCTTTCTCTATTTTATACAAATAGGCCTCTAGAGATATGAGATTTCCCCTTATTACCGCTTTGGCTGCATCCCATACATTTTGGTATGATGTCTCATTATTATCATTTTCTTGGATGAAGTTATTAATTATGTCTATAATTTGCTGTTTCACCCAATCATTCTTTAGTATGAGATTATTTAGTTTCCAATTATTTTTTGGTCTACTTTCCTGTGGCTTTTTATTGAATGTAATTTTCAATGCATCATGGTCTGAAAAGGATGCATTCACTATTTCTGCCTTACTGCATTTGAGTTTGAGGTTTTTATGTCCTAATATATGATCAATTTTTGTATAAGTTCCATGAACTGCTGAAAAGAAGGTGTACTCCTTTCTGTCCCCATTACATTTTCTCCAGAGATCTATCATATCTAATTTTTCTAGTATTCTATTTATCTCTTTGACTTCTTTCTTATTTATTTTGTGGTTTGATTTATCTAATTCTGAGAGTGCAAGGTTGAGATCTCCCACTATTATAGTTTTACTGTCTATTTCTTCTTGCAGCTCTCTTAATTTCTCTTTTAGGAATTTAGATGCTACACTACTTGGTGCATATATATTTAATATAGATACTTCTTCATTATTCATTCTACCCTTTAGCAAGATATAGTGCCCTTCCTTATCTCTTTTGATTAGATCAATTTTTGCTTTAGCTTGATCTGAGATCAGGATGGCTACCCCTGCTTTTTTGGCTTCACCTGAAGCATAGTAGATTTTGCTCCAACCTTTTACCTTTAACCTGCATGTATCACCCCGCTTCAGGTGTGTTTCCTGTATACAACATATTGTAGGATTCTGGCTTTTAATCCATTCTGCTAACCGCTTCCTCTTTATAGAGGAGTTTACCCCGTTCACATTTATGGTTAAAATGACCAATTCTGTATTACTTGCCATCTTGTTGACCCCGGTTTATGCTTTTCTCCCTTCTTACTCCCTTACCCCCTCCCTTACCCCCTTCCCAGTATTAAGCTTGTGAGCTCCCCTTGCTTCTCACAGCCCTCCCTTTTTCAGTATCCCTCCCCTCCCCTTAGAGTTCCCCCCCCCAACTTACCCCTTTCCCTCCCAGTTCCCGTATTCCCTTCCACTTAGCTTATTCCTTCCTTTTTCACTTTTCCCTTCTCACTTTTCAATGAGGTGGGAGAAGTTTCACCATAGATTGAATATGTCTAAAATTCTTCTCTTACTGCCAATTCTGAAAGCAGTAAAATACTCACTATTTTCATTCCTCTCCATTCTTTCTCTCAGATATACTAGGTTTTCTTTGCCTCTTCATGAAATGTAGTACCCCCACTTTCCCTTTTTTCTAGTACAATGTCCTTTCCTCAACTAGTTTCTAGAACAAGGTATACATGTATTTTTTATACATCTTTACAGCCGAAATATAGTTCCCAAGATTAATCTTTACCTTTTTAGATTTCTCTTGAGTTCTGTGCTTGTAGATCAAATTTTTTGTTAAGTTCTGGCTTTTTCATCAGAAATAGATGAAATTCGCTTATTTCGTTGAATGACCATCTTCTTCCCTGGAAAAAGATGCTCAATCTCGCTGGGTAAGTTATTTTTGGTTGCATACCAAGTTCCTTAGCCTTTCGGAATATCATATTCCAGGCCCTTCGATCCTTTAATGTGGATGCTGCCAGATCCTGGGTGATCCTTATTGTGGCTCCTTGATACTTGAATTGGGTTTTTCTAGCCGCTTGCAGTATTTTTTCCTTTGCCTGAGGGTTCTGGCATTTGGCCACTATATTCCTTGGTGTTTTGATTTTAGGATCCCTTTCAGTAGGGGATCGATGAATTCTTTCAATGTCTATTTTACCTTCTGTTTCTATGACTTCTGGGCAGTTCTCTTTGATAATTTCCTGGAAGATAGTGTTCAGGCTTTTTTTTTCATCATACTTTTCTGGAAGTCCGATGATTCTCAGGTTGTCTCTCCTGGATCTGTTTTCCAGGTCTGTTGTCTTCCCCAGAAGGTATTTCACATCCTTTTCCATTGTTTGATTTTTTTGGATTTGCTTGACTGATTCTTCTTGTCTCCTCGAGTCATTCAATTCCAATTGTTCGACCCTGATTTTCAGTGAGGTATTTTCTTCACTCACTTTTTTAAGATCTTTTTCTAATTGTCCAATTGAGTTCTTTTGTTCTGTGGAATTTTTTTCCATTTCGCCAATTTTGTTTTTTAGAGAGCTGTTTTCTGTTTCCAGTTCACTAATCCTATTTTTCAAGGATTTGGTTTCTTTATCCACTCTCTCTTTAACTGACTTCTCCAGGCTCTTTTGCCAAGCCTCCCTCTCCTTTTGCAGAGCCTCCCTCTCCTTTTCCCATTTTTCTTCTAGCTCCCTTGTGAGAGCCTTTTTAATTTCCTCCATGAGATTCATCTGTGCTGAGGGATATAAGGTCTCCTCCTTCGGGGATTCACCTGGGGACTGTTTGTTTTTAGTCTCCTCAGGGTTTGGAGTCTGCTCTTTATCTGTATAAAAGCTGTCCAGGGTTACATTCTTTTTCAGTTTCTTGCTCATTCTGTCTATTTATCAAAGACAAACTATCAAAGAAACAGAAGGAAAAAAAAACCCCTTGAATGGAGGCTGCTTTCTTTGGGGGAGGGGCAGGGTATTCGTGAGGCACAGGTCCTACTGTGCTATGGCGCCTGCGCACTGAGATCCGAGCGCTCTGAGATCCGAGCGGGCTAAGACACTGTGGGGGAGGGGTGGCCAGGTCCCTAGAAACTCCAGCTGTTTGGGATTGTATTCTTCACCCCCGGTGTTTTTAGCTTCTCTGCTGGGCTGCTGACTTGCTCCTATAGCAAAGCTCTCACCGCAGAGACGGCTGCGGTCCTACCCCCTCTCCGCTCCACCCGGTTCTGAGCTGCTATCTGTGCTCTGGTTGCAGCTGCTGCTACCCGCAGACTGCTTCCAAATACCGTCCCCGCCCTCGCGCAAAAACAGACCTTTCTTGACGAGTCTCAAGGATGGTTTCTCTTGGTAAGTAATTGTATGGTTTTTTTTTCAGTCGAGCATTAATTCAGAGGCATGAAATGAAATGAATAGTGAGAGAAAAACACGGAGATTACACAGAAGTGTATTTCCTCTCCGCCATCTTGGCCGGAAGTCCCCCTCCCCCATTTACCTTGAATGTACATTTTTATCTTCCCACCTCATACAACATAAACAATTTAATTTGCATTTTCAGCCCCAAACATACAGCAGACCCTAAATAAATTCTTATTGAGTGTTCCCATTTTACAAATAAAGAAACTAAGGCTCACAAAAGTGAATTGTCACATACAAATCAGAATGTGAATTCAAGTCATCTTTACTCTTCATCTGCCTACAAGACAGAGGTGGATCCCTTCACTTCCTCCAGGGACATGACATTGTTTCTTCTGTCCTTCTTGAAAATCATTTTCATCAGAACCCAATTTCCATTCAAATACTGGATGTTGGTTCTCATTTTTCTAAGTTGTATGAAGGATGAAACTAAGTTGTAGGCATTGTTCCTCCTGACTTCCTTCTTCTTTTCTTTAGAGGAAATAATAGTGTTCTTTTTGATGAATAAAAAGAGAGTATAAACATTTTCCCCCTGCCAATTGAACAAGAAAGTGGAATTTTGATCTAGTTTCACATAGAGAGATGCCCGGGACTTTCTCTGATTGTAATAGATTTTGGCAGACAGTGTCAATTAAACTGAATTTAGGAGCTCCATTTCATCTTAAGTAACTCACTGATTACACTTTTGAAGTGTGAGAGTTTTCACACTGTCCTGTGCGCAGGCTCTGCCTGCCCCACCAACTGACACTCCACCTTCCTTCAGTCGCTACAGCAAGTCGGGCTTCTCGATCTTTTTAGCTTTCTTACCATCTGTTCCTGCTGTTTCAGCAGCCTCCCTGCTCTCTTCCCCGCCAGGGCCTGTCTAAGCGAAAGGCTATGAGGGCCTCTGATGAGGTAGGCCTCAGGCCCCTCCATCATTCTGAGCCACAAGGAAAGCACCAGCTGTCTGGCTTCATTTGCATTTTCTCTCCCAAATAATGAAATTAGCCATGAGTTTCCTGAGGTGATGCAAGGCGCAAATTTCAGCTAGATGTGTCAGTGTGTGATAGGGAGAGAAGGGGAAGGTCAGGGAAGCATTTTGAGAACCATTCAAAGCACTCAGATGGACAAAACAAACACAAATTTTTAAGCAAAAGAAGTCATTTAAAAAGCACATTTGTTTGGGGGAAAGTTGAAGCAACCTTTTATAGTTAAAAGGACCTTGGCCTGTCTCTGTCATTTATTCTCTATGGCTCTCTTGGGCAAATCATCTATCCTTCCCTGAGACTCAGTTTCCTTATCTGTAAATGAGACAGTTAGACTAAATGTCCTCCAAGATCCTTCCTACCTCTAAAAATATGATCTTATATTCTTTATTTCTGTGGGAAAAGGCCACAGGTAGCTCTTTTAGAATATGTTAACATATCAAAGAACATGGTTAAATCTAGATCAGTTCTGAGTTGCTATATATTGCATTGGTTCTATCAGTTCACTAAATATTACTTAGTCTGCATACTGAAATGTAAAGGCAAAGGAAGGGAAGGAAAAGAAAGAAAAATTAATTAAGTGCCTTCTATGTGCCAGACACTATGCTAACTGACTTACAAATATAATATAGACCTAGAGAATTAGAAAGGGTTATCACTAAGGCTAAGAAGCTAATTTCTTTCTATAGCAATGTGCTAACCAATTTCTATTCATCAAAAAGTAAATAAGCTTGTCCTTTTTGTGGAAAGTCATAGATCCTGATTCCTTGAGTAGAGCATGTATTGATCTCACCTATTCAAAAAGAATCCAATTAGGTATCATTACCAAACCAAATGTTCATATCCCTGGTCATGAGATGAGGAATGCCCAGGTGAACATCTTCTGTTCTGTTTCTAATACTAACATCTTGGGAGAATGTAAGAAATTACCCAGAGGAATTCTCTTTTATACAATTTTAAATAAATAAAAAATACTTTATAAAAAGCTTTGGAAATGAAAACTATTTCTGGTCATATGAAAAGATGCTCCAAATTGCTATTGATCAGAGAAATGCAAATTAAGACAACTCTGAGATACTACTACACACCTGTCAGATTGGCTAAGGTGACAGGAAAAGATAATGATGAATGTTGGAGAGGATGTGAAAAAACTGAGACACTGATGCATTGTTGGTGGAGTTGTGAATGGATCCAACCATTCTGGAGAGCAGTTTGGAATTATGCTCAGAAAGTTTTCGTGCATACCCGTTGACCCAGCAGTGTAACTACTGGGCTTATATCACAAAGAGATTTTAAAGAAGGGAAAGGGACTTGTATGTGCACAAATGTTTGTGGCAGCCCTAGTTGTAGTGGCTAGAAACTATAAAATGAATGGATGCCCATCAATTGGAGAATGGCTGAATAAATTGTGGTATATGAACGTTATGGAATATTATTGTTTTGTGAGAAATGACCAGCAGGATGAATACAGAGAGGCTTGGAGAGACTTCCATGAACTGATGCTAAATGAAATGAACAGAACCAGGAGATCATTATACACAGCAACAACAAGAGTATACAATGATCAGTTCTGATGGATATGGCTCTCTTCAACAATGAGATGAACCAGGTCCAATTGTCCAGTAATGAAGAGAGCCATCTATACCCAGAGAAAGGACTGTGGAAACTGAGTGTGGACCACAACATAGCATTTTCACTCTTTCTGTTATTGTTTGCTTGCATTTTTGTTTTCTTTCTCAGGTTTTTTTTTTTCTTTCTAGATCCAATTTTTCTTGTGCAGCAAGATAATTGTATAGATATGCATACATATAGTGGATTTAACATATAATTTAGCATATTTAAGATGTATTGGACTACCTGTCATTTAGAGGAAAGAGTGAGGGGAAACAGGGGAAAATTTGGAATAGAAGGTTTTGTAAGGGTCAATGTTGAGAAAATTACCCATGCATATGTTTTGTAAATAAAAAGATATAATAATTTAAAATTTTAAATTAAAAAAAAAGCTTTGGAAGAGACCCAAATTAAATCAGATCTTCAAGCAACCAAAAAACAAGCCTTTGAAATACTTTCTATGTGCCAAGTGCTATTCTATGAACAGGGGATAGAAACAAATATAAAAGGGAAATAAGACCTTGCTTTCATGGATTAATTCTACTGAGAGGAATATGCTTAGATAAAAATGTGTTTATGAATAAGTAATGTAGAATATGTATATGCATGTATATGTACACATATATGTATATATATGAATACACATATATATGTATATATGTGTGTATGTAAACACAATAATAATGGGGTGAGGCACCAAAAACTAGGGAAATCAGTACTCAAGCTGATGAACTCTGAAGGGAGGTCAGAGTTCCAAGTGACAGAGAGACAGGAAGAGAGCAATTCTAGACTTATGTAGACATGATGGTAGGAGATGGAAGATTTTATAAAGAAAGAGGCAAATAGACTAGTCTGGCTAGAATATAAAGTGAATAAAAGAGAGAGCAATGTATTATCAATCCATAAAGATGGGCTGGAATTGAATTATAAAAGGCTTTAAAGGCCCAATTTTGAAAGCAACAGAGAACCACTGAAACTTCTTGAACAGAGAATAAGAGTCAGACTTGCCCCTTCGGAATATCAATGTGGCCACTGCGTGAAGGATAGACCGAAGATGTCTACTGCATGTAGAGAGATCAATTAAGAGAGATACTACAATAACTCTAAGCAGAGCTGATAAATATCTTGATTATAGTGGTTGTGATATGAATAGAGAAAAAAAGGTAGTTGTATGGGTAGAATCAACAAAACTTGATCTTTTATACAAAAATGACATCATTAAGGCTCTTTTCTGGTGAAGGGACCCACATGCATGTGTTAAAATCACATGCAATTCCTTGAAAGGTGTTAACAATAGAAATAAGCCTAATTAATAATATCAAGTGAGGCACAAAAGACTGAGTTATGCTCACTGAAGTAATTTGTCATGAAAGACTTCTGTCATGAAAGACTTTTAGCACAGAGTATAAAAAAAAAAAAGGGATTTCCAATAAATGCTTGGATACTCCAACCATTCTTTTTTGTAGCTGACATTGTGCTGATCTCCAGGTTCTGCAACATTATAGTGTCTCAAATGATATTTAGAGCCATTCAAAAGAGTTTGGTTTAACTATCAACATGAGAAAAACCAAGTGGATGAAGAATGCCTGCTGTCAAGAAAATTATATGCAGCTGGACAGAAAGCCTATCAGGACATATATCTTGGAGGAACATTATTATTATACACCTAATGGGGCCCAGAACTAAATATGAAGATGAGAGAAGGCCAAATTATATTTGGGAAATTTGTGTGGTACCTTTAATGACCTCAGGTTTCTCCCTGAAATGAAGCATCATCTTTTAAATATCAATATTATCCTGGTGACACTATAGATGTTATGAGTCATAGAATACCAGAGTGTCTGATAATTAAAGTTGTGAGTCATCCAAAGGGTAATGGAGAGTTGAATCTTAGATGTGAATAGGTGACAACATGTTAGAAGCAAAAAAATCATACAGAAGAATCAGTGCAGAGAATCTCATCAGAGAGATCTATATCCAGAAAAGGAGGTAGTTGATTAGGTAGCAAGAACAAGGTAGAATCAATGAAAACACCTCATGAACTCTATGAGTTTCCTCATAAAACCAATCAATCAAGAAAAAGGCTTCCAGTATGTTGAGAGCACCCCTGGTGGGGGGTGGGGGGTGGGGATTTTCCGAAGGGCAGTCTCAAAACTCACCAGAAGATGCAAGAAAGAAAGAAAGAAAGAAAGAAAGAAAGAAAGAAAGAAAGAAAGAAAGAAAGAAAGAAAGAAAGAAAGAAAGAAAAGAATGAATTGTAGTTTGCACATCGGATGGGATAACCACAGAGATGAGATCATAGGTTTATCAGAGTAATGGAATAACTTAGAATTAATCCTTAGGGGTGTAGATTAATTGTTTATAGGAGTGAACTGATTAGTCAAAGATACGTCTGTAATTTGATAATCTCAAATCCTCCTCTGCACCCCTAATTACTGAGTTGGTATAAAGATAAAAATAAGTCTGTTGGATCTTTAAAAATGGGACCTTAAAGATTATTGACATCAATCCTTCACTTTAGCAATTAGTAATGAGAACCCTGAAAGTAGCTTGCCCAATGTGATACTATAATGGTAGAACTGTGAAAATTATATATCTATCTTGGGCGGGGCAGGAGCAATAGAAACTAAGATGTTCTCGAATAAATACTTCATATGAATAGGAACTACTCTAAGATGTCTGGAAGTGTCAGAAAACCAAATGCACAAATGACACCAAAGAACCTGGTTCTCTCTGCCCTTGCCTAATCCTTTTGCCTCTTAGTAGTAGTATGCTCAAGACCATCCAGGACCCTCCAATCTCATTGTAGTAACAATGAATAGTTCTTCTGCTTCCAAATCATAGGATCACAGGATTAGAAACTTTGAGAGCATCTCGTCCAACTTCAACCTTTTATATAGGAAGAAGCTGAATTCCAAAGCAATGAAGTAATTTGCTAAAGATTTGTGATAGGTAGGATTAGAGTTTAGATTCTCTGACTCCAGAGACTTCATTCATTATATTTCTCAGGCCATTTGTCAAGAATCAGAATGAAAAGTCATCACACAATTTCTTCAAGTTCATCAATGGAAATATCAGTCAAGATTTGAATCAGAACCCATAATTCAATGAAGGTGTTTTCTTGTCTATATACACTAAATATGGTCACAAATTTACCAAGAAGAAGAAAATAAGAACTTTGCTCTTGAGCTCAGTTTAGTAGCTTTTCCCTGTCCTCTCATTGGAAGATTACAGAAAGAGTTTTAGGCCTGTATAACTGATGGACCCCAAATTCCAGCGTTCTTGACAATTTCCTGGAAAAATACATAAAAATGGATATTAATCAATATTAATAATAATTTAACTGTAAATATTTAATATTTATTAAGCAGCTGTTATATGTCAGGAATGGTGGTAAGCATTAAGGGTATAAATAAGAAAAACAAGATAAATTTTAAAATAGGCAGATAAATTTAAAAAATAGTTTTTGATATAATACTCAATGACCAAGAAATATAATTTTTTTAAAATGCACTAAAATCTAAGCGTACTTGCTAACTAGAAGTAGACTTATCCCATTTCCAGTATTTGATGTCTGGGGGAAGAATTCTCCTTATGGACAATGAGTCTCTTCCAGTGAGGGTTCTGAGCAAAACAAGATACACCAATTTTTTTGTGGGAGGAAAAAGCGACACTTGTTGGGGGATGGGATGAGGTGTTATTTGTTAGTTTTCCCCTGAGATTTTGTTTTGTTCTTGGTCAGATGACTGAGTATAATAGGAGTTTTTACTTTCCAAAAGGGCAATAAAAATCCTCAGAAATTGAGATAGAGAGCATGTGGAAAAGATGAAGCAATCTTCATAAGAACTCTAGCTGAATCCAGAATCTAGAAGCAGAGCAAAGCACCACAACATTATGTCCTGCCATGAGATAAGTCTAGCGATACTAAGCAGGGGCTACATGGTCCCATGAGGGAGCCACACCTGGCAGAGATCCAACAGAGGGTATACCTTGGCAGAAGCTATACAAGTGGTGGGGCTAATTTCTGTCAGACTGAGCACTATATGACCAGAGTTGAACAGGCCAGTTAGGACCAGTAAAATGATATCATACAAAAACATGAGCAGCTTATTCCTTATGTGTATCCATTCTTCCTCCATGCATGTATTTGCATGTGTGTGTGTGTGTGTGTGTGTGTGTGTGTGTGTGTGTGTGTGTGATGGAGAAAAAGAGAGGGAGAGAAAAAAAAAGACAGATAGACAGAGGCAGACAGAGACAAAGAGAGACAGAGAAGGAGAAGAGGGAGAGGAAGAAGGAAATTTAGAGACTATTCTCTTGCTGAGAAGTCTGTCACTGTTTAATTTTTAGTTGCTATACCATACCTAGTTTTTATCCATATAAGGCTATCCTCTATTAAACTGTAAATTCCTTGAGGGCAGGAATTTTTTTTCCCTTATTTGTACCTCAGCACTTAGCACAATGCCTGGCACATAGTACATTCTCAATAAATGTTTATTGTATGATACTATATTCTAGCAAATTGTCACAAACTCTGGAGTTTGGGGTCCTTCAGTTTCTCAGTCCTAAATCTCTTTGTCTCTTTTTTCTCTCATCTTCCAATAAGGAAGGGGAAAGTCACTAGACCAAGCCCAGACTAAGGAAGATATTGGGTATAAATCTGGCCTACCCTAAAATGAAACATCTACATGTAGTTAATTGAAAAGTTATTCTTTAGGAAAGTAGGCCATTAAATGAGTCCTCATGGCACTTATCCATTGCTTTGTGGAACATGATACAATTTCCTTCTGGACATATGGAATACCTGGGAGCAGGTGTATGATTTGGTGCAAGGCATATTGTCTCAGGCATTACTTCTATTGCCCAGGCCTTTGACTCTAAGGGGTTGATGAGGCTCCACATTGTTAATGATTTAAAGCTTATACACAGTCCTTCGTCATGGAGACCTGGAAAGAGGATAGGATAAATGTACTATATCCTGCATCAGGGGCAATATTACATAAAGCATTGTCATGAAGAAAAGGGAGCTCTTCAAATTTGATGAACTGTTTATTCCTTCATGGGCTGTTATGGTTATTGACTCCTGTGTTTCTGGTTCAGCAGGCACCTGGAAAGCTGCACCTGTATATCTTTGGTGTTTGCTTACATATGATATGATTTTTTTTTAATTTTGGACCTCAATAAGCTGATCCCTCCTGATCCTCAACTTGTATTTAGGGCTCGTCTGCTGTTAGCCTAAGATACATGTCTGCTCATACTCAATTTTTAAATCTTTCCTGCAAGCATATATTATTTTTATTAGCGTAATACCTTGACTTACTGAGGATCCTAAAGATATGTGAGATTATAATACATGATTAACTACTCTGTGATTTTACATCTGGAAAATCACTATTCAACAGATATGAGCTGATTAGTACTTAAGCCAAAGGCAACAACTCAGGCTATCAAAATTCTTATTGTCAAAATTATCATTCAACAGTATCTACCTTCACAGATACAAAAGACAGCAGCAAGTTGGAAAGGGAGATAAACAAATTAGGATATACAGATAGATAGATATAGAAAAGCCATTTAATATATACTAGGAGTTAGGCTCCTTATGAAGAATATTAATTTGACACATGAAGAGACTCAAAGAGGTATTTTCATCTTTTTAAGTGTTACAAAATCAGTTAAATAAGCATGATCCATACTTCCCTATACACAATATTTTCCCTGTGTAACTCAATTCAGCAGACATTTAAGAACCCCTGTTGAGCAAGATAATTTACCAGATGATTAAAATACAAAGACTAAAATCTAAGTATCACCTTGAAGTTTACATTTTACTTCACAAATAATGCAAACGATAAACAAATCTAAGATAACTCAGGAAGGGAGAGAACATGAATAATAGCAGAATCACAGAAAGCTTTGGGGGAATGAGTCAGTAATACCTGAGCTGAGCTTTGAGGAAAGGATCAAGAAAATGGCATTACAGTCAAGGTGGTGAGGGGTGGGACATGTGCCTGATCAAATACATGAAGGCAAAAGAGAGAATAGTTAGATCCAGGAATATCTAGTAGTACAGTTTAGGCCCAATATAGAGCCCATAAATTGAAGTAATGTGAAATAAGACTGGAAAAATCAATTGAAGCTAGATCATAGAGTGCCTAAAATTCTAGATTTAGTAATTTGAACATGGAATGGATATCGTAGTCATAGAATTGATAATGAATTGCTGAAGACTTTTGACAACAAGACATGTTGAGATGAATTTCTTAGGAAAATTATGTTTGCAGTTTTATAGAAGATTAACTCCAGAGAGGAGAGTTTGGAAGCAAGGGTATTAATTAAGGGGTATCTCCAGTAATCAGGGTGAGAGATGATAAGGACAGTGAAATGCTGAATTGAATTAAATAGGAAAGACATTGTATATTAATTTATTTTTCAATGACATTTGGGAGGGCATGGTTCATGCTTGTTTAATTGAACTTGTACAGTGACAGATCAAAAATAAAAGCAAATCAAACATCTCTGAGTCTGTTTCCTTATGTATAAAATCAATGACCTCTCAAGTCCCTAACTTTAAATCCATGTTCTATGACTTATAAAAGTCTTATCTTATCCTGATCTAAGTCTCCTCTCTGTTTCTATTCCATTAACACACCATGTCATGCCACTAGCCACATATTCCCACCCTTTTCAATTCCCTTTTAGGTGTCACTTTAACTCATTAGAAAATTCCCTGAAGACAAGAGATAGTCTTTGTGTCTCCAAGACTAGGTCTCTAGACTTTGTGTCACCTAGCTGCCTCAAGTATCCATGATGCTCCATGACAAATTTTCATAATCTGAAGCAAAGTTTCTTAAATTGTAGATCATGACCCTAGATGGGGTCACATAACTAAATGTGCAAGTTATGAAAAATTTGAAACAGTAAAAGGTATCAAATATTTTACCAAGATTTAAGTCTTTATGTAAAACTAAACAAGCAGATCTAGCTCATTAGTATGTAAATTTGCTTTCATCTTCAACAAATAGTAAAACTATATTAAAAATTGCTTTTATAATAAATTTCTTTATGATTTATTATCAGTAAATGTTTGATTTGTATATCTATTTTATATACCTATATACTTTGGGTTACATAAAATTTCTCAGGTAAAAAAGAAGCCCTGATCTATATAGCATATATTAAAAATTAAGAACACTGAATCTTTCAATTAGAAGCAAGCCATCAATACATATGTATGTATATATATTCATATATGCACACACATATCTACATTAAACACACTTATACATGCATACACATATATATGTGTGTGTATATACTCAAAAATACCTCCTCGAGCATAAGTTAGATTTAATATATATATATATATATATATATATATATATATATATATATATATATATATATATATATATGTTAAAGTGCACTGTATGTGTATCTCTTTTGGAAGTTCATTCCCCAAAGAAGTAATAAAACCATCACTAGAAAATGAAGTAAAAGCATTTCTGCAAATCATACCTATTAAAGTATGTGACATTCCACTGCACTTTTAAAAATAACAACTGATAGATGTAATTGCTGAGCCACACTCAATATCTGAATAATCAGAGCAGAATTCCAACTGTTAGGGATATACTAAAGAAAGATACAGTTTAGATACATCAAAATACTGATCTCAACACTTTTTATAGTAGCAAAGAACTAGAAATAAAAGAGATTCTCATCTATTGGGGAATGATTATATAAATTGTGAAACACCAATTATTGAAATATTACTACAACATATAAAATGATGACTTCTTCAAAAAAAGACTTGTCTGAATTATTTCAGGGTTAAAAAACAAACAAACAGAAAAGCAGAATATACAATGAGACAGCTAGGTTGCTCAATGAGTACAGAATTGGACCTATAGTCAAGAAACCTTGACTTCAAATTCAGAACTCAAGACATTTGACTAGCTGTGTAATCCTCTGCCTACCTCAGTTTTTTCCTCTGTAAAATGGGGATAATAGTAGCATTTACTATATAAACTAGGTGTTTATAAGAATTAATTGAGATAATATTTATAAAACATTTTGTAAATCTTACAACTAATTATTATACAACATTGTAAGTGGAAGAAAAAGAAAAAACGTGAATATGACATAATTATAATAATCAACCTTATTAATAAGGTTATTAATAAATAATAAATAAGAAAATAGATCTTTCTTCCTTCTTTGAAGAAATCTATGGGTATGGGATATTGCATATACTGTCAGATTTGATTCGTGTTAGTTGGATTTGTTTAACTACCTTTACTTTCTTTATGTTTGTTATAATTTGTCATAATTTTGACTTTCTTGTTATTTTCTGTTATTTTTTTCATCCAACAAGGCACAGAGTGTCATAGAATGGAAATATTGAGATATTACAGAAATGTAAAAATAAAAACTATCCATAAAATTTTAAATGAAAAATGAGAAAGAATATAGAGAATAAAAGAAGTTTAACATGACTAAAGTATTTTTGTTTTTTTTTTTCCAATTACATGTAAAGATGGTTTTCAACCTTCATTTTTATAAGATTTTGAATTCCAAATTTTTCTCCCTTCATCCTCTTCAACTTCTCCAAGATGAGCAAGTAATCTGATATAGATCATACATTTACAATTATAGTAAACCTATTTCCACATTAGTCATGTTGTACAAGGAAACTTGGAATAACAGTAGAAAACCACAAGAAAAAAGAGAAAAACAAAAAAAAAAAAACAATTTAAAAAGATTAAAAATGGTATGCTTTGATCTGCATTGAGATTCCATAATTCTTTCTCTGATTATATTTTTTCCTTCATGAGTGCTTTATATTTGTCTTGGATCATTGTGTTGCTAAGAAGAGCTGAGTCATTCATAGTTATTATCATACAATGTTGCAAATACTGTATACAATGTTTTCCTAATTTTGTTCATTTTACTTTGCATCAGTTCATACAAGTCTTTATAGGTTTTCCTGAAATTTGACTACGCATCATTTCTTATTACACAATAGTATTCCATTAATATAATATGCCACATCTTGTTCAGTCATTTCCCAATTAATGGACATCTCCTCAATGTCCAGTTCTTTGTCACTTCAAAAAGAGCTACTATAAATATTTTTGTACATGTGGGCCCTTTTTCCTTTTGTATTATCTCTTTGGATTATAGACCTAGTGGTGGTATTGCCAGATCAAATGGCATACACAGTTTAATAGCCCTTTGGGCATAGTTCCAAATTGCTTTCCAGAATGGTTGGATCAGTTCATAGCTCCATCAACAATACATTAGTATTCAAATTTTACCACATCCTATCCAGCATTCATCATTTTCCTTTTGTGTCATATTACCCAGTATGATAGCTATGAAGTGATGCTTCAGAATTGTTTAAATTTTCATTTCTCTAATTAATAGATATTTGGAGCATTGTTTCACATGACTATAGATAACTTTCTTTATCTAAAAAGTACATGTTTTGAACATTTGAACATTATCAATTGGGGAATGAAATGTCCTAATTTTCAACATCAAAAAAGAAGACACTAGTCTCCTTGCTATTCTTCAAACAAGATTCTTTGCCTGTTGACTCCTGGTATTTTCAATGACTCTTTTTTGCTTGAAATGATCTGTTTATGCATATTTTCTTCCTAGCTTCTTTGACTTCCTTTGAGTCTCAACTCATATCCTGCCTTCTTCAGAAGTCTTTCCTAATCCTTGTACTTTACTTCTAGTACCTTCCTTCTCTTGAGTATTTTCAATTTGTCCTGTTAATAACTTGTTTGTATATTATTATTTGCATTTTTTTCTACTCATTTAGATTGTGAGCTCCTTGCTTTTTTTATTTCTTTATTCTAATATCTAGCATAGTTCCTGGCACATAATAAGGCAAACACAGTAATGTAAACTTAGGTTGCATTGAGATAGATACCAAAGATACATATGTAAATTATAGTATATTATTGTATACTATATATATGTATTGTATAGTGTATATAATTATAATATATATATATTATAATTATATACACTATAAAATATACATAGTACATATTGTATACTGTGTAATTTACTCAGTGAGTTAACATTTAGTCAGTAAGCATATAATAAGTTCTAGTTAGCAAGAACTAATTAAAATTCCTCTGTAAGATCCCAGGTGAATACTTCTCCAACCAATACTTTAGAAGATTTAATTCTCCATTGGGTCGCCCCTCATAGAGCAGTTAAATGGCACAATGGATAGAGTGCTGGGCCTAGAGTCAGAAAGATCTGAGTTTAAAGTTGGCCTCAGACATTTATTAGCTGTGTGACTCTGGGCAAGTCACTACCCTGTTTGTCTCAGTTTCCTCATTTGTAAAATGATCTGGAGAAGGAAATGGAAACCACTCCAGTACTTTTGCCAAGAAAACACCAAATGGGATCTCCAAGAGTTAGACATGACTGAAATAATTAAACAAAAGAAACAGGTTCCCTCATAGAGAGCAAGATTTTTTCCCTTCAACATACAACAAAATCTTTCTCTAGCTTTCTCTAACCACGAATCTTATGTCCTAAGACCTTTCCACTCTTATCCTCCCATCCTATCTAAAATTAATTTGCTTTTGAAGGTTTGTGATTTAATAATGTGATTTGGGCTCCATATACCAGACACAACATAAAGTTCATGTTTGAGTGGTTAGAATTGATAGTTAAGACTTTAGGGAAGGGCACCAGGATGATATCATACCTGGATTGGTTAAAAGAACTGGGGGGAGGGGAGGGAAGCAAGAGAGATAAAGGGGAAAAAATTGCATGACACTTTTATTGTATATTTGAAAGGAATAACAAATTGTTCATAGTAAATTTCCAGTTTCATGTGCAATCATCTTTTTATTGCACTGTTATGGATAATTGTTTTATTCAATAAGTTAAAAATAAAATATGAGATTTTTAGCATACAAATGGGAGACTTAAAGGGAAAGGGTCACTCAAAACAGCTATCTTCATTTATTTGAAAAAATTACATATAGAAAAGTGATTAGATTTGCTCTATTTGGCCCTACAAGGCAGAAGCAGCAATAGATGGTGTTGCAAAAAGGTCATTCTGGGACTGACTTATAAGAAAAAAAAAAAAAAACTCTAGAACAATTGACAGTTATGGTATAAAAGAATGGGCTTCTTCAAGCAACACTTCTTAATCTTATTTGTACCATGGCATTCCTTTGATAGCTTGGAAAAATCTGTGGACCTCTTCTTAGAATAATATTTTGAAATGCAAAAAATAAAATGAAGAGGATTACAAAGGAAATTAATTATATTGAAGTGAGATAATTTTTTTTTCCCATTTAAAATCGCAAACATCCTAAAATCTATCCTTGGAAGTTAAGAACTCCTGCTTTATAGCATTGTGCAATGATCAAGTATGGTAGCCTCAGTTTTTTTTTTTTTTTTTTTCAGCAATGCAATGATCTAAGACAATTCTAAGGGATTTGTGATGGCAAATGCCATCTTCACCTGACATGAAGTTTGATACAGATCAAAACATATTATTTTTCCTTTTTTTCCCCTTTCTTGTGATGTTTCCCTTTTATTCTGAGACTTCTTTCACAATATGACTAATGTACAAATATGTTGAACATGATTGTACATGTATCACCTATAACAGATTGCTTGCTATCTTGGGGAGGGAGAAGGGAAGTGAGGATGGAAGAAAAATTTGGAGTCATATAAAGTTGAATATCAACCAAATTAGAAATTTTGAAACTCAAAGGAGAGATTAATAAAATTGAAACTAAGAAAACTATTGAACTAATTCATAAAACTAAGTATTGATTTATGGAAAAAAATGAACAAAATAGATAAAATTTTGGTTATTTTGATTAGAAAAAGGAAAGAAAAAAAAAAACAAATTACCAGCATCAAAAATGAAAAGGGTGAATATACCACTGATAAAAAAGAAATTAAAGCAATAATTAGGAACTATTTTGCCCAATTGTATGGTAACAAATCTGATCATCTAATTGAAATGGATGGATATGTACAAAAATATAAATTGCCAAATTACTGGAAGAAGTAAATGACTTAAATAATCCCATTTTAGAAAAAAAAATAGAACAAGCCATTAATGAACTTCCTAAGAAAAATCTTCAGAGCCAGATGGATTTACAAGTGAATTCTACCAAACATTTAAAGAATAATTAATTCCAATATTATGAAAACTATTTGGAAAAATAGGTAAAGAAGGACTTCTATTATGCAAATATGCTATTAATATTGAAACTAGAAGGAGCCAAAGCAGAAAAAGAAAATTACAGACCCATCTCCTTAATGAATATTGATGCAAGCATTTCAAATAAAATGTTAGCAAAAAATTATAGCAACTTATCAGCAGAATACTATACTATAATCAAGTGGGATTTATAGAATGCAGGGCTGGTTCAATATCATAAAAACTATCACTGTAATTAACCAATATCAACAACAACAACAACAAAAAAAACCCAAATCATATGATAACCTAAATAGATGCAGAAAAAGCTTTTGATAAAATTCAGCACCCATTCTTATTAAAAACACTAGAAAGTACAAGGATAAAGGGAGCTTTCCTTAAAATAAAAAGCAATATTTATTCAAAACCAATAGCAAATATTATTTGTAATGAAGAGAAGCTGGATACATTTCCAGTAAGATCAGGGATGAAACAAGGAGGTCAATTATCACCACTATTATTCAACATTGTACTGCAAATGCTGGCTTTAGCAATAAGAAAAGAAAAAAATAAATTGAAGAAATTAAAATAGGCAATGAAAAAATAAAATTATCACTTTTTGCAAATGATATAATGATATACTTAAATATACTTAAAGAGATTCCTAGAAAATCATTTAAAAACCTATTGGAAACAATTAACAGTTTTAGCAAAGTTACAGAATATAAAATAAACTCACACAAATCGTCAGTATTTCTATATATTACTGACAAAGCCCAGCAGCGAGAGAGAAATTCCATTTAAAATACCTGAAGACAATATTTGGGTGTCTACTTGCCAACAGAAACCCAAGAACTAAATAAGAATTACAAAACACTTCTTACATAAAGTCAGATCTAAACAATTAAGAAATATCAATTGCTCATGGATAGGGTGATCTAATATGATAAAAATGACAATTATGCCTAAATTGGTTTACTTGTTCAGTGCCATACCAAACTGCCAAAAATTATTTTATAGAAGTAGAAAAAATAATAACCAAGTTCATCTTGAAGAACAAAAGGTCAAGAATATTAAGGGAATTAATGGAAAAAAAACATAAAGAATGATGGCTTAGCTGTACCAAACCTAAAAGTATATTATAAAGCAGGAGTCTTCAAAACCATTTGGTACTGGTTAAGAAATAGAGTAGTGGATCAGTAGGATAGATTAGATACACATGGCATAATAATCAAGGCCTGTAGTAATCTAGTATTTGATAAACCCCCAAACTCCAACTTCTGAGATAAGAACTCACTTTTTGACAAAAATTGCTGGGAAAACTGGAAAATAATATGTTAGAAACTTGGCATAGTTATCAGTATGTTATGTTCATTTCTTTTTTCTGTTTTTTTCTCTCCATAGTTTTCCTCTTTTATTCTGATTTTTCTCTCCCAACATGATTCATAAAGCAATGTGCATTAAAATTAACTAATTAATTTTAAAAGATGAATGTTGGAGACTATCTTTATATGTAACTGGATGAATAAAATAAAAAAAAACAATTTAATAAGATAAATAAATAATTGAATAAAAAAGAACCCATCATTTATGCCGTGGTTTTATTTCACTAAAGGATTTTCTATCCACTCATCAGGACTATAAAAAGTAATCATCTTCTTGTATGCGTTAGACTAAAAACCTTGTGAGCTTGCTTCCAATTGTGAGAATCTCGGGTCTATTTCTTTACCACATTCCAAATTTGCCTGAAATATCTGCTTTGGAAAATTTTGTATTTAATAGGCTATGTAATTATAATATTCTTTACAGTTTATAAGATATTTCTATAGCCACAAGTTTTGGAAGACCTTGTTAAAGGGAATGAGAATAGTGAAATTAATTAGCAATTAGAATTAGAAATTAAAAGCAAAGCATAATTGGTTCAAATCTGAACCCCCCACAAACTTTAAAATTGCCAGGTTTGATTGTAGGCTTCACACCTTTCTTTCCAGAAGTTTTTGTTGGTTTGGTTACGGATTGGACATTTCATCAGTAAGGATATTCCCAGTGTGGAAATCTACTTTTCCAAATACAGAGCTCCTCCTTGAGCTCAAGCAAAGTGAAATGCACTGTGTACCAAGTAATAGCAAAATTGTGGGATTATCAATTGTCAATGATTTTGCTATTCTCAACAATACAATGATCCAAGACTCTTCTGAAGGATTTATGATGAAAAAAGCTATCTATATCCAAAGAAAGAACTGCTTGTATTTGAATACAGACTGAAGCCTGATTTTTTTCTTATTTTCTTGAACATTTTTGGTTTTGTTGGTGAGGGTGGGGTAGGGTGGGAGAGCTATGTCTTTTTTGCAACCAAAAACAGATTGATCATGGCACCTGGTTGTTTTTCAGAATTTCCTGAATGAGAGTTTACATGATCTTACCAGGGAACCATAGTTAGAATAAGTCAGAAATGGAACTGAAACACATTTCTAAGTCCCAAGTCTGGTTCTCTGTTCACTCTCACCCACTGCCACCTTTGATAAACATTCAATATACTATATCATGTCTAAGTATGTATATCTGGCTTCCATACATCTCTGATTATTTCTCTCTTTTGCCTTTCTATTTCACAGACACCACTGGAATGTGAGATTTCTTCTTGACAGCTCTTCATGTCAGTCAAAAGTCTAGGTCAGACACTTATCAATTGACCCAGTGTTAAAGGTAGACACTCATTTCAGCATCTGTCAATAGCATCTTTTGATCCATTTATACAAGTCTGCATCCCTGCTGTGATTTATAAGAGAGCGTGTGTGGACTTTTAAAGTCAGGGAAACATTGCTGCAACTCTGAAAATCACCTGGCATATCTATTTGATGAGGAGGATCATTTAAAAGAGAGAACCTGAAAGATCTTTTGTGGTTCTTGGGGTAGTGATAGCAGGGAGTATGGGAATATCTAACCTTCACACACTTTTATTAATGTATTTAAACATGAAGCCAAGTCATGAGAATTAACTTTTTATACTTAATGCCCTGCTTTATCAATAGTTTAATCTCATTTCTGATTGTCAAGCAAGGAAGATGTCTACTTGGCAGTTGGATAAATTCCCAAGATTTTCCGTTACTAAACAATGTTCCCAAAGTCTGTAGGCCATTGTTGTTCCTTCTACTCTTAGGAAAAATACCTACTCTACAAGTCATCCAACAAACCTGCCAAGAGAAATACTTCATTTCCCTCCAGGAATGTCCATCCTGCTACATCCTCCTATTTGGGAAAGTATCAAAGGCCAGAAGGGTCTCCCACTTGAGCTCAGCTGTATCTTCACCTCAAGACCCCCATGATCCCTTACAGGGATAATGCCCATTTTTCTTTCCCAGGTGTTTGTCACAAAGCTGCCAATCCCGCCCTCCTTGCAAGACAGGAAAAGAAATGTGAACATGTAAGAAATTCAGAGGGGCCTATGAAATTTCCCTGACATGCTCCTGCTGTGACACCACGGCAGTTGAAGAAGGCCTGTCATTGGGCTGTCAACCTTTAACCTCCCCCAGACATATTTTGAAATGATGTGAAGAGAATTGCCATGCAGTACCGCTGGCTCCTTCCAGCTTGGCGTGTCTGTCCTTGATGTCAGTCAAAAGTAGTTAACTGGCACCCACAGAGCCTAAAAAAACTCTCTGAAAAATATCAGTAATGACTTTAGTTAGTAAGACTAGCTCTTGTCAAGTAATGACTTTTTGACATAAGGTATTGTTTACCTAGGCAACGTTCTCTTACTTGCATTTTAATGAGCCTAATTAATAATAAGTTAGGAGTCCACAGCTATTGCTTCACAGCTGGACCATATGCACTAATTACACTGAGTGTGCAAACTTCAAATAATCCGTTTGGTCAGAAGAAACATTTTAATTTTGGAAAAAAACCTTGGTGTGTGGATATTTCTGTCTGATCTCCCTAAAGATGTCAATGCTATAGTGGAGCAGCTTTGCAAAGGATTTAGGCAAATATTGTCTTTTAAAATTCCTATATGCATTTCTTCATTTTCCCCTTCACTGAAGGTTTCATTTTCTAAATGTTTCAGGAGGTCCAAGAGAGAATAGAGTAAAAGACTTGCTTATGATATAAAAGAAGTCCTTTGCTTAATAGAGCAGGATCCCTCTTAGGTTGAAGGGTGATCACCAGTGGTTGTGGAAGGTCTATTTCATTTACAAAAAAATGAATAACCTTCAAAGGGCCATTTTTTTCAGCTTGTAAAGGCTGTTTTTTATTTATGATCTGGGAGTATGCTTTATTTCCCTTTCCCAGATCTTCAGCTCTCTTGTTATTTTATTTTATTTTATTTTTTTTGCTTTTGCTCCTCACAATGTACAATTAGCATTAAAGAAACCAAATGATTATCTTCTATGAAAATCAGATTACCATTTGACAATGAAGGAAAAATGGCAGACTACTAAGTTGAGTCACCAAGCTCATAGAAGCAGAGCTTTAGAGCTGTATGGGACCTTTCTGACCATATCCCCCAATCTCCCCATTTTATATATGAATAAAGTGAGTGGTTAAATCATCAAGGCAATACATAAGGAACAATCATGTTGATGTTAATAATACAATAAAAATAACTAATATTTGTAGAATATTTTAAGGATAGTAAAGCATTATATATAGTATTATAGTATGTATTATTTAATACATACAATAATATATATTATTTGATTCTTACAACAACTCTATAACGTAGCTATTATTACTAACTCCATTTTACAAGTGAAGAAAGTGATACTGCAACAAAATAACTGATGAAGGTTTAAAACCCTAGTTCCCTCACTTCAAAGGTACCAGTTCCTGCTATTTGTTTTAGCTTTCTTCCCTGGAAAACTAAGTTATTCCATAGGCTCAGCATGATTGTTTTGGGGGGAACTTCAGCCTATTTTATAATGAATCAAAATACTAAAGAAACTCTAGTTTTATTCATGGGAGTCTGAGGGCAAAAGTCTTTTAAATAACTCATAAAGAAAATCTAGAATATAAAAATTAGGCATTTTAGATTCAAGAGTGCCCAGAGGTACTGTTTGTACCCTAAAGAGTCAGACTAGAAACTGAAGGTAGAAGTTGAAAGAGTGAATTTATGCTGTACTATAAGGAAATACTTCCAGATTAGTAAAGGAATCCAAAAGTGAAATATGCTAAGTTAGTAATAGATTCCCTCTCCCTGGAGCTCCTTAAGGAAAGACTATTATAGAAGGAATTATTTTTTAGGCAATTTGGACTAAGGGGTTCTTAACCTGGGGTCCATGAACTTATTTTGTTTTACATTTTGATAACTGTATTTCAATGTCATTGCTCTCTTTTGTAATTGTATATATTTTATGTATCTAAAAACATCATTCTGCAAAAGGCTCACCAAAATACACACACACACACACACACACACACACACACACACACAAACAAACACAAACACAAACACATACATGTACACACACAAATGGTTAAGAAACTCTGGACCAAATGTTTGTGAGGTCTTTTCTGACTCAGAAAATTCTGAAATAATTTATGATTCAGTTTTGTTTTGACATGGACCTCATAGTTCATAGGTTTGTGAAATTTTAGATGTAGACAGGATTTTTGAGGCTCTTGAGTCCCTCACTCCCTTACTGATAAGAAAACCCAAAACTCAGAGTAGTAAAATGAATTGCCTGTAGTCATGCAAATAGTTTGGCTTCCATGAAATGGAAGAAATTCTTCAATGCTTTTCTCAGGCTGTTGGTCACTGGACCCCAGCTAAGATAGAAAAGAGTTATAGACAGGAAAGTGTTCGGCTTGTGACCAAAACTGAATAAAGAACAGGAGGGAATCCAAGAAATCAGTGCCACTTTGTTCTTTTAGTATAACTTTTGGACTTTGCCAGAGTTGCTTCCACTCATGTATTAACAAGACACAGTTCAAAGCAGAGTCGTTTTGGGCTAATTGGTCGATTCAGCAAGAAATGAGGGAAAAGGTGATATCGAGGCTGGGAGGAACTAGGCTGGCAGGGGAAGCAGATGCTCCCAGGAAAGGCCCTCAGCGTGGAAGTGCACCCTGCAAGGCACCATATGTGTGATGGATGTGATGGTGAGAGCACTGAAAACCTGAATGAAGGTGACAGACCTGCAGTAATTTGTACAGGGGAAAAGAAAGAAAAACACATTCCCAGCATAAGACAAAATGTGCAAAAATGCCAGCAAATACTCCCTCAACCACTTGGAAATGTGTAAACTGTGGGGAGGGGAGGTGAAATCTCCACAAGTCACCTCTCCAGAGCCTAGATCAGTACCTGGCACATAGAAAACATTTAATAAATGCTTATTGACTGACTGACTGACCTGTCTTGATCCTGTTCTGCATTTTTTGCCTATAAAGAAGATACCTCATTAATATGGTGACTATAAAATGCTGAAATAATGGAAGCAACATAGAGTACTGAATCATAGTCTTAGATTTGGAAGAGATTTGAGAGATCATCTATTCTCAGAAGTCCATGTATAGATTTCAAGGTATACATAAACTTGAATGGGAAAATATATTTTTGTTTCAATATAATTAGCTTCCTTTGTAATCCTAGATACTTGACGCATTTAAAAGATTAATCTGAGAAGAGATCTACAAGTTTTATCAGACTACTGAAAGAGTCCGTGGAACAAAAAATAATTAAGAATTCCTGATCTACTTCAACTTGTGTTCTAGAAAGAATTTCCTCTACCAAATCTCCAATAATTAATCAATCAACAAGTATTAGTTTCCTATTACTTCCTAAGCACTGGGGATACAATAAAAGGCAAAAGATAGTCCCTGCCCACAATGAATTAGAAGTTCAATGAGGAGAGAACATGTAAATTATATATAAATGAGAAATATACAGGACAAATTGGAGATAATCAACAGATGGAAGGCAATGGAATTAAAGGGGATCAGTAAGGGCTTCCTAGACAAAGTGGGATTATGGCTGGGATGGAAAGGAAACAGGGGAAACTCAGAAGCAAAGGCAAGGAGATACAATATTCCAAGAATAAGTGACAAAATATGGAAATTTTCAAAGTTGAGAGATAAATTTTTTATGTGAAGAGCAGGCAAGGAAATCAGATATAGCACACAGAATAGCGGAGAGTCTGAATGGGCAAAAGGAATAAAAACATTGGGAAGATGGGGGGAGAGATCAATTAATAAGGACTGTGCATATTAAAAAGAGGATTTTCATATTTGATCCTGAATATGATAAGGAGACACTTAAGTTTATTGACTATGTCAATGGTGGGGGGATAGATGGGAGAAGTGACATGGTCAAACTTGTGCGTTAGAAAGACCACTGACAGAGAGTATGGAGAGACTTGTAACAAAGAAACCAGCCAGCAATTTTGCAATATAGTTTTGACATTAAAATTAAGGTCTACACCAGGAAAGCAGCAGTGTGGTAGTGGGGAGTGGAAAAGAAGAGGGGAGACATGAATGAGATGAAGGTATTTGGAAATAAATTTGGGAATAAGAATGGAAAGTTGTCATCCCATTTTTATGTGATGTTCTTCAATAGGAGAGAAAGCTACTCTATGCTAAGGCAGTCCATTGGATAGTTCTGCTTGTTAGGAAAGTTTCTTCTTTATGTCACGATTAAATCTACTCCTGCAACTTATATCCATTGCTTCTGGTTATTGCCTCTAAGGATGAACAAGAAGAAAAAGTCTTTTCTCTCTTCTTTGGGATAACCTTTCAAATACTTAAAGTATGCTACCCACCCAAATAATTGCTATAAGATGTGAAATCTAGAATTTGGAAGGGTTTCAAATGAAAAATATCCAAAAGGCTGTGATAGTCAATTCAATTCAGCAAAGATTTCTAGGTATGTATTATTAGAGGCAAGGTAGTGCAGGAGAGTCAGGAAGACATAAGGTTGCATCTGAACTTACACACTAAATATGCTATTCTAGGCAGGTCACTTAATCTCTTAGCCTCAATTTCTTTGCAAAATGGGGGTAGACAGAATCTACTTCACAAGGTTCTTGTGAAGATCAATAGAAATAATAACTTAAAACATTATTTAAATGTGAGCTATTATTATTGTGCTCAGTATGTGGCCCAACCCACTTTCAAGGCAAAAGATGGGGAATCTGTCTGTTGAATGGAGGGTTCATTTTCATTCATCTAGACTTACTATAGTTCTCCCTAAATAGTTTTTTTTTTCCTTTGCAAGTAGATACCATTATTAAATAATGAATAACTAAATAATAATACATTCTCTAAATGAATTGCCAAGAAATACAGATTGAATCCTATGAATGGAGAGACATTAACTACATTTTCATTTAAGTAACTTAAAAGTAGTTCAGTCTATTCTTAGTAAGATACTTCATATATACTGGTATATTCTTTTTTTTTAATTTAAATTTTATTTTATTTAATAATAACTTTGTATTGACAGAATCCATGCCAAGGTAATTTTTTTACAACATTATCCCTTGCACTCGCTTATGTTTTGTTTTTTCCCCTCCCTCCCTCCACCCCCCCTCCCAAGATGGCAAGCAGTCCTATATATGTTAAATATGTTGCAGTATATCCTAGATACAATACATATTTGCAGAACCGAACAGTTCTCCTGTTGCACAGGGAGAATTGGATTCAGAAGGTAAAAATAACTCGGGAAGAAAATCAAAAATACAAATAGTTCACATTCATTTCCCAGTGTTCCTTCTTTGGGTGTAGCTGTTTCTGTCCATCATTTATCCATTGAAACTCAGTTAGGTCTCTTTGTCATAGAAATCCACTTCCATCAGAATACATCCTCATACAATATCGTTGTCGAAGTGTATAATGATCTCCTGGTTCTGCTCATCTCACTTAGCATCAGTCCATGTAGGTCTCTCCAAGCCTCTCTGTATTCATCCTGCTGGTCATTCCTTACAGAACAATAATATTCCATAACATTCATATACCACAATTTACCCAGCCATTCTCCAATTGATGGGCATCCATTCATTTTCCAGTTTCTAGCCACTACAAACAGGGCTGCTACAAACATTTTGGCACATACAGGTCCCTTTCCCTTTTTTAGTATCTCTTTGGGGTATAAGCCCAATAGAAACACTGCTGGATCAAAGGGTATGCACAGTTTGATAACTTTTTGGGCATAATTCCAGATTGCTCTCCAGAATGGTTGGATTCATTCACAACTCCACCAACAATGCATCAGTGTCCCCGTTTTCCCGCATCCCCTCCAACATTCATCATTATTTTTTCCTGTCATCTTAGCCTTAGACAGGTGTGTAGTGATAATCTGACAGGTGTGTAGTGATATCTCAGAGTTGTCTTAATTTGCATTTCTCTGATCAATAGTGATTTGGAACACTCTTTCATGTGAGTGGTAATAGTTTCAATTTCTTCATCTGAAAATTGTCTGTTCATATCCTTTGACCATTTATCAATTGGAGAATGGCTTGATTTTTTATAAATTTGAGTCAGTTCTCTATATATTTTGGAAATGGGGCCTTTATCAGAACCTTTAATTGTAAAGATGTTTTCCCAGTTTGTTGCTTCCCTACTAATCTTGTTTGCATTCGTTCTGTTTGTACAAAGGCTTTTTAATTTGATATAATCAAAATTTTCTATTTTGTGATCGGTAATGGTCTCTAGTTCATCTTTGGTCACAAATTTCTTTCTCCTCCACAAGTCTGAGAGATAAACTATCCTATGTTCCTCTAATTTATTTATAATCTCGTTCTTTATGCTTAGGTCATGGACCCATTTTGATCTTATCTTGGTATATAGTGTTAAGTGTGGGTCCTTGACTAATTTCTGCCATACTAATTTCCAATATACTGGTATATTCTTGAGAAATTAACACAACTGTTTCAATGATGGGGAAAAACTCTCCCTGCTCTCCTCCTCTTCCTTCCACCCCCATTCCCAAATTGGTCTCTCTCCCTTCCTCTCTCCGTCCCTCTCTCCTCCCTTCCTCTTTCCCTCTCCCTCTCTCTCTTCCTCTCTGTCTCTGTCTCTGTCTCTCTCTCTTTGTCTCTGTCTCTCTGTCTCTCTTTGTCTCTCTGTTAATGGTGGAAATTAAGGCTTCTCTAGTTTACACCAGAGGAAATCTTTCCTGAGACAGAATTAAATGGACTTGAGGTTTCTGCTCAGTGGTGTTCACTTAGATGTCTGAATGCTATTGATTACTTGTCTAATTTGTATTATTTCTCTTGGTCTCCCCAGACAAACTGAGCTGTTTTGCCATCTGATCTGCCCTCAATTATGCATTTTATGTTCTAATCCTTTTAGCCTCTGTCAATACACAGAGGTCTCCTTGCTCAGTTCATCCTGCCCTAGCTTCCTTTCATAGAAGTCAGTGGGTTTGCTAAAGAAAGACTGGAAAGCCATTGGCGTCCTAATGCCCTGTATCCCACTTACCCTCATGCTGGATCTTGACTCTTTAGTGCTGAAGTGAATCATATTCCCAGTGGATGATCCAATTCAAGCAGATTTCCTATTTTAAAAGTGGCAGAGGGAAAGAAAGGAAAAAGTTGTGGAGTAAGCCTCATCCTACAAAGGGAAGATTTTTAAAGATGTATTTCACAGACACATATTTTATATGCTATTGTTATAAGAATTATATGTAAGCACATATTAAATATTAACATGTTTATTTATTATTATTGTGTTACATAGATTATGCATTCATGTATATATATCAAATATATATATTTGTGTGTGTGTGTGTGTGAATATACGTAGGTGTATATGTTTATATGTATATGGAGAGAGAGAAAGAGAAAGAAAGAGAGAAAGAGAGAGAGAGAGAGAGAGAGAGAGAGAGAGAGCATCTTTTATATGTTTATATATTTGGAGAGTTGGGATAGCATATAGATTATCTTTCTTTTCTACCCCCTTTTTGCTACTTACTCTAGGGCCTCTTTATGTCCAAGGAAAAGAAATAAAGTATGCCTCAGTTACTTGTGACCAGTCCTATGGAAAGATTTGCTGAAGAAAGAAATTGAGGCTCTGAAGAGAATAAAGTGAAAATCTGAGTAGAGTCTGTATTCATTTTATCTTTTCCTGTGGACAAGTAATTAGTATCTGACAATGTATTTCTCCCTTTTTCTTTTCCATTTAAAAACCAAGCTGAAGGAGGAGTCTTGTAAGCTAAAGATTTATTTGAGGTAGGTGTAGGGAGAGTAACTGGAACCCAGGAGAGAAGGGATGGAGCATTTGCCATCAGTCAGTAGGCATTTATCGAGCACTTACAATATTCACTGGTCTCTAGTGGATATTTTGAGAAAATTCAAAAGGAAGTGAAAACATGTCTTTCTCCCCAAATTTTATTGAATTTGCGATCTGATCAGGTAGATAGGCTATTCACAAGTGAAATAATTTAAGAAAAAAAGCAAATCTTTTATCAAACTCAACATAATATTATATAGAATAAGTGATTACATTTATAAGGATTGCTTGTGACCAGTGAGTAATCAAAAATGAGTTGGGAGTCAGAATGACTGTAAGAGCCCTGGCTGTAAACTCAAAGGACTTAGGTTCAAATTCTGCCTTTAAATTGATTGCATGTAATCTGGAATTATGCCCAAAAAATCATCAAATTGTGCATACCCTTTGATCCAGCAAAGGGTTTCTATTGGGCTTATATCCCAAAGAAATACTAAAGAAGGGAAAGGGACCTGTATGTGCCAAAATGTTTGTAGCAGCCCTGTTTGTAGTGGCTAGAAACTGGAAAATGAATGGATGCCCATCAACTGGAGAATGGCTGGGTAAATTGTGGTATATGAATGTTATGGAATATTATTGTTCTGTAAGAAATGACCAGCAGGATGAATACAGAGAGGACTGGCGAGACTTACATGAACTGATGCTAAATGAAATGAGCAGAACCAGGAGATCATTATACACTTCGACAACGATATTGTATGAGGACATATTTTGATGGAAGTGGATTTCTTTGACAAAGAGACCTGAGTTTCAATTGATAAATGACGGACAAAAGCAGCTACACCCAAAGAAAGAACACTGGGAAACGAATGTGAACTATCTGCATTTTTGTTTTTCTTCCCAGGTTATTTTTACCTTCTGAATCCAATTCTCCCTATGCAACAAGAGAACTGTTCAGTTCTGCAAACATATATTGTATCTAGGATATACTGCAACATATCCAACATATAAAGGACTGCTTGCCATCTAGGGGAGGGGGCGGAGGGAGGGAGGGAGGGAAAAAAAAATCGGAACAGAAACGAGTGTCAATATAAAGTAATTATTAAATAAAAATTAAATTAAAAAAAATAAATAAAAAAAAATAAAATGGGACTATCTAACCAAAAAAAAAAAATTGATTGCATGTGTGACCTTGCAAAAATTACTCAACCTCCCTGGGTCTTAGTTCTCTCATCAAAAATGAAGGGCATGGACTGGATGGTACCCGGGACAACTTCCAGACTTAGAATTACAAAGTTGGAAATCATTCTCTAAATGAATCTCTAAGTAGGGGTTCTTATTCAGGAATCCAAACATTTATTTGTATGGAAGACAAAGAGAACTTTCCAGTGATTTGATCCCTCTAGTCACCGGTGGCTCCTGATTCCATATCACTTTATATTTATTCACTACATATTATAAAAGTACATGTTGCCCTAGACTATAAGTTCTTTGAGAGTAAGGACTGGTTTTGTTTTTGTCTATATATGCCAAATACTTAGCATAATACATAGCATATAGTAGATAGGCAAGCAATACATGTTGATTTATCAATAGATTGATAGCATGTAACTACTATCCAAGTTCATGATGATCTTGTCATCATCATCATGACTAACATTTACAGGGAATGGTAAAGAAATCTGAGGAACATCAATATCTCTCTACTGTCCAGGTGCTCTAGCTTCATTTATTTTCCTCCCATCAAAATCCAAACCTTAGTGTCAATCAGTTTCCACTTTCGCAGTTCTCTCCTCATGATTTCCTGGTCCTTTTGTTCTATTGCTTCTTAGACCTTTCCGGTTTCCTATTATATACTTCTCTCACTATTCTCCTATGCTCTCCCCTACAAGGATGCTATTAAATACCAGTGGAGGAAGTAATAAACCATGTCCACTATATCTTATATCTTATATGATCTTAACGTAGCCCTCACTTCAGCATGCTAATTTCTTGACCCTATCTCTTTTTCTTTTTTGAATAAGTGAAAGAGGAGATTCTTTGCCTTTATTGCTACAGAGCCTTAATAATTGAATGCATCTGGCCTCAGTCAAACTGAAACCTATTGAAGACCTTAGCTTAAAAAGGCCAAGGTTTTCCATTCCATCAAGGGCCATTTCCAGTCACCCTGATCTAGATCTTGCCACCCAGATGGCTCTGGAGGAGAAAATGAGATAGTGACCTTGCACAGCCCTCCCTCACTGAAATCCAGTTCACTTGTGGGTCACGGCATCATTTCCCCAATGTCATAGTCTTCTTCAAGAATATAAGACAAGCAACAACAGCAATCCCACTCCACTCAGTATTTCCAAAGTCTGTCATTTCAAAACATGTAAACAATACTCAGCAGAATACCTTGCTTTATGCTTTGTTTCAAGTTACTTCTGTATCATTACCTAACCTTATAGGAAGAGTGGCTCCTCCTTTTGTAAACACCAACCTTTCTACTTAAACCCTTGACTCCATCTGCCCTCATATTATTTGGGAACCTGCCCCATCTATATCCCCTTCTCTTCCTAATTTTTAATCTTTTCTCATTCACAGGCTCATTCCTTACTACTTAAAATAAGCTCAAATTTCTACTGTCTTAAAAAACCCTTCACTTCATCCTACTATTCCTTAAATTATTCTCCAATGTCTCTCCTCCCTTTCACAGACAAACTATTAGCTGTCCACACTGGTTGCCTCCAATTTCTCACCTCCCACTCCTCAGCTTCTTGCAATTTGACTCCTTCCTCATTACTCAACTGAAACCGTTCTCTCCAAGGTTACCAATGATATGTTAATTGACAAATCTGATGACTTTTTCTCAGCCATCATCATTTTTTTAAACTTCTCTGCAGCATTTGACACTGTTAACCACTCCCTCCTTATATAGGTACTCACTCTGTCCTGAGTTTTTTATGAAGTTTCTATATCCCTGTTTACCTATCCATCTGAGAACTCCACAGTCTCTCTTGCTTACTCATCACCCTTGTCCCAGTTTCTATGCATGTGTATATATATATATATATATATATATATATATATATGCATATATTTATATATAAACTCCAGGAAATCACTGTTTTGTTTAAGACAAAAGTATAAGCTTTCTTCTTTTTATATATTCTCTCAGTGATCTTATCTCTCCAATAGGCTCAATCATTATCTTTTAAGGAGAGGGCTCCAGAAGTTGTATTCTCTCCAACATTCTAATCCTATATCATCAACTACCAATTGAACTTTCTAACTAATCATCCTATATGTAGCTCAAACTTAACATGTTCAAAACAGAAATCATTGACTTTGCTCAATTAAACTGTTCTCTTAATAATTTTCCTTGTTATTGTTGTAGTTGTCTAGTTGTGTCCAACTCTGCATGACCCTTTTTGGGATTTTCTTGGCAGAGTTACTTGAGTAGTTTGCTATTTTCTTTTCTATCTCATTTTACAGATAAAGAACTGAGGCAAATGGGGTTAAATAACTTGACCAGGGTCATACAGCTAAGTAAACGTCTGAGACCAGAGTTGAAATCAGGAAAATGAATCTTCCTGACTTAAGGCCCAATTTTCTATTTACTTTGCCACTCTAATAATCAACTTGAGGCTGATCTTTCTACTGTTTTCTACTTTTCCTTTCTCTGTCAATCAGTTATACAAGACTTTTGGATTCTATCTCTTTAGTACATTTCACATCTATTTTCTTATCTCCAATGATGTGACTATTACTTCAGTTGAGACCCTAATTACATCTCATATAGGCTATTACTATAGCCTCCTACTTGGTTTCCTGGTAACCACTCTATCCTCCACACAACTGCTAGATTCATATCCCTCAGCTTTTACGCAAGAAACTCCAGCTAATCCCTGGACAAAAAACAATACTATTTTACAATATGTTTCCAGCCTACCTTTGGGTATTCTTGTACATTACTCCTCACACAACCCATGTTGCAGACAGCCTGTGTTGTTGCTGTTTTATGTATACAACATGTACTTTTTCTCTGAATATATTCCTTGAGTATATTCCATCTTTACCTCTGTCTCACAGAATCCCTGACTTTCCTTCTACCTTTCTGGTCTTTTCACACCTTATTCCCCTTCTCTTACTTTATGATCCAGTGACCCTGGCTTCCTTGCTATTCCTAGGCCAATTCATTACATTTCCTAACTTTGCAGTTTCATTGGTTGTCCTCTATGTTGAAATTTTTTCCCTCCTCATTTAGCCTCCTTTTTTCCCTGGCTTCCTTCCAGACATAGCCTAAAATCCCATTTTCTACAAAATCTTTTTGTTTCTTCCTTATACTAGTGCCTTCTCTCTGATATTATCTTCAATTTCTTTTCTATAGATTTTATTTTTAGCCATTTGCCTCTTCTCTTTCCTCAGTCTTGTTAGATTATTAATCTAATCCTTGAGATTGGGGACCAATTTTTTTCTTTTCCATGTATCCCAGTATTTAGCACAAAATCTGGCAAAGAGTAGGCACTAAATAAATACCTCAAATTTGTGAGGGCAATTTTTTCCAGGAAATATTAGAATTTCTGGTGAATTAAATACCAAAGACATAAGCAAGCTGTTCTAATGACAAAGAAAATGAGGAAGTGGTTAAGAAATTAAAATATTTCCCAAAATGAAGGCCTTAGGAAGAGCACAGTCAGCATTCAAAAACATCTTAATTTAAAACCATAAGTTATATCTAATAAAATAAAATTTAGTAGGAAAAACATAATATACTTTCATTCCAAAAATCAACTCAATAAGTATAAACTGGAGGAAAAGGTGGCTAACCAACTGTTCATATGGGGGGGAATGCTTGTTTTAATCAAAGGTATTGTAAGGCTCAAATGAGATTATAGATATAAAGTATAGTACTTTGCAAGCCTAAAAGCACTATATAAATATTAATTATAAATAGCAGCAGCAGCAGCCGCAACCATTGCCTTTAATTACTAGGCCTCTAATCTGGGGATGACTTCATTGTCCTGCTGAATTTAGGCAATGTTTTTAGAGCATTACAAGGGTATGCTAGGAAATGTTTAACAATTGACCTTAAAAAACATGTATGCACATATACCTTTTTAGTTTAATCTGATTTATTGACACTTTCTTGAGTTTAGACAATCAACAAAACAATAAATCAAGTCCATATTTGTAGCCAGCAGATTTCTGAGGTATAAATTCTCACATAGAAAATTTAATAATATATTCTGGAAAGTCATTAGTTACAACTGGGTCCAGTATACCAGTTTAAATCGAATTAAACTCAGACAGCAGCACAACATATCAGTCTCTCCTACCCATCCCTCCCCCAAAAAGGCAAATGTGATTCCAAACAGGATTAAGAGAAGCTTAATGTTCAGAATAATGGAGAAAACAGGCCTGCCTTATTCTTTACCAGTCAGAACACATTTGGAGATTTGTTTTTGGTTCTAGGTACTATATTTTAAGGAGTACATTGGTAAACTAAAAAAGATGGTTCCAAAATAATGACTATGCCATATAATGATCCATAGAAGGAATTTTAATGTTCAATTGATAAATTAGCACTATTCAAAGGATAAAAGTATTTCCTCATTAAAAATCTTTTAGAAAAGAGTGGATGACTGGAATGTTATAGAAGGGATTTCATTATATATATGTTGAATCAGTTGTCCTTTGAGATCATTTTCAAATTTGTTATTCTCTGAGATTGCTAAATTGGGAAAATAAGTTCCTTTCTACACAAAACTTCTTGAATTATAAAAGTATTTCATAGGGAGATAGAATGGGAGATTGAGATGACAGAGGTATCTTTTCACAAATCATTTTAAGCTCCTTTATTCAGGTGTTGTCCCTTCTGAAAGTAGTAGAATATGGGGGTTCAGTTGTTCTGTGCATTTATTTCCCCACCTGCATCTTCTTGAGAAACCTTTGAGTTCTGCCAGAAGAAGCTCATGTCATGGTGTAAGTTTAATTATGTCCAATTCATTAACACAATTAGAGCCATGAACAAATTTATTGACACAGCCAGAATCACTTAGTAACAGCCAGTAAGTCATAGATTAAGGAAACTCTTACTTATTGGTATCTCTACTCTGAGAAAAGATTGGAAATTTATCCTTAATTCTCTGGATCAGGTTTTGGGAGATCAGACTAGAGGTGACTGCTAATAATTCATTGCAGTGGTGGTTCATTAAAAAAAAGATATTCTTTTCTCTCAGAGCATAAATGAAATCTTTGTGATTGCAAAATTAATTTTATAACAACCAGTGAACCCAACTAGAGGAGAAGGAGATGAATGGCACACTTATCATGGCTTTGCCTAGCCAGGAAATCCCAGGTTCTGCAGATTGACTATTCCTTTTAGGGAAAGGCCAAAGTAGGTAAAGTAATATAAAGTAACAGCACCCAACTGATCTCTCACAACATACCCCTCCAAACAACTTTGAAATAACTTCTCAAATCAAATTTTGGATTGGCAGAACCAACAAAAGAATATAGTGGAACATTTTTCAGTTCAAGACAACTTTCAGCTGCAGAGGTCTGTGGGGGCTGGTCCAGAACATGACAGCAACACAACAAGTGGACCTTGGAATTGGCTGCAACTGTGGCAGCAGCAGTAGCAGTTTCCAGAACTCTCAGCTCAGAGACAGTCAGAGGTTAAAAAAAGAGATTATAAGAGACCCTTTTCTAGTACTGAATGCAACTCAGACTGATGGGCAATTCTATTGTTCACACTCAGTTCTGGATCATAGTTCCAGAACATAGAAAAGTAGTTGTGCTGAATCACAAGAGAAGAGGGACCTAGTTATAATTCTCAGGCAGAGAGGATAGCTAGCACTTGTGGCTACAGGGGAACAGAGATCCTTCCTACATAAAGACCAGAGCCCAGATGAAGAGAAACACACTACCTTGAAAGCACCAAAAATTCTTAGACTCCCAGAACTAATTCTGAAAACAGCAGCATGAAAAAATCTGAAGCTTGGAACAGTGCTTCTCCAATTCCAGGTGAGCAAAGCCCATCTTTACCATAAAGTTCAAAGTCAATAAATAGGTTGGAAAAATGTTAAACAGCAACAGCAACAAAAAAAGAAGTTGACTATAAAAAGCTAATGAGATGGCAGGGTAGACCAAAATACAAACTCTGATGAATACAACAACATGAAAATGGCTACTAGAAAAGCCTATAGAAAAATGCTGATTTTTAAGCACAATAAGAATTCCTAGAAGAATTCAAAAATGTGTTGAGTGATAGAAGAAAAATTGGAAAAAGTAAGAATAATACAAAAATATGAAAAGAGAATTAAGAGGTTGGTAAAAGAGGCACAAAAATTAACTGAAGAATATTATATCATAAAAAGAAGAATAGGCAACATAGGAAGAGAGGTAAAAAAATTCACTGTAGAAAATAATTCCTTATAAATTAGAATTGGGAAAATGAAAGCTGTTGACTCCATGAGACATCATGAAATAATAAAAGTAAAAGTGAAACCCCCTCAATATCTTAGATGCAGAGTATATAATAGAAAATGAAAGAATCTACCAATCGTCTTCTGAAAAAGATCCCAAAAGGAAACATCCCAAGAATATTATAGCCAAATTCCAAAATTTTTAGGTCAAGATGAAAATACTTCAAACATCCAGAAAGAAGATAATTCAAATATCATGGAGTCACAATAATATTTACATAAGGTTTACCAGCTTCTACATAAAAAAAGCAGAGGGCTTGGAATATGATATTCTGGAAGGTAAAGTGGATAGGATTATAACCAAGAATAATCTACTCAGAAAACTAAATATAATCCACGGGGGGTAGGGATGGAGGGTGGAATGGATAGTAATGAAATGGAAGAATGTTAACCATTCCTGATGAAAAGACCAATGCTAAATAAAAAAATGTAACATTCAGACACAAGGCTTATCAGAAGCATAAAAAGCTAAACATGAAAGACATTATAAGGGACTCAAAATTAAACTGTTTGCTTTTCCATATGGAGAGTTGATACATATAACTCCCGAGTATTTGCTTATTATTGGGGCAGTTAGGAGGACTCTACATAGACAGAAGACATAGTTTTGAGTCAATTATATTGGAATAATTGAAAAAAAAAACATGAAAGGGTGTGAAAGAGGATTGCACCGAGAAAAGGAAAAAAGGAGAGGTAGAATGAGCAAAATTTTCTCACGTAAAAAAGTGCACAAAGAAGAAATTTTATAGGCAATGAAAAATGATTGAGTTGCAGGAAATACTTAAACTTTACTCTCACTGGAAGTGATTTAAAGAGGAAAGATTGCATATACACACTCATTTGTGTGTAGAAATCTCCATTGCTCAATAGGGAAACAGAAGGGGAAGGGGACAAAAAAAAAAAAAAAAAAAAGGAGGAATAGATGATAAAATGGATGGCAGGTTAAAAGAAAGTGTTAAGAAAAAAATAGACTTTTGAAGAGACATAGCATATAAAGAGAAATAAGAATACAGAAGAAATTGGTATGGTAGGAAATACATAGTATTTGTAACTGTGAATATGAATGAGATGAGCTCACTCAGAAAATGGAAATGCATAGCATAATGTATTAGACATCAGAATCTGACAATATGTTGTTTACAAGAGACACACTTGAAACAGAAAGATTCACATGGAGGTAAAAATAAAAGGATGGAGCAGAATCTATTTGCTTCAGAAGAAATTTTTTTAAAGACAGCAATCATGATATCAGATAGAGAAAAAAGCAAAAAAAATACACATAATTAAAAGAGATAATCAGGCAAAATACATTTTTTCCTAGAAGATAAGAGACAATGAAATATTATAAAAATTTTAGATCAAGTTTCTCTGATAAAGGCCTCGTTTCTCAAAAATATAGAGAATATAGCAAATTAATAAAAGGAAGAGCCATTCCTCAATTGATAAAGAGCAAAAGGATATGAACAAGCAGTTTTGAGAAGAAAAAAAAATCAGTTACCTATAATGATATAAAATGTTCTAGTTTGCCATTGTTTAAAAAATATAAATTAAAACAACTCTAAGGTATCATCTTACAAGTATGAGAAATGACAAATGATAAATTAATAAATGGAATAATAAACTGGTCCAACCAAATTGGATAATAATTTGGAACTATGCCTAAATGTCTATAAAACTGGGCATACCCTTTGTTTCAGCAATACCATTGCTAACTTCCTATCCCTAAGAGACTAAAGAAAAAGGCAAAGGACCTATACATACAAAATACTGATAATAGCTCTTTTTATGATGGCAGAGAATTAGACATTGAAAGGATACTCATCAATTAGGGAATCACAGTAAGCTGCATATGATTGTAATGGGATTTTATTATGCTATAAGAAATAACAAGCAAAAAATCCTTTCAGAAAAAACTGGGAGACACTATTGATGCCAAGTGAAATGAGCAGAAACAGAATAACATTAGACACAGTGATAATGATATTGTGCAGCGTTCAACTGTGAATGATTTGACTATTCTTTCTCTCTCTCTCTTTCTCTCTCTCTCTCTCTCAGGCAATTGGGATTAAGTGACTTGCCCAGGGTCACACAGCTAGGAAGTGTTAAATGTCTGAGATCAGATTTGAACTCAGGTCCTCCTAACTTCAGGTATAGTGCTCTATGCACTGCGCTACCGAGCTGTCCCTGGCTTGGCTATTTTTAGCAAAACAATGATCCAAGGCAATTCTGATGATGAAAATGTTATCCACCTCTATAGAAAGAACTGATGAAGTCTGAATGCAGATTGAAGCACTTTCTAAAAACTTTATTATTCTCACTTTTTCATCTGATTTTTCTTTTGTAATATAACTAATTTGGAAATATTTTGAATGATCACACATATATAATCTACACCAAATTCCTTGTCTTATCAAAGAAAGGGGAGAGGAGAATGGGATGGAGAGATTTTGGAAATCAATACTTTAAAAAAAGTTACATTTTTTCCATTTAATTGAGAAAAAATTAAAAATAAACAATATTACAATATTTATAGTAATCCTTTTGTGGCAGCAAAGAATTGGAAATTGAGGAAATGCTCATCAATTGGATAATGGCTTAACAAGTTCTGGCATACAATTATGATGAAGTACTATTGTGTTATAAGAAATGAAAATGGGGATAGTTTCAGAAAAGTATGGCAAGATCTATGTGAACTAAAGCAAAATGAAATGGGAAAACCCAGGAAATCATTGTGTGTAGCAATAGAAATTTTATAATTATGATCAATTGCAAAAAACTTGGCTACTCTCATCAGTATGATCTAAGAACAATTCCAAAGGACTCATGATGGAAAAATGCTATCTACTTGCAAGAGAACTGATGAACTCTGAATGCAAATTGAAGTCTAATTTTCTTGCTATTTATTATTTGCTTTTTTTGACATGTGAATAAGGAGATATCATTTGCATAATTTCATAAACATAATTGATATCATTTTGTTTAACTTCTCAGTGAGTGGGGAAAGAGAATTTAGAGTTTAAACTTTAGAAAGAAAATGATGTTAAAGATCAATAATGAATTTTTTAAAAAGAGAAACAATTTCACAAGTGTAGGCCAAGGGAAGCATTGTTAAATATGCAGCTTTCTGAAAAGTATCAGGGAATTTAAGAAAACTATGCAAAAACTCAGTATGATCCTGTAATTATAATGCAGTAGCCAAAAAGTGCTAATACAATCTTGGACTATGTTAAGAAAGTGAGAACTTCTAGGAATTAAGTAATAATAGTCTCTATATATACTGTCCTTGTCAGAGCATATATGGGATACTGGGTTCAGTTCTGGGCACCAACATTTAAATCAGTACTAGTCAATTTGCAGAAGGTGAGCAGTAGATGGTACAGTGGATAGAGTACTGGGCTTGCACTCATGAAGACTCATCTTCCTGAGCTCAAAACTGGCCTTAAACACTAGCTGTGTGACCCTAGGCAAGTCATTTAACCCTAATTGCCCCAGTTTCTCATTTGTAAAATAATCTTAAGATGGAAATAACACTATACTATCCTTTCCAAGAAAATTCCAAATAGGACACTGAAGAGTTGAACAGGACTAAAATGAATGAAGAACAATACATGATCAACAATTCTGATGGATGTGGCTGTTTTCAACAATGAGGTGTTTCAAGTCAATTCCATTGGATTTGTGATGGAGAGAGCCATCTGAACCCAGAGATAGAATTGTGGGGACTGAGTATGGATTACAACATGGTATTTTCACTTTTTTGTTGTTGTTTGCATACTTTTTGTTTTCTTTCTCATTTTTTCCCTTTTTGAGCTGATTTTTCTTGTGCAGCATGATAATTGTGGAAATATATAGAGAAGAATTTCACAAATTTAACATATATTTAATTATTTGCCATCTAATGGAATGGGTGGGAGGAATGGAGGGAGAAAAAAAAATTGGAACACAAAGTTTTGCAGGGGTGCATGTTGAAAACTATGCATATATTTATAAAATAAAAAAGCATTAAAAATTAAATAATCAATTGGAGAGTATTCAGGGAAAATAAACCATAAAGTTACAGGGTCTTGAATCCAGAGCATATAAAGATCAGTTGAAAGGAATGACAATATTTGGACAGAGAAGAGAAAGCTCAAGGAAATCATTGTAGTTGTCTTTGAATATCTGAAGATCTGTTAAGTGAAAGGAATAAGATTTGTTCTATTTGACTCTACAAAATTTAATAAAGAGTAATATATATACATGATAATTTTTTTAAAATTATTTTTGTAATTTTTATATTTTATACTAAAATATAAAATGAGAAAAGAAAAAAATTGTTATGTATTCTGCAGACTATGAAAAAAATTCTATATTAAATAATAATTTTCATTTCAAGAAAACCTATATAAAAATACTAGATTTTTTTCCAAAGCTGCCCTATTTTGCTTTCTTTTGTCCTCCTATGTTCTTTTTACTTAATTTTTGTCTCCTCCCTCTTATATCCACCCTAAAGAAAGCTATAATTAATTAAGCATGGATCTGTATACATAAACATAGTTATTTATAAAAACACACATATTTCATATATATACATATACACATATATTTTAAATACATACATAAAATACATATACATATATACTCAAATATATATATGTAAGACTGTACTATGCTTATTCCTTCTATCATCTGTTACTCTGAAAGTAGATTGCATCTTCCATCATAAGTCTAAGTCTTTATACATCTTTCTTGATTAACCATTTCATCATTTCCTATAGCAATATAATTCAATTCAATTCCCTATACATTTGAGAAATGAGAGCTTCATTAGAGAAATTTGCTTCAAAATTATTTTCATAACCACAATTGCTAACTGTATTTCTCCATTTATTCTATTGTCTCTTTCCTTTTATCCTGTCCCAAAATATTTTGCTTCTGACCAGCCTGTCTCCAAATGTGCTCTCACTTCTATATCTTTCCCCAAGTTCTCTTATCCTCTTCTCTTCCCACTTCCCTGCAGGATAAAATATTTTTTATAAATATATTGAGTAGGTATATTATTTCCTCTTTGTCTTAAAATTATTCTTAAAACAATACTGCTATTACTTTATATAATGTTCTCTTGGTTCTACTCATTTCATTCTTTGCTATTTCATTGAGGTCTCTCCATGCTTTTCTTTTTTTTTTTCACTTTTTAAAATTATATTAGTATAGCTTTTTATTTACAAAACATATGTATGGGTAATTTTATCATTGACCCTTGCCAAATCTGTTCCAATTTTTACCCTCCTTTCCCCCCACCCCCTCCTCTAGATGGCAGGTAGTCCAATACATGTTAAATATGTTAAAGCATATGTTAAATCCAAAATATGTATACATATTTATACAATTATCTTACTGCAGAAGAAAAATCAGATTTACAAAGAAAGGAAAAAAAAAACCTGAAAAAACAAACAAAAATGAAAGGAAACAACAACAGAAAGAGTAGAAATGCTATGTTGTGCCCCACACTTATTTCCCAGCATTCTTTCTCTGGGTATAGCTGATTCTCTTCTTTACTGAACAATTGGAACTGGTTTGAATCATCTCATTGTTGAAGAGAACCACTGTTTATCAGAGTTGATCACTGTATAATCTTCTTGTTGTGATGTATAATGATGATCTTCTGGTTCTGCTTATTTCACTTAGCATCAATTCATGTAAGTCTCTCCAGGCCTTTCTGTATTCATCCTGCTGGTCATTTCTTACAGAACAATAATATTCCATTACATTCATATACCACAATTTACTCAACCATTCTCCAATTGATGGGCATCCATTCATTTTCCAGCTTCTAGCCATGTAATTTCCTCTTTAATCCATTCCCAAAGAGTATGATTCCAGAAGTCCCAGCCTTCTTCCCTCATTTAATTCCTCTGTGTCAGTTTTTCATATCATATCTCATGTGTATAAAATAATTATTCTTTTTACTTTTTCTTTCATGGTTTTGCTTTTTAGAATTACACTCAGCTCTATGAGAGATAGTTTTATTACCTCATTTTCCTATTCGGATTCCTTCTATTTATTTTTCATTTCTTATTGTTATTGCTAGGCGTTCCAATACAATATTGAATAATATTGGTAACAGTGGACATCATTGTTTCACATCTGATCTTACTGGGAAGTCTTCTAGCTTATTCTCATTATAAATGATGTCTGCTAATGGTTTTAGATAAATTCTTATCAATTTAAGGAAAAGACTACTTATATATACATATCTATACTTTGAAGTGCGTTTTTTAAAATAGAAATGTGCATTATAAATTGTCAGTGCTGCAAAATTACCCATGCATATAACTTGTAAATAAAAAGCTATAATAAAAAAAGAAATGTGCATTATACTTTATTAAATACTTTTTCTGCATCTATTTATATATAGTAATTGATATTTTTATTATTGATATAAGATATTAATAGTTTTCTTTATGATAAACCATCACTGCATTCTTACTATGATTCCTCCTTGGTTTAGCTAGTATTTTATTTTGGTTTTTTTGCATCCACAGTCATTAATGAAATTCACTAATGAGAGAAAAATATTTTATGTTTAATTGAGGATTTTAAATTTTATTTCCCCTAGTTTTTAATTGTATATCTAGTTCTTTGGTCTTCTCTTTCTCTTTTTATTGCTATAAGTACTTAGAGATATATTTTTTTTCTCTGATAAATTGCTTGTGCTGTACCCTACAGTTTTTGATGCATTATTTCATTATTTTCACTTTCTTAATGAAATTTTTGATTGTTTCTATTATTTGTTCTTTAATCCATTCAGTCATTAAAATTAAGTTGTTTAGTTTCCTTCATTGAATACAACTTTTTTGCATTGTGGTCTGAAAGAGAAGCATTTAATATTTCTGCTTTTCTGTTTTTAGCTATAATTTTTTTTGTATGTAATATATGGTCAGTTTTTAATAAAGGTATCATGTACTGCTGAGGAAAAAAGGGTATTATTTTCTAATTCTATTCAATTCTCTACAGCTATCTATCCTATTGAGTTTATCTAAATATTTATATAACTTCTTTTATTTTGGGAGGGTTAGATTTACCTAGTTTGAGTTAGACTAATATTCCCTGCTATTATTTTATTTTCCATATTTCCACTTCTGATTCATATAACTTTTCTTTTAAAAATTAAGGTGCTATGGCATTTGGCACATATAAATTTAGTATTGATATTGCTTCATTATCCATCTTTTATCTTTTATCATCCTGTAGTTTCTCTGTGCATCTCTCTTAATTAAATCTACTTAAGCTTTGACTTTGTCTGATATCATTACTATCTCTGATATATTTTTTTTTTTGCATTGGCTGAAGCATAATTCATTCTATTTCAGCATTCTATTTTAACTCTATGTGTGTCTCTCATTTTAAAATTTGGATTTTTTGGGGGGTGGGATTAAGGAGCATACTGTCTGATTCTGGCTTTTAATCTATTCTTCTATCTGTTTCTATTTTATGGGTGAATTAATCATATCATATTCAATGTTATTACTATCTGTGTATTTGTCTTCATCCTATTTTTTCTTACTATTCCCTTATTGGCCCACCTTTCTATTCCATGATCACTTGTTGTCTAGGCTCTTTTTTTCATTATGGTTTTCAGGCAGTCCAACAATTCTTAGGTTGTGTCTCCTGGATTTATTTTCCAGGTCAGTTGTTTTTCTGAGGAGACATCTTACATTCTCTTCTCTTGTTTTTTGTTTGTTTGTTTTGTTTGTTTCATTGACAAATGTCAATGTCTCATTGACTCTCACTTCCAATTGTTCTATTCTAATATTTACTTAATTATTTTCTTCAGTTAACTTTTTTACTTCCTTTTGCATTTGGTCAAATGATCTTTTAAATGAGTTGTGCTGTTCATTGGATTTTTTTTTCCATTTCACCAATTTTATTGTTAGGAAATTTTTCTCTGTTTGCATTACATCAATTTTGTTTTTTAAGGAGTTATTTTTTTTTCCAAATCATCATATCTATTTTAAGGAGTAATTTTCTTCAGACAATTTATATATTTCCTTTTCCAACGCTCTAATTTCCTTTTCCCAGTTTTCTTCTAACTCTTTTTAAAGATCCTTTTAAAATTCTTCCAAAAGAGTCTTTGGAGTAGGAGAGCAACTTATATCATCCTTTGAAGCTCCATCTAGAGATATTTTGCCTTCAGGGTCCTCAGGGTTTGAGATCTATTCTTCACTGTCTCCAAAATAGCTATCCATTGGCTTCTGATCCAGGATAGAGTAGCTAAAGATGCTGTAATTTGGCTAAGAGTCTCTCAATATATTCCCCCAGAGTGGAAGTCTCTCCATCCTGGTCTACCTTGGGCTTCCCTGCACTGCATCTGCACTAGGCTGCCTCCTTCCACTGCCAAATTGAGACAAACCTTTCCTGTCTCAAATATAACTTTTTCTGGAAATTTGTTACACATCAAATATTTGTGGATCTCCAAGACCTGTTCAGATGCTTGATCTGGTGTTGATTCTGAGAGAAGCCAGGAAGAATTCAGCAAAGATTTATCTACTCTTTGCCATCTTGGCTCCACCCTATTCCATGATTTTTTAAATAATCTCTCTTTATCTCTCTCTTACTCTTCTTTTCCTTGTTCTATTCACTTCTCAAAGGGCCCTTCTCTTTTCTTCTTTCACCTTCCTAAATCTTAATCTCTACAATCTTCTATCCCAGCTTCCTTATCCTGTTTCCTCACCCTCTTATTTCTTTATAAATTGAGTACCTTCCTAGACTTACATATTATTTCTTCTTTAACCCAAATCTGATGAGGGTAGGGTTCCAGAACTACCAGCTCTCCACCTCCACTTGAATTCTCTGCACTACTTCTTCCTCTCATGCTTTATTTATATGAGATAATTATTCTTTTTTTTATCTTATTCTTTTTTTATCTTTTCCTATACAGTTGTGCTTTTTAGAATCATCATATCATACTCAGCTCTTCTCCAATCTCTCTTTTGAACTATCCAATTATAGTGACAATGTTAAGATACAGTTTACATTTACATGTATAAAAAAAAATTCATCCTAATTGAATGTCTTGAAATTGGTCTTTGATATTTATCTTACATTTCTTTTGGATATAGTATGTCAAATTTTCTATTAAGTTTTGGTCTTTTTGTAACAAAATCCTCCAAGTCTGGCAGTTTATTGAATATTCTTTTTTTTTTTTTTTTTTGCATTGAGGATTATGTTTACCTTTGCTGGGTAGTTTGTTTTTTGGCTACAACTCCGGTTCTTTTGCTCTTCAATATATGGTGTTCCAAGACCTGTGGTCTTTTAATTTTACAAATGGTAGGTCTTATGTAATTCTAATAATAACTACACAATATTTTAATTGTTTTTCTCATTGCTCATAATATTTTCTTTTTAATTTGGGATTTGGGGAATTTAGTTATAGTATTCCTATTCATCCTGGGATCTGTGTCAGGTGGTGACCAGTGGATTTTTTCTATTTCTACTTTTCCCTCTTGTTCTAAAACTTCAGGGCAATTTTCTTTAAATATTTCCTATACCATTATATCAAGATTTTTTTTTTTGATCAAGGTCTTCAGATAATTTTTTTTATTCTTTATTTTTTTTAATCTATTCTCTAGCTTATCGTGATTTGGCATCAGGAAAAATTGCCTATAGGTAGCTGTACATGCACAGGTGGTGAATCCATATCCTGAGAGGTCTTCAAGCAAAGGCTTCATGATTACTTATCTGAGATATGATGAGTATTATTTTCATATATGGGTTAAAACTGGAAGGCTACTAACATTCCTGCAAATTCTGAATTCCAATGATTCCAAGATTCTGGGAGTAGCTTCCACAGAGTGTGAAGGAGTCAAGATCACTAAAATCTATTTTCTGGGCTTTATCACATTTAAAATTTTAGTGTGATTCTACAGACAAATAATAAAAGATTATTTTATTCATAACTAAAGAAAAAATAAAAAGAAAAGATTAGATTCTTTAAGGATTTGCCATGGATCTTATAGATGATCTTAGGGAGGTAGAACTAATCAACTCTGTACTACCTGCTTTTGTAGCATTTTTTATTTCTTTTGGAGAGAAAGAAGGGGAGGTTATTTTGTTTTATTTTTGAGGTTGAGTCTCTCAATCTCACCAAAGCAGGAAATGTAGTTTTTATTCACAGACTAATTACAATATTGATCTGAACAGACATTTTAACCTGCACTGTTTTTCCAACCTGGGCTTTGTCAGTGAGTCACTTAGTCAACAAGCATTTATTAAGTCTTTTACGCTGTACTAGGCATGTTCTTGGGAATGCAAATAAATCAGAAAGACAACTACTGCTCTTTCTGATGGAGGAAGACAAACTATAAAAAAAAAGCTGAAAAGAGAGTAGGGATATAGTAGAGAAAGTCTGGAGTGCAACTTAGAGAAGAACAACTTACCTGACTGGGTTCTTTCCTTTAATAGGAAGAGTTAAACAATCAGAAGGTGAGGCTTTAGACATGGAGTATGTGCATTCTACAACTGGAGTAAACTTCAGAATGAAGAGATTTGCAGGGCATGGTAGGGCCCAGCAGCCTTATGACCTTTTGCTTTCAGGGACTTGCCATACCTTTTTTCTGTCCTATAACTCAGAATTCCTGAACTCAAGTAACACACCAGCCTTACCCTCCCTCACAGCAAGGCCCTACAGGTATCACCACAGTCACCTTATCTATTATTATTCTCTCATAAAAATGAACTAAGACACCATTTTTTATCAAAATGTATAGTTTATATCATTATTTATGATCATTTATAAACCTTCGGGACAAAATCCTAGCTAGGTAAAAAAAAATAAACAGAGCACTGGATCTGGAGTTAGGAAAACATGAGTTCAAATAAGGTCTTAGAAACTTACAAAACACTTATACTTACAAGTGATCCTGGAACAGTCACTTACTATCAATCTTCCTCAATTTTTTTCATCTGCAAAATGGAGATAAAATAGAACCCAGGGTAGTTGTGAGGATCAAATGAAATAATACTTGTAAAATGCTTTGCAAATTTTAAGAGCTCTATATACATGCTAGCTATAATGATGATAAGGATGATGTCTCCTTTAGCAACTATTTTTCTTGAGAAAAAAATTATCTCACAAGATAATTAATATGTTCATTAGCATTGTCTCCTAAGCTCCTAAGAAATAAATAAATGCTTTGTCATCTCATCAAAAGTATCACTATTTATAAGCTGTTTTCATAACTATTGCATAGATTTAGCCTGGAAGTGAGCAGTTGGGTTCTACAATTCTATGTCCTTAAGTGTCCTAAGACACCAAGAAGACACCAGAAAGGAAAAAGTTGTCACTAAAGTTCTTGAGTCTCATCCATTTGGGATAGGTATAATATGCCTTCAAGATTCCAGCAGCTTATGATACCTTCCACTGCATGAGACTGATCTCAAGGAAATACCACACTGGGAACACAGACCCTTTTAAATAGAAACACTCAGACTCATTCCCTGGAACTATAGCTCTTCCACAAGGAAAACTCCCTTCTACCAACATAGTCATCAATGCAACAATTGGCAACATAGGATCAATTAAGGAATAGTTGTCCTAAAGCCTGTAGTCATTCTTTGGTAAGCTAGTTACGAGCAGCCTTGGAAGGACAAAAAGTCTGGATTATTTCTTAGGGTAATTGGCAATAACTACTGCTTTTCTGACCCAAAAATTATGCCCCTGCCTGCCTGATATTGGAAAATTCATCATTCAATATGTCATCCTGAAACCCCCTATACATAAGTATTTTAAAGAGTATTTAACAAAAGCTTTTTGCCACCCTAAGAATAAGAGTGAGGGATAGTTCAATAGAGGGGGGGAAACCTTATCCTTCTGCAAAGTCAGGTCTACAGGTTCAAACTGATATTGATTGTGGTTCAGTAAGGAGTTAGAAAGATATCAGAAAACCTCTAGATCTTACTGAAAAGTTTAAAACATGAAAACATTTTTAAAAATTGACTTTGAAATAAAACAAGTCTTATAAATTGCATGAAGTCAATTCAGTAGGAGTGCATGATTTAGAAATCAATTAATCAGCTTATTAGTAGGCGTTTGTTAAGTACCTACTATGTGCCAGCCACCAGCTTCATACTTCAGCTGGGGACACAAATATAATATATAAAAAAATTCAAAATAATTCCTAGTCATGAGAAGTTTATATATTCATGAAGGAACTATCTATCTGCATATATATTTATGTATATGTATACACGCATAATATGTTCACACATATATAATATATATACATACATATACCAAATAGACACATATCTTGCATATGCACATATATTTACATAATGCACATATATGCATGTATGTTCATGCATAACATGTGTGCATACAAAATAAGCATATATACTTCATGTGTGCATGTGATGTTTAGATGGTTGTGTATGCATGCTTTTATATGTATGTGCGTATGTTTGTATATGTGCATGCAATCCTTATATATGTACGTGCATATTATATATGCATATCTATGCACATATATACCATATGTGTGTATGAGAGAGAGAGACCACACATAGCAAATTCAAATAAATAATGTGTTTAAATACAATGTAATTTTGCAGGAAGATATAATTAGACTGAAAACCCAAGAGATGTAATAAATGTAGGAATGTACATGTTTCTTTTCCTTAAATGATGATACTGTATCCTCTGTGATTTTAGAACTCTACAACATTGTATGGGTGAGGTTGGAGGAAAGTGAAAAGATTCTCATTACTTTTAATACTGCAGCACTGTGCCCAAGGTGGATGTTAGTTTGGTATTATTAGTTGATGATGAAGATGAGCTGATGCAAAGAATTTTTGTTGTTCAGGAATAGATAGGTACCATCATATTAAAGGAAATTCAGGGGAGATCAATAAAAATGATTAAAGGACTGGGAGGATTGATTTTTGAGAAAAGATTAAGAGAAATAAATGTGTGGTTTGACACATGGCCAAGGAGGAATATGATAACTTCAGTGGTTAAATGAGGTATTACTGTGGAATAAATGAGATATAAGAAACTGAAAAGGAAATCTTTCTCAAGAAAAGTTCTGAACTAAATGGTTAGAGTTTATCCCATATAAATTCACCAACTCTTTAAGCAGTAAGCTAGGTCTGCTCTGTTAATTAGTGAAAGGACAGAAAAGATGAGAGTTTAATATGTTGGTGAGAATTTAACACACACACACACACACACACACATATATATGTATATATATATGTATGTATGTATTTATATATACATATATATATGTATATCTGATAGCAACTTGCTGTTTAATGTTTTTGCATATGTTCATTTAACCTTGTTTTTTTATTTTAAAAAATATTTATTTTAATATATATTGCTTTATGAATAATTTTGGGAGAGAAAAATCAGAACAAAAGGGAAAAACCATGGGAGAGAGAGAAAAAAAAACAGAAAAAATAAGTGAACATATTATATGTTGACTTACATTCAATTTTTATACTTCTTTTTCTGGATGAAGATGGCATTTTCTATCCAAAGTCTATTGGGATTGCTTTGGATCACTGAACCAATGACAAGAACCAAGTCTTTCACAATTAATCACTGCACATTCTTATTGTTATTGTGTACAATGTATTCCTGGTTCTGCTTGTTTCACTCAGCATCAGTTTGTGTAAATCTTCCCAGGCCTTTCTAAAATCAGCTTATCATTTTTTATAGAACAATAATATTCCATTACTTTCATATACCACAGATTTTTCAGCCATTCTCCAATTGATAGGCATCTACTCATTTTCAATTTTTTTGTTACCACAAAAAGAGCTGCTACAAACAGTTTTTTGTACATGTGGGTCCTCTCTCCTGCTGAGTCAAAGGATATGCACCCCTTGATAGAATATTGGGCAAAGTTCCAAATTGGTCTCCAGAATGGTTGGATCATTTCAAAATTTCACCAACAACACATTAGTGTCTCAGTTTTTTCACATCCCCTCCAACATTTATCAATATCTTTTGCTATCACCTTAGCCAATCTGAGAGATGTAAGGTGGTACTTCAGAGTTGTTTTACTTTGCATTTCTCTAATCAATAGTGATCCATTTTTTTCATGTGACTGTTGATAGCTTTAATTTTGTCATCTAAAAATTGAAAATTCAGATCCTTTGACCATTTTTCAATTGGGTAATATCTTGTATTCTTATAAATTTGACATAGTTCTTTATATATTTTAGAAATGAGACTTTTATCAGAAACACTGCCTATAAAGATTTTTTCCCCCAACTTTGTACTTCCCTTTTAATCTTGTTTCTGTTGGTTTTGTTTGGGCAAAATCTTTTTAATTTAATGTAATTAAAGTTCATAATTGCATTTCTATATTTTGCAGCTAGGCTGTGTCAGTGATATATAGAAATGCTAATGATTTGTGTGAATTTATTTTATATCTTACAACTTTACTAAACTGTTAATTGTGTCAATTAGGTTTTTTTTTTTTTTTTTTTTTTTAATGTTTGCATGAAGACATCAAGAAACCAGATCGTGATGACTCTGCACTTGGGAAAAAAATGTCAATCAATCATTACTGAAATTGTAGAAGCTTGCAACTGACAAAAATGACCCTCATTTATGTGATTCCATAGAAACCCACTAACTGGATGAACAGGTCAAGCCCATTCCTGGGAAGTGTGGAAAAGACTCCTACCATCTTTCAGTGCATGCATATTTTGGTTTTCTGACCTTTTCATAACCTGTACCAAAAATACCCTCATTTACATCCCAATAAAGTGACTTGATACTGATGAAAAAAATAAAATGTTTGCATCAATATTCATTAGAGAGATTTGTCTATAATTTTCTTTCTTTGATTGGGCTCTTCCTGGTTTAAATGTCAGTATCATATTTGTGTCGTAGAAGGAATTTGGCAGGACTCCTTTATCTATTTTTTTCCAAATAGGTTACACAGCATTGAAATTGATTGTTCTTTAAATGTTTTGTAGAATTCACTTGTGAATCCATCTGGTCCTGGAGATTTTTAATTTGGTAATTCATTAATGGCTTGTTCAATTTCTTTTTCTAAAATGGTACCAATTAAATAATTTTATTTCTTCTTCTCTTAATCTGGGCAATTTATATTTTTGTAAATATCATCCATTTCAGTTAGATAGTCAGATTTGCTGCTATACAGTTGGAAAAAGTAATTCCTAATTATTACTTTAATTTCTTTATTATTGGTGGTAGGTTCACCTTTTTCATTTTTGATGCTGGTAATTTGTTTTTTTCCTTTCCTTTTTCTAATCAAAATCATGAAACATTTATCTATTTTGTTGTTTTTTTTTTTTTCAATACAATCAACTCTTAGTTTTATTAATTAGTTCAGTAATTTTCTTAGTTTCAATTTTATTAATCTCTCCTTTGAGTTTCAGGATTTCTAATTTGGTGTTTATTATTTTTTTAATTTGTTGTTTTTCTAAGCTTTTTTAGTGGTATGCCTAATGCAGTGATCTTCTCGTTCTCTATTTTCTTCATGTAGCTATTTAGAGACATACATTTCCCCCTAAGAACCACTTTAGTTGCATCCCATAGGTTTTGGTATATTGTCTTCAATAATGAAGAATAATGTCATTCTTTTGGATGAAATTATAGATTGTTTCTGGGACTTGTTTGACCCCTCATTCTTTAGAATTAGGTTGTTTAATTTCCAATTGGTTTTTAGTCTATCTTTCTCTGGCATTTTATTGAACATAATTTTTATTGCATCATGGTCTAAAAAGGAGGCATTTACTATTTCTGCTTTTCTGCATTTTGATTGTGTGGTTTTTATGCCCCAATACATAGTCAGTTTTTACATAGGTGCCATATAGTACCAAGAAAAAAAAGTGTATCCTTTCAGTCCCAATTCAATTTTCTCCAGAGGTCTATCATATCTGGGTTTTCTAGGATCCTATTAATCTCCCAAGTTTCTTTCTTGTTTTTTTTTTTTTTTTTTTGTGGTTATATTTGTTCAATTCTGAGAGGGACAGGTTGAGGTCCTCCACTAATATGGTTTTGCTTTCTATTTCTTCCTGTAATTGGAGAATTACTACAGTAATTTTCTCTAGGAATTTGTATGTTCTACCACTTGGTGCATATACAATTTAATATCCTTACTATTTCATTGCTTAAGGTTCCCTTTATCAAGATGTACTTTCCTTTCTTATCTATTTTAATTAGATCTATTTTTACTTTTCCTTTATCTGAGATCAGAATTGATACCCCTGCTTTGTTTTTACTTCAACTGAAGCCTATGTTCTGTTTCAGCCGTTTATCTTGACTCTGTATGTGTCTCTCTATGTCAAAAGTGTTTCTTGTAAACAACATACCGTAGGATTCTGTTTTTTAAATCACGATGCTATTCATTTGCTTTTTTATGGGAGAGTTCATCCCATTCATATTAACAGTTATGATTACCAGCTTTGTTTTTCCCTCTATCCTATTTTCTCCAAATAGCATGTACTTTTGTTCTCTCTTTCCACCCTGTCCTTAGGAGTGGTTTTTTTTTTTTTTGAGAGTCCCCACTCGCTACCTTAGCTCATCTCACCCTCCCCTCTCCTTTTAGTAGTGCTTTTTGACCTATCCCATCTACTACCTTATCTTTTATAACCCTCCTCCCTTTTCTTACCTTTTTTCCCTAATGTTTCTACCCTCTTTTCTACCTAGCTCCTTCCATTTTTTCCCTCTTTCTCTTCCTATTTCTTTATAGGGTTAGATAAATTTCTATACCCAACTGAATGATTACATTATTCCTTCTTAGTGCCAAAACTGATGAGATCAAGTTTCAGATAATGCTCATCCCTCTCCATTTTCTCCCTGGTTTGTAATAGATCTCTTTGTGCCTCTTCATGTGATCTAATTTGTTCTATTATACCACCCCCCCCTTTCCTTTTCTTTCTGTACAGACCTTTTCCCACAGCTTAATGTCTTTTTCTTTCATATCATCACATCAGAGTCTATTCACAACCATAACCTCCATCCATGTAATGCCTCCCTCTGTCTGCCCCAGTAACAGATACAATTCTCAAGAGTTACAGATAGCATTTTCCCATCTAGAGATGTAAACAGTTAAACCTTTAAATAATATAATTTTTCTTGTTTATATTTCTAAATTTGAGTCCTGTATTCATAGATTAAATTTTATGTTAGTTCTATTTTTTTTTCAATAAAAATGATTGAAAGTCTCTTACTTCATTGAAAATCCATTTCCTCCCCTGAAAAAATGATGCTTAGTCTTTCTGGGTAGTTAATTCTTGGTTGTGACCCCAGGTCCTTTGACTTCTGGAATATGGTATTCCAGGCCTTCTGATCCTTTATTGTAAATGCTGCCAGATTCTGGGCAATCCTGACCTTGATATTTGAATTGTTGTTTTTTGGCAGCTTGTAGTATTTTTTTCCTTGAGATTAGAATTTTGGAGTTTTGCACCAGTGTTCCTTGGTATTTTCTTTGTGGGGTTGCTTTCCAAAGGTAATTGATAGATTTTTTTTTTCAGAGTATTTCCTTACCTGTTTGTAGAATATCAGGACAATTTTCCTTGATAATCTTTTCAAGAATACTATCGACATTTTTGTTTGTTTGTTTGTTTGTTTTTGGTCATGGACTTCAGATAGATCAATAATTTTTTGTCTCTTCTGGATCTATTTTTCAGGTTGGTTGTTTTTTTAATGAGGTATTTCACATTTTCTTCCTTTTTTTCATTCTTTTCTGTTTGTTTGACTGATACTTCATGTCTCAAAGAGTCATTATATTCCATTTGCCCTGTTCTAGTTTTAATGTGTGATTTTCTTTAGTTAGTTTTTGTATCTCTTTTTCCAGTTGCTTAATTCTACCTTTGAAGATGTTTTTTTTTTTTTAGTGGATTTTTTGTTGCATTTGGCCAATTGTGGTTTTTTTTTTTTTTTAAGGAATTGCCTTCCTTTTCCAAGCTATTGACTCTCTCTTGAATACCTATCATTTTTTAAAATCATTTTTCCCCTCTATCTCTCTCACTTGTCTTTTAAAGTGTTTTGTAAATACTTCCAAGAAGCCTTTTTGGCTTGAGACCAGATAAGGTCTCTTTCCTTTTATTTTTCCATTTCCTCTTTTTTTTTTTTTTTTTACTTTTATTATTGAGTTCTGCTCCGGGGGTAAAGAGGGTGTCCCAAGCTTCCTGAACAGCTCTGAGACTTGGCTTTGAGCACAGGGATTCCTTGTGTTTGCAAGGGGTAGCTTTGCCTGGTTTCCCAGAATTTGCTTTCTGAGCTGTGAGTAGAGGCTGTCCCAATGATCTGCTATTCTATAGAGCCAGGACACAGTTGCTGATTTGTTGTGATTAAGACCCTCCCATTAGCTTTCCCAGAGTCTGTCTGAGCTGGACTGAACATCCACTTCACCCCAGCTGACCTTTCTTTAAGTTTTTTCAGTCTATCTTGAAAGTGGAGAATAGTTTCATTCCATAAATTCAGAGGTTTTGTTTCATGTGGTTTTTAAGAGAAACTGGGAAAGCTCGAGCAGTTTTCTGGCTTCACTCCACCATCTTAACTCCCTAACCTCATCATTTTATACTGCTCAGCAACCAATTTACATTTAAAAACTTTATGTTAAACCAAATTTGTCTACCTATAATTACAGCCAATTGTAATTATAATTCTCATTTCCAGAATCAAGCAAAAGAAAAGTTTCATCTCTCTCCCATAGAACACTCCTTAAAATATTTGAAGTTAGCTACTTTACATCCTTTAACAATTCATGTTCAATCCATATTTGCAAAATTCAAAAAAGAAAACCATATTCAAAGCATTGTTCTAGGCCCTGCGGATATACAAAGATTTTTAAAAGTGATGTGATCTCTGTCCTTAAAAAGTTTACAATCTACTAAACAAGGACATTAGGTAAGTATAATGGAAGTCGGATTGCATTAGGGACAAATATAAGAAATAGACAAAGTCTTCTCAGAAGAATTGAAGAGATATTAACACATTATTGGTGGAATTGTGAAGTGATCTAATCCTTCTGAAGAGCAATTTGGAACTATGCCCAAAAGATAACCAAATTGTGCATACTTTTTGATCAGGCAAAGCCACTACTAGTCTGTGTCCCCAAGAGATCATAAAAAGGGGAAAGGATTTGTATGTGAATAAATATTTAGAGCAGCCTTTTATTTACTAGCAAAATATTGGAAGTTTATGGGATGCCCATCAATTGAGAAATGGCTGAACAAGTTATAGTATATGAATGTAATGGAATAATAAGATTTTGGGCAGATTTTAGAAAAGAACATAAAAACTGATACAAAGAGCCTAACCAGAAAAACTTTGTACACAGGGTCAACAACACTGAATGATGATCAACTCTGAATTGCTCAGCTCTTCTCAGTAACACAAACATCCAAGACAACTACAAAGGACTCATGAAGGAAAATGTTATCTACATTGAAAGAAAGAACTAGTAGATTCTGAATGCAAAGCAAATTGTACTTTTTCCATTTATTTTAATTTTTTATGATTTTTATCCTCAATGTGTTTCTTCTTTCACAACTGTGACTAATATAGGAATTTGTTTTACATGATAACATATGTATAGACTATATCAAATTACCTATCATTTTAGGAAGAGGGGAAGGGAGAAAGAAAAACTGAGACTCAAAATCTTGTAAAAATGAATGCTAGAAATTCTTTTGACATGTATTTGAGGAAAATAATATAAAGGACAAAAATAAGAGTTGAGGAAAAAGGAAACAGTTTCAGCCATAGCTGAGGATCAGGATATGCTTCATGCAGAAAGTGGCACCTAACCTGAGGAAGAAATATCCAGTAAAAACAATAAGTTTACAGAGAGAAATTACAATAAGATGACAAAGTAGGCAGCCACTTAAGACCAAAGCCATGTGGACATCATTCAGTATTACTTTTTATAAATGTACTTGTTTGCAGCAGCCTTTTTTGTAGTGGCACAGAACTTGAAACTGATTTGATGCTTCTTAGTTGGGGAATGGCTGAATAAGTTATGGTATATGAATGTTATGGAATATTCTTGTTTTACAAGAAACAATCAGCAGGACGATTTTAGAAAGGCCTAGAGAGACTTGCATGAACTGATGTTAAGTGAAGTGAGTAGAACCAAAAGAACATTATACATAGCAACAATGAGATTATGTGATGATTAATGTGATGGACTTGGCTCTTTTCAACAATGAGATGATTCAGGCAAATTTCAATTGACTTGTGATGGAGAGAACTATCTGCATCCAGAGAGAGGACTACGGAGATTAAGTGGATCACAATATAGTATTTTCAACATTTTTGTTATTGTCATTGTTTAATTGCTTGTTTTTTTCTCTCATTTTTTCCCTTTTGGATCTTATTTTTCTTGTACAGCATAATAAATGTGGAAATATGTTTAGAAGAATTGTAACATGTTTAACTTATATCAGTTTATATGCTGTCTAGGGAAAGGAGCAAGAGAGGAAGAAGAATATGGAACACAAGGTTTTACAAGGGTGAATGTTAAAAAAATTATCTTTGCATATATTTTGAAAAATAAAATTATTATAAAAATAAATAAATGGATATGCTTCCAGTCAGAGTTCTTTGGTTAGGCCTAGGGAACAGAGTGTCATCTTTTAAATTCATCCCCCACTACTGTGCTCCCTCACATGATTATCAGTTGATTCAGTCAGTCTTAATTACAAAGGGTATTTATTAAGGTGGTATAATGAGAACAGTTAGTACAACAGTTTGTATTCTTTCCATGATATAGACACTGCCACCATCTATTGATATACTAGGGATACTTCCAAGACACTGGATGTTAGCACTAATTCTTCTAGATCCTTTAAACTTTAGAAAAACCCTCTGGCCATGGAGGCATGAGTCCATGGGAGAAGGGAATAGAGAGGTAAGTGAGCTCCTTCAATTCCTTCTCAGGCAATTAGATAAAACAGTTTTTTAAAATACATAATCAGGCATTAGACTCACCATTCCAAATAACTCAAAGACTGTGCAAAAATACCAGGAGGCATACTCAAGTCTCTTTACCAATATGAATAGGCTTCTCATCACATATAGAGAGGTATACCTCTCTAGGTTCATACTCAGTAACCAATCTAAATATTTTCTTATCTAATAAATATATCATCATTAAGTAGTTGCACTTACTTTATTTTTTTTTTAATTTTTTATTTAATAATTACATTATATTGACACTCATTTCTGTTCCGATTTTTTTTTCCCCTCCCTCCCTCCACCCCCTCCCCTAGATGGCAAGCAGTCCTTTATATGTTGGATATGTTGCAGTATATCCTAGATACAATATATGTTTTGCACTTACTTTAAATGGGATGGAGTGATTTGATTGAATTTACTCAGTTAAACCTCATGGTTATGCCAGAGAAAGTTATTTTTTCCTAAAAATGTAAGATTTTATGTATTGAAACTTATGCTTTCACATTGGTATGATTTTCACTAAAGATAGTTTACATTTATACAGCACATTACATCTCAAAAGCACTTTATCTACACAACCTCATTTTATCCTCAAAGCCCTTTAAATTAACTTTAAAGTTAATCAGGGTATGTGTTATGGCACCCATTTTTCAGATGAGGAAACTGAGATTCAAAGATGTCAAATGATTTGTACAAGTTGTAATAATTAGTAAGTGAAGGATCTGGGGCCCTGGACCAAAGCCTCCTAATTTCAGGAATAGTACTCTATTATCTCATAAACTCTGTCCAGAGTTCACATAGGCCTTATTCTAATGCTGGTAGAAGAGTGATCAATTGTCATAGTCAATTTGTTATTTCTCTACCCACTGAAAATAATCCATTTCTATTAGTGCAACATGTGGATTAAAGCAGTTATACTTTGGGATGCTCAATAAGTATTCAGGCCCATCATTCTGACAGCAGATTGGATGATGAGGGAGCCCGCCAGTGAATTACCGCATCATTTTCTGTTCCGGTGGCATTTCCAGAAACGGCTTCTCAGCCAAAGATGACTCATCTTTTTCTAGCAGAAGAGCCCCACATCTCAAGGCCATCATTCTTAGACTTCCTGGCTGAGGTGGCAGAGGAAATGACATCATCCAACCTAGGTCATTTAGACTAGAGGGTGGCAGGTCTGGCATGAATTTCATATCACCTGTCCAGTCACCTCCACAGGTCACAACAATTCTGTACTTTGTATTTCCCACATCCTGCTGTCTTTCCCCATTTTTTTCCTAACAGTAAATGGAGAAAAATGGCCTAAGCTATGCCCAGCAGTTATAAACTTGCCTTAGCATGTTTATTGCAATAATGAATATATAATCATAGAAGAGAGGTACTGGCTCTATCTTTAATTATGGTATATATATACATACTGTATGGCTCCTATTTTTCACACTATCCTCACAGTATTTGAGATCCTTTAATAGCCATCATAATAATAAAATGTGTAGAGGATAAAGTGACTGTGAAAACCATGGAGAAGAACAATAGTCTATGTACTTTTAATGATGTTGCTTTTCATTCACAGAATGATGAGACTTAAATGTGCTTTCCACTTTATTGAAAGGATGCAGTGGGTTAATGTGCCACACTACTGCTTTCTATTGCTCAGTAACCAGCATAAAAGGATTCTACAATAAACTATCTGTTGTTCTCCATCAAGCATGGGTTTCTGAATAGCACTTGGTATATTTTTCTTGCACAGAGAAGATTTGGCATGTTTTGCAGATGAAACTGGGCCATGACATGGTTGAATAGCCAACACAAAACGTCTGGCTTAATTGATGGAGAGCTACCCCCAAATGTATGATCTGGAGTGTGGTTGCACATGGGCAGACAATCTGGAAGGATTAAAGAGCTGCCCTTCCTAGCTTGAATGAGATCCTCAGAACCCATTTTCAACCTGGATTGTTGAGGAAGCCTAAGGGGAGCAGCAGGCCTTAGGGAAATGGCATTCATTATTTGCTTTAATAAAATCAAGCACTTCTTTGAATACTGTGGTCTTAAAAGGCCCATTTGTGCCAGATAAGAAAGGAAGCTTCATAGGGATATTTGGTATCTTTGATAATATCTGGTGCAATAGCTTTATGTTTCAGAAAAACAGAGAGGATGAGGTTGCCATAGTCTGGCCTAAAGGCACGGATACAGGTCCCAGAATAGGCAGAAACAGTCAGTATATGACATGAGCATGAGTTTAGCTCCAAACAAAGTTTGTGAGGACTCCAACGATGAGTGGGACTGAAAAGAGACTCTGATTAATGCATATGATTGGGGAAAATGGATATTAAAAGCTTAAGAGTTGATAGGACTTGTGACTCTGACTACCTTGGTCATTTGGGGTGGTTGTGGTAAATCAGGATACAATAGTAAATTAAAAATCTAGGTTAGCTGGAGCTTTTGGCAGGTGAATAGTCTGGGATGTAAAGTGGATGGATATGTAGCAAGGAGGAGTCTCTCCTTGAAGGGTAGAAGAGTTGTCCTATTGCCCTGTAGTATGTCTTTCTGACAAAATCTCTTACAGATCACTTTTACTCAGAGGTTCTTGTAGGTCTTGAAAGGTAAAGTGAAGCCATGCCCAATGTGTATTTTTGTAGAGGCATTTAGATGGTGAGATATATATATATATATATATAGATAGATAGATAGATAGATAGATAGATAGATATAGAGAGAGAGAGAAGAGAGAAGAGAGACAAAGGGAGGGAGGGAGAGAGAGACAGAGAAGACAGAGCGAGACAGAGACAGAGGGACATAGAGAGATGGGAGAGAGAAAGTATGTGTGTACTTGGAGTTAGGAAGATGATCTGTTTTATATAAAGTGTCTCAAAGTGCTCCATTGATGGTATAGTAAAAGCCATCAGCCTCAGACTATGTGACAGCAAGCTGGAATTTCCTTGAGAGGCTATTTAGTCCAAAGACCAAGTATAATTCCACCCTGTAGTACATAGATTTTATACATATAAGAGATGGTACAAAGGAACTGAATTCCCAGATAGAATGGCAAAATGAAGACGCTACCACCTATGAGACCATATATATTTTTGTTTAAAAGATTAAGATTGGTGATATGAGGTCAAGAAATGATGAATTAATGGAAATCTCTGATAGGATTCCAGAGGAAGAGACAAGCCAGGATAGCATAGAAACAACTCTGATCTTGAATGGCCATTGCCACCTGAGCAAGCCAAACAAGAAGCAGCCTAGGGTCTGGGAATGACTTGAAGAATAATCAGCAGTGGGCACCAGATACTTCTGTTCCTTTCCTAATTTTCAGAGAGAGTCTTAGAAAAGAAGATATCACAGTTCTAATGATTTTGTGATGAAGAGAGCCATGTACACCCAGAAAGAGAATTGTGGTGATTGAGTGTAGTTCACAACATACCATTTTCATTTTTTTGTTGTTGTTTGCTTGCCTTTTATTTTTTTTCTTCATTTTTCTGGTTTGATTTGATTTTTCTTGGTATATCAAGATAATTGTATAAACATGTATGCATATATTGGATTTAACATATATTTCTACCATGTTTAATATAAAAATAAAAAAACTCAAAAAAAAAAAAAGAAAAGAAAAGAAAGTATCAGAAATTAAACACTATTTAATACACCATTGTTGACCAGGAAATGCTGAGGAAAGTTAAATTCTTATGGTGATTGTAGATGATTGCAAGGGCAATTTTCAAGCAGTATCATAAATGTTATATGAATGGAGGGATCTAGCTTACACACGGCAACAAGAAGATTATAAGATAATCAATTCTGATGGATGTGGCTCTCTTCAACAATGAGATGATTCAAACAAGCTCCAATTGTTCAGTAATGAAGAGAGTCAGCCACACCCACAGAAAAAACTATGGGAAATGAGTATGGACCACAACATAGCATTTTCATTCTTTCTGTTATTGTTTGCTTGCATTTTTGCTTTATTTCTCAGTTTTTTTCTTTTTAGATCTGATTTTTCTTGTGCTGCAAGATAACTGATAAATATGTATACATATATTGGGTTCAACATATACTTTAACATTTGTAATCTATTGGACTATCTGCCATCTAGGGGAAGGGGGGGAGAATGAGGGGAAAAGTTGTAACAGAAAGTTTTGCAAAGGGTCAGTGTGAAAAATTACCCATACGTATATTTTGTAAATTAAAAAGTTATAATAATAATTTTTAAAAAGAAAAGAAGGTATCAGAAATTAAACACTATTTAATGCTCCACTGTTTATCAGGAACTGCTGAGCAAAGTTAAATCCTTCATGGTGATTTTAAATGATGTAAAAGGACAACTACAGTGCAAGAGGAAGTTATTTTTTTAAAAAAAAATGAAATGTTTATATATTTTAAAATAAAAAAATATTCCAAATGAAAGAAAAAAAAACTAAAATTTAAATAATATGGCAGACATAGAAAAACCATTTTAACATTGTAACCGGCCATTGTAATAAGAACTCTTTTTTTTTTGCTTGTTTTTTTAAATTTCTTTTTAATTTTTATTTATTTATTTAGCCTTTTTTATTATTAAAGCTTTTTATTTACAAAGCATATGCATGGGTAATTTTTCCAATATTGACCCTTGCAAAGTCTTCTGTTCCAAATTTTTTCCTCCTTCCCCCCACACCCTCCCTTAGCTGGCAGGTAGTCCAATACATTTTAAATATGTTGAAATACACGTTAGATCCAATATACACATACATACATACATATATATATATATATATATATATATATATATATATATATATATATACAGTTATCTTGTTGCACAAGAAAAATCAGATCAAGAAAGAAGAAAAAGAAAAACTGAGAAAGACAATAAATTGCAAGCAAATAACAACCAAGAGAGTGAGAATGCTATGTTGTGTTCTATATTTTGTTCTCATGGTTCTCTCTCTGGGTGTAGATGGCTTTCTTCATCACTGAACAAATGGAACTGGTTTGAATCATCTCAATGTTGCAGAGAGTCACGTCCATCAGAACTGATCGTCATATAGTCTTGTTGTTCCTGTGTATAATGATCTCCTGGTTCTGCTCATTTCACTCAGAATGAGTTCATGTAGGTCTCTCCAAACCTCTCTGAAATCATTCTGTTGATCGTTTCTTACAGAACTGTAGTATTCCATAGCATTCAATATGCCACAATTTACTTACCCATTCTCCAATTGATGGGCATCCACTTAGTTTCCAGTTTCTTGCCACCACAAATAGGGCTGCCACAAACATTTTTACACATGTGGGTGAGAAAATTCCTTTTTAATAGCCAGTAATCTGGTGCTAACAATAGTCAGTCATTATATAGCACTCTAAAATTACAGTTAGTAATTAAATTGTATTTTATTTAAATTAAAATTAGTATTAAATGTTTCTGACAGTCAATTTGGTGGTGCTGACAGCACAGAGGGTAACAATGTTATATTTCTAATTATTTCTCATCACACAGGTCCAAAAGAAAGAGAAAAGGACCTACATATACAAAAAATATTTATAGAAGCTCTTTTTGTGGGGGCAAAGAATTAGAATTGAGGGAATTCTTCTTCAATTGGATAATGACTGAACTAATTGAGGTATATGAATATAATGGGATACTGATGTGTTATAAGAAATAATGAACAGACTGATTTCAGAAAAACTTGGAACGACTTAAATGAACTGATTCCAAGTGAAGTGAGCAGAACCAGGAAAATATTGTATACAGTAATAGCAATGTTGTGTGATAATTAACTATGATAGACTTAGCTTTTCCCCTACAGTGATCCAAGACTATTCCAAAATATTTGTGATGGAAAATGCCATGGACAACCAACACTACTGAGTTCGAATGCAAATCAAAGTATATTGTTTTCATTTTTTGTTTTTTTTCTTTCTCATCAAAATTTAATTTTAAAAATAGTGTTGAAAGCAATCTTTAATAATGTAATTGGGGGGAAATACAATTTACAAGGAAAGTTCAAAGTGTATGAATAAAAAGCATTTATCAAGTATGCCCTTTGCGAGGTGGGGGTTTAAGGAAATAGAATAGAAAAACAATTATTAACTGATTCCTATATGACAAGCCCCATGCTAAATGCTGAGGATTAGCTTAGCTAAATGCTAAAGAAAACTAAATAAAATCCCAACTCTCAAGAAGTGTACATTCTTGGTGGTTGAGATAAAAATTAAGGGAGGATTTAATTTCATGACAAATTGAAAGGAAGATGGTACTTAGGGTTTCACAGGAAAAGTAGTGTAGCAAATGATAAGGTCTGAGAACCTTCATGAACAATGGCAAGGGAGATGGGCTTCAACCACTCACTTTAGGGAAGAAAGTAATGAATTTAAGAATCAGAATAAAGTAGAGTTCTCTCCAATAGAGATAGAGATGGGGTAGGGGTACAAAGTGTTGGTTTCTTTTTGTCCTTTGTTCTTGAAGATGAACAAAGTGATGTCATTATGCTAGAGTCAAGATACAGTATGTCCAACTGTGGCTGATCATATCAATATGAGGTCAGAATGCTCTGCTATAGGTCAGGCACAAATAGTCCATATGAACATTCTGGTTGATTCTCTAACTTTGTGCACCTCGCTTTTCTTCTGAAGTACTTCAATTCTATTTTACTCATAAAGCATAGAACTTTCTCTTATGAGGGCTTGCCATGCAGGGTGGTCCTGTGCCAGAGTCTCCCATGTCGGGTAATCAATTCTAAAAGGAGAATGAATATACATTATAGAGGATGTCCAGTCTCAGCTCCCTACCATGGTGGCTGGTGATGTTGTTAGTCCTTTCATAGGGCAAACAGTAAGACTCAATGGCTTAGATTAGTGCTTCTCAAACCTGTTCTCAGCATCTTTATACTATTAAAATTATGAAAATATATCTAAAAGATTTTGTTCATGTTGCTTACATTTATAGATATTTACCACATTAGAAATAAAAACTAATTTTGAATTTGTAGACCCTCTTGGAGGGTTTCAAAGACCCTAGGATTTTTTGGACCACACTTTCAGAATCACAGATAAGTAATGACAAGTAATCCAGTTTGCTGAAATGTAAGATTAGGTTGATATGTAAATATCCTATCTTTAGAACTTCTTTATGCCTAGAGAGTAAAATTCCTATTAACTAAGTTCTTGGTTCTGAAAAATAGTTCAAGTTCATACACTAATATTGTTTCATCAATGGAATTAACAGTAAAGAAGATGAATTACCATCTGCCATGTTACTGAACCTTAAGGGTCTTTCTATTTGACTGGCACCTGAAATCTCCTATGTATAGTGTCTTCCCATATTATAATGTGAGCTCACTGACAGAAGGCACTGTTTATTTTTCTATTTGTATCCTTCATACTTAGCTTAGTGCTCTGCAAAAATAATAATAATCATCATCATTTAATATATGCTTTAGTTGATATATTCATTTAGGGTTATTTTGATTGAGAAGACTATTATTTTATAGAGTGGATAGGATTTGGAGTTAGAAGAACCATAGAGATCAACTCAGACAACCTGCTTATTTTATGTGAGGAATCAGAGTTCTAGTAGTTTTGTTCTTGGTAAAGGATCCTTTCAAGTTCAGACAATAAGTCAGCATCCAAATCATCCTCCTTTCAGTATCAGTCAATGCACTGCTTCTCAATCTAATCTGCCCTATAGATCAATGAATGAAAATGACAACTCCTGGCAGACTATTAGTGTTCAGTTATTTTTTCTTATGTTAAGTCCAAACCCATTATTCTGTAATTCTGGGTCAGTCTTCCTTAAGGATCAAACAGTTATGACACTGAAACTATATATGAAGAAAAGGATACAAAGTGATATTCTGATGCTTACTCCGGGTTCTTTAGTTTTGCTTAATTTGTTTTTTTTTTTAATTTCCTTTTAATTATTTAGCTTGATTTTTAGTTTCTTATTTAGTTCTACCTTTTTCCCATTGTGCATTCTCTTTCTCTTCACTCCTTATTATTCCTTCGTCTTCCTCTTCTTTTCTTCCTTCTCCTCCTCCTCCTCTTCTCCCTCCTCCTCCTCCTCCTCGTCCTCCTCCTCCTTCTTCTCATCATCTTCATTTTCCTTATTTTTGTCATTTTCTGAGACAAAGAGTAAATGAGTGGGAACTAGAAAAAGCAGCTTGGGGAAACAAGTCTAATTCCCCCTTTTTTCTCCCTACTTCATTTCTTGGAGATAAGTGATACTTTTATCCACTTCTTACAAATGAAAAAACCAAGGCAAGCAGCAATTATGTGACTTGTCCAGGGTAACACAACTAAGGCTAGATTTGAACTCAGGCCTTCTTGATTCCATGTCCAGTTCTCCATCAGCTATTCCACTTAACAAGGAGTACATAATCTAATTAATGAGATAGAATTAGTACACATGATGCAATTAAAGAACTATCAAGTGCCAAACTGAATACTGATGATTGAAAATAAAATAGGAATTCTGAGAAAAGAGAATTCATATTACAAAATCATAGCATTTCAGTTGGAAGGGATTGCAGTGTATTGATTTATATCTCGGAAAGAATCCTCATTACAATATAACCAGTCACCTAGCCTTTGTTGCCAATGAGTCAGTGAAATGAAACCTACTACATTCCATAGTACAGTACCTCTGTTAGGAGATTTTTCTGAAAATACTCTGTCTTTGGGAGTGCCCACAGGAGGAATAGAGACTTGGGAAAAGGGACAGACCTACTTGATGGGTTGATTTCATATTTCAAAGTTTTTAAACTTTTAATCATTTGGAGTGTGTGTGAAAAGAAGATAGTAGTCAAAGGAGAAAGATGCTCAGAAATAATCTATCTTTTCAAGCCATACAGATCTGTGAGCCACGATTGCAATGGTAGGGGGGTATGGCTGTCATTAGTGGTTTCCCACCATCTTCAAAGACCCTGTATCCCCAGACAATGGAAGATTGCTCTTGTGAATGACAGTGATTAGAATTTGAGCAATTGCCCCCTTGCAAGTTATACTTCATGAGTAAAATTAAGTTTTCCTTTCTTTTTTTTTTTTTGTTATTAAAGGGTGAACCACTCAGAAGTAATATCCCCAATAAATTATTTGGACTATTTCCTCCAGTTCTTACTTCAGGAAGAGATATGAGTTAAGAGGAGGAAGCTTTATTTTATTCTTAACAATATTATCTTGAACAGATTTATTTTTCTTTCAAATAATGTGTTCTTCAATTTCATACTGTCCTTGTTTGTTACTTATTAACTAATCCCTCTTAATACAAATAAAAATTCAATAGCTGCCAATCTTAACTTGGTAAGCTGATGATGATATCAGAAAGTCTTGTAGAGAGGGAGTGTTATTTCTTTTGCTTTTAAGGAAATATTAGTCTTCTTAACAAGAACTGAGGAAGAAAAAAAAAGACACAAAGGGTTTTGCACTTTTTAAAGGGGCTAGAGATATTATTCCTAAATAACACATATTGGGTGGTTTGGGGAGTTGATGAGGAAGGTCATCTGATTTTCCAATGAAATGGGCAAAAGTACATACATATATATATATATATATATATATGTAAACATATATATATATATATAGATATATATAATCACACATATAATAATATGTGTATGTATCTCATCATACCTAGTCCCATAAACATAGATAATGAAAACCATAAAGATAAAAGTTTAAACAATGGGGACAAGGGAAATTTGACATTGAATGCATTGGGGAATTTTTACTACTTTTTTTTTTTTAATCCCAAGGTACTGATACTATAGCTTTTAAGGATGCTAAGCAGCTTAAAGCTACTGCAACTGGTCAGTATCTGAGTTCTTTTAGAAACTCATGCTACCGTGGCTTACTTTCATATCATATTCCATATATATGTGTATATGTATATACGGAATATGGCATATATATACACATACATACATAGATATATGTATGCATATAAATGCATACTAACATGCTACTCTCACATAAAGCCTCAATTACTTCTGTACATTTTGTCCCATCTGTTCTCTATTCTGCCTTTTGGGGTCAAGTAAAACAAGTCTAATCTCTCTTCCATATAAAAATTATTGAAAACTTGAAGTTGATTATAATTTCCCTCTAAGTCTTCCCTTCTTCAGGCTAATGGAAAGGTGGGTATCTATCTACCTCAATTAAACATAGAAAGCCTAGTCTTCTTGATTGAATTAGTCAATCAATCAAAGGTGTAAACTAGATATGAAAAAGACTTAGACACTTCTATTAAATCAATAGATCAATCAAAGGCATAAATTAAGTTGGAACAAGTCCTTAATGGAGTGAAGTACTTTTATGAGCCACTGGACAAAATAAGATGACCACAAACATGAAAGATAATGGGATTTGTGGAAAGAAGACAAAACATAAGGTATATATGTATGCATGTGTGTCCTATGTTGATATATTATATGTTCATGTAATATATTACAATACACACATATTAATATATTATATATTTGGATGCATGCATACATGCATGAGAAAGGCATCAGACAGAAAGTCAAGTTTTACTCTGGTGAGGCAGCCCTTTTTGGTACTTGTAGGAAGAAAATGCCAAATAGAGATATGGAAGAACAACTTTGTAAACTTCAAAATCAGAAGATTTGGACTTCTTATCTAAGTAAAAGCAATGATGGCTATGACTTATGCCATAAACAAAAGAAAGACATTTTTAAAATTTTTACCAGGGGATTGATCCTCAGAGCCCAGATGAGTTATACCTAAGGGGACTCCATAAAGGCAGGAAGGTACTTGAAATTATCAGGGGCTGTGAAATTAGTTTTGGCCATATTAGGTCTCTATGTTCAGATCAGCTTTCACCAAGGTCCTTGCATGTACAAAGAGATAATGTTTCCAATTTTGGGAAGATGTTTCTGTTCCTTCAGCTGATCTTCATATCACACAAACTTGAGGCTTTTAACTACTGAGGTCATGTAACACTGAATATTCTTTAACTTCTTCATCTATCCATTTGAAAATGTATCCAAAACTGAACATATTATCTTAATGAATGGAAAATTTAAAGAGGGCATCCTGGAAGAGCTGCATCTTGAACTTTGTTTTTAAAAAAGACAATACTTTTGTGGGACCTGAAAACTGTCTTTGAACATTTGAAGAATTTGTCTAATTTAACTTGGACCCACAGGGCAGAATTAAAAGCAATAGGTACAGAAAGGTGGATTTTTGTTAAAATAAGTACAACTTTATATCAAATAAAGCTGTCTGAAAGTAGAATAAGCTGCCTAGAAGTGGGTTTTCTATCAATGGAGGTCTTTCAGGAGAGTCTGAGAGACTATAAAGGTATTTGTGGCTTAGGTATGGATTGGACTAGATATCATTAAAGTTCTGAGATCATAAGATTATACAATCTCATATCTACAGAGAGACAGAACTGAGAGGGAACTTAACCCAACTCCAACATTTTTCAGATGCAGACCTGAGGCCCGAGGTCACACAAGTAATAATTAGGAGAGTTGGTATTATGCTTTGGTCCTGTGGCAAAAGAGGTTGAAAGCACTGGGGTGAGAGAAGCTAGTACCATTTAAACACTGTAGAGTTAAAAGAATGATTAGACAAAAAAGAAAGAATGAGAATATTCTGATGGTCCATGGGGATTAAGAAGAAATAAGATTTTAAAAGTAAAATCAAAGGAGGTAACATATATTCAAAATTTTTAATACTAAATGAACAGAGAAAGATTGTGTTAGAAGAGTTGTTAATGTTTTTAAATCAGGAAAGATCTACTCACACTTGAAGGTAGAAGGGAAAAGATAATCAAAGAAAGAAAGATTGATGATGTCCATAAATCCAGTGTTATTCTAGCCTTCTAAAGAGCAGCATAACACTACTGACTCCTATTTAACTTATGATTCGTGATAAGTTCCTCCTCCCCATTAGGGGCTATTTTGTGGCATTAGTGTCCAGTCAGTCATTGCAGATCCTTGTATCAGAGTATTTCACTTTTTCAAGCCCTAAATCATGCCACCTGAAACCTGAACTCCACCCTTTTTGATACCTCATTTGTCAAGTTTGCTTCTTATTGGAGTCTATTTCCTGGGGATATCAACATACCCACAAACTTAGTGCTATCTACAAACATGATAGATATGCTCTCAATTCCATCACCTTGATACATTTAATTTAAAAAATAGTATAATCAGGACTGCCAATTAATGGATTATCTTGAGTTTCTCTCTCTAATTTAGCTATAGGCTACTGGCTACAATAGGCCTGCTAGGTTCAGTGGATAAAGAAATAGGCCTGGAGTCAGGAAAAGCTGAGTTCAAATTTAGTCTCAGACAGTATGTTCCTAAGCAAGTCACTCAAACCCATTTGCCTCGGTTTTTCCTCTGTAAAATAAGCTGGGGAAAGAAATGGCAAATTATTCCGATATCTTTGCCCAAAATTCTAAATTGGATCACGGAAGGTTGGACATGACATAACTTAATCAAAACTATGTGGGAGAACTTGAAGTTTGTTATACTTATGATGCAACCATATATCCACTGTATAGATTCATAGTCTACTAAGATGTTTCTAGGAAGTAGAAACTGTATTCATTTTGTACATTTACTCACATGACAATATAAATTATAGGTCTCCTCAATGCCTGAGAAAAAATAAAAATAAAAATAAGAATTGACTAATTGGTATTTATATTTGCAAAGATATTTGCTTATGTTATCTCATTTAATTTGCAACCATAGCAGAGTATTAAGCAGGTACTCTGAAAATATATAATGTTTATATAATATATAATAATTTTCAAAATATTAATAACTTGGGACTCAGCTTCAAGACTCAGCTTTGCCATTTGATAAATACATTGAACCATAGAACAAAAGCTGAAATGGACCTCAGAAATTACTTACTTCACTGCCCTCAATCTACAGTGAAGGAGGCCAAGTTGCAAGGGGTTAAATGGCTTGCCCAAGAACACACAGGTAATAAACATAAGAGATAAGGTTTGTGTCCATATATTCTGATTCTAGTCATTGTTTATTCTATTGCACCACAGGAAAATCACTTCATGATTTCACTTACAGATAAAAAAACTGAGACTTAGAGAAAATTAAGTAATTGGCTTAATCACAACACCTTAAGAATTAAAGTTGTGATTTAAATATCTTTTTAACAGCCTTTCCTTTATACCATACAACTTCACATAATAGCCAAAAATATTAATTCCAGTTAAAGTTAAATAGAGTCAAATTATTAGAAATAATAGGGTCAATACTCCAAATGTGCTTTGCCCTAATCAGACCACACTTGGAATATGGTGTCCAGTTTCAAGAACCCTCTTTTAGGAAGGACACCCTCGTATTCTGAAGATAAAGGACCCTCAGTGGATTGGCCATAGAAGCATTAATTGAGGCACCTCTCTGTACCCTCATTTCTTTACCTATAAAATGGAAATAACAGAATTTGCACTTCTAATCTCTTGAGGTTGTTTGCAACAAGCATGCTCTTTGGAAAGCATACTGTAAATTTGAACTATCTCTAACTAAAGAATATTTTTCTTTATAATATATTTGTAGATTCACCCTATCAAAAAATACTGTGAACATACAAAGTATTGATCACCAAGGACCTTGCTTATGTTGTCAAAGGGCTGTGTAGACCTGCCTGAAGTGTTGTGAATATCATGCTATTCAATGACACCTGGACATCCCTAACCCTCTTGTACCTGCTTAGTACAGAGTATGAAAAATGGGGCACTGACTCAGTCTACACTCTGTTGAGTAACATCTAGTTAGCAGATAGTTCAGCTGATTGAGTATTAGCCAGCAGGCCTCTCTATCTTTAGGGGAGACATCCAAGTCATCATGTACTGCATGTCACTGCTGGATTGTTCCATGCTGAGAGGAAAGGCCAAGGCAATGCTCCAGCTGTCAAACTGTGCTCCTCCACTCTTAGGTGGTTAATTCAAGCTCCTTCCCCCCCCCCCCTTTTTATACTTGAAGCACAAAGACTACATCTATTAGCAGTGGAGTGACTTGAGCTGAGTCACATGTACCGAAGCTGATTGATGGAGCATGATGCATCCCTTAATTAAGCAGAAGCTACTAATAAAAAATGAACTTGCTGGATGATTTGTGGGGTCCTTGCAGGGCAGCCATATGTGCCTCACACAGATAGAAGGAAGGCGTGCCCCATGGCCTATACTAGTTGTATATGGAGATCAGAATTATGTTGGGGAAGGAGGAGTCTTAGGTGGATCTATTATGGAGCCCTGACAAAAAGAAAAGAAAGAAGCAGACATGAGAACAGATTCTTATGTATTTTGCTGCTTTGGTATTTCCTTTACTTTCTCCTTCTATTTATCTTTTCTTCTGCTTGAACACAAGGGGCTAAATTAGAAGATGATCTGAAATCCCCTGGATATGAAGATCTTTGACATTAAATTGACACTCATCTCTTCTCAAATTGGCATTCAATCCTAAGGAAACCCTAAAATGTAGTGGGACTCCATTCCCTTCTCTCCTTCAAGGTTCTTCTTAAAACCCTTTCTCCTTTGGAAAAGAAGCATAAAGCTCTAGTGGAAAAGGGGCTGGAGTTAGAGTCATATGAACTGGATTCCAATATTGGTTTTGTCAAGTAATATCTATGTGACTCTAGATAAATCCCTTAACCTCTCTGTTCCTGAATTTTTTCTGCAAAATGATAAGGTTAAAATGGATAATCTCTAATATCCCTTATATCTCTACACTAGTGATTCTGTGATCTGGTCCTAGCTTCTCTATATTACATATATTAATATGCCCATTAATGATATAATTCTGCCTCCTCACCATTTTCCTACTATTGAACAGAAGGTGACTCTGTGAACTATGAAAGATTGGAAGATTTGGATTTTCCATCATAGCTTATAAAGTATAAGGGAATAAACATTTTTAAAGTAATCGCTGTTATGTCAGACATTAAGCTAAGCTCTTTATAAATATCTAGTTTGATCCTTCCAACAACTCTACAGGGTAGGTATTGTCATTTTCTTCATTTTATGGATGAAGAAACTGAGGCAAATAGATTAAGTGATTGGTCCAGGTCATTATGATTCTGCATAACTCTGTGTCCCTTTTGCATGATGTATAGACTTGTTTTCTATCCCCTTTTATGGTAATCATTTTAGAAGACTAATCCTGGCTAGACAGACCATGGACAACTTGAAAAATAATAGACTTGTTTTATTCTGTACACAAACTATTTGCCTATGAAGGGACAGGAAGGGAATGAAGAAAAAAAAAGGAAGCCTCAGCTAAGTGTTCTATACACATATAATCAACTGCAGCTTCAGTCTTCCAGCTGTAAATATACAAATGCTACTGGTTTCTGGTTGAGAATGTACAGGTCTATGCTTTTATCAATCTGCCTCAGAAGTTACTGGGAATTCCAGTAGTGCTGACCATATTTTATCACACATTTAGATTTGGAAATACCTTTAGAGACATGTATTTCTTCCCTAAAGTTTCCAAGGAGGGTGTAATCTTGTGAAGTTAGGATTTTCTAGTATCATCATTCATAAGCCCCAGTATATTCCTCGACATTAACTAACCAGCTGATATAAATTAATTTTTATACTGGGATATTTACTAATGTTGGTATAGTGAAAACAATGGTGCAACAGTTTCCCAAAAGTTTGGGTCACAATTTCTCACAAATAACAGTCCAAGTGAAAATAGGCCCAAACTTAAAGAGTTCTTTTAGCAAAAGAGTAACCCAGCTCCCATTTGGGTGGAAGTCCTTTTCTGCTTTCTTAAAGTCCACATAAAATTTCCCTTTGCTGTCTGCTCTCTGCTAAGATCTGAAGATTGCTGCCTTTCCTCACTATGACTAGTTTGTTTTTAGGCCACAACAGTTCCTGTTACGTTGAAACCAGAGGCTCATGGGTGATCCAGGAAATAGAGCAATAAGCCTAGATCAAGAAAACATGATCTCAAATCCAGTCTCAGATACTGAGTGGTTTATGACCCTGGACAAATCACTTAACTTATTTGCCTCAGTTTCTTCATCCATAAAATGAAGATAATAACAATATCTACTTTGTAGAGTTTTTGGAAGGATCAAATGAGATATTTATAAAGAGCTTAGCACAGTGTCTGACATAATAGCAGTTACTTTTAAAATGTTTATCCCCTTACACTCTACAAGTTATGATGGAAAATCCAAATCTTCCAATCTTTCAAAGTTTGCAAAGTCACCTTCTGTTCAATAGTGGGAAAACAGTGAAGATGCAGAATTCAATCAATCCTCTTCTAGTTTTTGCCCTCTGGTAATAGGTACAAGGATCTCTCTTCTCAAAGTGTTTATAAAGTCAAAATGTTAAAAGAAATTTCTGGACTACTTCTGTTGGAATCACTTTTCCTGATTACATATAGGCTCCACATTCTTTCAATCAATCCCATTAAATTTACTGAATCAAGTGGCACAAAAAATGTTTCCCCAATTGATTAAGGACTTGTTTGAACCTAATTTATGCCTTTGATTGGTTGATTTGATAGAGGTGTCTAAGAAACATTCACACATGGTCTACATCTCGGACTGAGTGATTCTGTAAATCAATCAAAGAGAATTCTTACCTGGTAAAGTTATCAGGATATAGAATATCTTGTCAGTTATATTAATTTGGCATAAGTGGTACAAGATACCCCTCTTACAATTTTAATATGATCTATAGAAATAGGACAAAAATACTTGCAGTACCCATTTGTCTGGATTGTTGTAAAGAAAGTACATCATAGAGGATAAGGTCTTAAAAATGGAAGCTATTATTATCATCCAAGTCTTTTCTTCAAGAAGGAGACTTCTGCATAGACCTTTACTGACTTTCCACAAAGGAAGTATTAGTAAATCAAAACCTATCAATTTTTCCCAACCCTCAAGATGAGACCATCTGGCCCTCTGGCTTATTGGGCGTCTAGATGATGTCCTGAATCTAACTTAAAGTGGATGCTGTTTAGAGCAGCAACTCTGTTTTGTATATTGATGAGTCCATAATTGGTGACTAACAAACAATAAATATTCATAAAAGCTGACACAGTGATAGATCTGACATGGTTTCCCAAAGAGCAGCAGGACAAGTATGGGTTAGGAAATGGACAGGCCGTCTGGAACTGTGCTCTGCAGTCCCCTCAGGGAAAGTATCTCTTTGGGCCATTTCTTTTATGACAGCCACTGCAAAGTCGCACTGACTGCCACAAACTTGCAGGTTTTAGGTCATTCTGATTTTTGTTCAATGTGGCTTTTTCCAATGCAATGCTCCTCAATGTGTTTATGGAATACCTACTATGTGAAAATCACTGGGAAACTTGCCTTCTCAATAATATTTAATTAAAAATATTATATATATATATATATACACACATATATAACACACATTATATATAACACATATGTATATAGAGAGACATATATACATGCATAATGCACACGTACACACATTTATAGATATATCTATCAATCAAAATATAATCTGATCATAAATTAACATCCAATTACATTTTGTCTCATATTGTTTTGTGACTACACACAGGAGAGAATGCCTTGCCTCCCCCCAAAAAAATCTACATTCTTCCTCAGTTTAAATTTAAGTTAATAAGTATTCAAGCCCTTACTATATTCAAGATTAAAAACTATAACATTTTTAAACATCCACACCTAACTAGCACAATGGACATAAATATCTATTATCTATTACATTATATTATATTACATATTAATACACATATACATATATGATATGTTATCCATTGTAATGTTATATAGCAGATATATGGTAGTATTATAACATATAGTAAATATATATCATATATAGTAGATATTATATAATTTATAATAAAATATCATAACAGTTTAATATATCTATTATGTAACATATTAAAATATCTCATATAATATATGATGTAATATATAGCAAATATATAGATATATATACAATATCAATATAGTAAAATTTAAGTATACTTAAAATATGTTATATATTAAAATATATAACATGAAATATAATGATAAGTAATATAGTATGTAGAGTTCTTTTACACACACACACACACACACACACACACAGACACACACACACACACACATTTTGCTAGTGTGATACCAGAGTGTCAGAGATATAGATCTAAGCATAGATAGAAGAGAAGACTTCCTGTCAAATCTATGCAAAAGTAAAAGGGTGCACTGATCCACTGGAGGAGGCCAGATGAGTACTCATCCTGCATATTGCAGAAAGGATTCATTTAAACTATACACAGAAGCCAGTTGTTTCCAAATTGGAGATTATGTAATTGCAAGAAGGAACAGATGTCATACCTAACAGATTTACAATTGGAGAAATTTTTTACTTAAGGTGTATATAACCAGAAGAACCCACTAGAATATGGAAAATCAGGACCTTGGAGAGGAGTTTAGTTAGTGGAACTACAGCATTTTGCCAGATTGACTGAAAGGAATTACTGAATAGCTTGCACATGCATAGTTCCCTCTATATCTTATGAACTCAGTGAGCTCATACATTTAGGAGAAAGCCTTCCGGTTTTAGTTTAATTGTCCCTGACCACCTCTGTATTCTAGCTGTGCCTGTGGCTGGAATGTCCTCTCCCTCTTGAAGGGAGGTAGAATATAAATTGGGATTCTTGAGTTCTAATAATTTCTCAGGCAGCTTATTAGCTGTGTGACCCAGGGCAAATCACTTAACTACTCCAAGTCTCAGTTTCCTCATTTGCAAAAGGACTGGAGAGTGGGGTAAATGATGATAATATCACAAGGTGATTATAATAATACCTCAGGGTCATTATAATTATCAAACAAAATAGCACATTAAAACACTGTGTAAATAGATGCTTAAATATAAGCATCATCAAGCAAAAAGTATTATTGATTACCTACTCCATTCCAGGTACAATTCTATGGATTCTGGGTTTACTGATAACAAAAATGAAACAATTCCTACTGAATTCATAATTTGACTTTCAGCAGCAATGTCTCAATATAACTGATTAAACTGGCCTTTTGATATGACTCAATTTCAGTTGTGGTGGGAAGTCTGAGACTTGGTCTTATCCCCAAAGTTCTAGACATAGAAAGCTCAAAGAGTGAATCTTAGACGACATAGAGAAAATATCAAACATAGCCTGGGAATTTAAGGTACCTCCTTCCCTATTCTCCTCATCTCATGGTGAATAGTAATATTTAGGTAGATTGCCATATCTGTAAAATGAATCAACTAGCTTATTTTAAGAAAATGTTTTCCTTTACCTTTTTCATCAATCTTCAAAAATCCTAAATCTGTGTTATGATTAATCCCTGAGAAGCAATTTCATTGGGGTTAATACAGTTTGCTTGGATCAAAAGAACTGCCCTCCTGGTGAGATCGTCTGTTGTTTTCTCACTCATTTTGGTAACAAATGAGCCCTTTAACTCCCTGGGATTAGCCTAGGATCACACAGACTGTGAGTTTAGATATTAGCCTCTCAGCTCTTCCTATTGATTGAAAGGATACCGGGTGCTGGTCCACTCTAGGAGTAATCATTTCCATCTATAGCCTCCGCTGACATCTGCAAAGGGACCTCTCCATAGGACAGCAGTAGAATGAGCAATTAACAGGAAGGAATTCACAGGTGCAGCCTCTAAATTGCCATTGCCCAATGATGATTCTAAGCTTGCCTTCACAGCTAGGGACTGACTGCCAGGTTCTTCCCATGTAAAACCTCTTTCTCAGAGGTTTTCTTCTTTCTCAGAAGACATGGGGATTCAAATGAGCATATAATGTTGCTTGTGGAGGAGGAGGTCTTAGAGGTCATCTAGTGAAATCCTTATTTTCAGATGAAGGAAATGAACACCAGCTATGGGAAATAACCTTATCAAGGTCACACAGGTAGTTAGAAGCAATTGTAGAATTCATTGTTCTCCTTGAACAATAGAGTATTTCAACTGAGAAAATATCAGCTCCAAGCATAATATCAAGTTCAAGTATTTCTTACAACCTGGATGCTTCCCTCTAAAATGAGTCAGATTCTAAGCAATTTCAGATTAGAATATAGGCATGAAGAATCAGAGATCTCATAAAAAAATCTAAATTTCATAAAAATCCACTGTCAGCTAAAATATCATTTTAGTCTTAGATTTTCAGGTATGCATATGGGATACATGCAGTGGAGTCTTATCTTATCAGTCATGAGTAGTCAAAATAATCCTTTAAAAATCCTTAAATTATCCCAAAGTCAAGTCAACAAGCTTTTCTTAAAGCTTTTACAATATTCTATATACTGTGCTAAAAACTATGGGCATAAAGAATATCAAAAACATTCTAAGGGGAAGAAATAACATTTAAATAACTATATATATTCAAGATATAGGAGTCAGTCAATAAATATTTATTTAACCAGTTTCTGTGCTTAGTTCTAGGGACACAAAGAAAAGGAAAACATCATTCTTGCTGATGAGGAGCACCTGATCTCATAGGAGAAATAACATGCAAACAATTATGTATCAACAAGCTAGATAATAGATTGAATGATAACTGCTGCTATATTGAGAACTGCTGCCATTTCCTCTGTAACTACTAAATCAAAGACCCAGAAAAGAAAAGGCTTGACACCCAAGCCTTTGGCACTGTCAGATGGTTCAGCGTCTAAAAGCAATATGGTTTTATCAATGAAAGATGCATTGCCCTTAACCTTGCTGGTGGACTCTAAGAACCAAGGAGCCTTTTCATCAGATTTGCAAATGAACCCTTTTTTATCTGTTGTCCTCTTCTTTCCATCTACAATATGATCCCAATTTTTAGCATGATACTTTGTACATAGGAAGTATTTAATTGTTGCTTTTTAATTCATTCATTCATTAAAACAAGTTACCTCTCACACAATAAAATAAGGGTTAAACCGTATATATTCAAGGGGTACAATAGAATTTGAAGGGCCATTAGAAGGCAGGTTCTAACATGGATGGGTTTGGAAAATCAGAGAATAATGTTAAGAGAAAAGCTCTTACACTTTGGCAGCCTGAAGGGAACCACAGTATAATCAATTTGTGGCAATATTCAGGACTGGTCAGTCCCTGGATATGAATGAAGATCAATACAGGATCAGTGAAGTCCAAGGGCTAGCCTGATTCTAGAAAGGTAGAGCATGTTTAGGGATGTGTTGGTGCCAGTTCTGATCTGCTTAAAGAATTCATATTATATATTGTATCTAGGATATACTATAACATATTTAATATGTAGAAGACTGCCTGCCATCTAGGGGAAGGGGTGGAGGGAGGAAAGGGAAAAATCGGAACAGAAGTGAATGCAAGGGATAATGTTGTAAAAAAAAAATATTACCCATGCATATGTACTGTCAATAAAAAAATTATAATAAAAAAAAAGAATTTCATGTTAAAATTTCAGGGTATTTATATCTCAGAAATCTGCAATATCTACAAATCAGGAATTGATTTATTGTTTTGTTGATTGCTTAAACCTAAGAAAGTGTTAATAATGCAGATTAAATTTAAAAATATATGCATATTTCCCTCCTTCACCCCACATATCCAGGTTGTTCAGCATTTCCCAGCTCTCCTTTGTATTACTCTAGAAACATTGCTTGAACTCAGCAGAAATCAATAGAATGTTTAGGAAGTCAAGCCATCACCAAAGTTCATATCTGGTGACTATAGGATATCAATATAATAACAATAATGGTAACAACACCTGGAGTTTATATACATTTAAGGTTTGTAAAGTCCTTTACATTTGCTATCCCCTTTGAGGGGATACCTATTTGAGATATTCACCATCAGCCAACATGGAGCTTTTCCCCAGAACTCTCTATTCAGTACTGGGTAGATTAACTTTCCCTGTGGGAAACAATGAAATAAAGTATTCTGAATCAAATGGCTCATGGGTTAGATATGGTTACTATAAAAACAATTAAATGCAAATGTTATTTTTACCTCAAATTTGTAAAAGAAAATAAAATTATTTTTCTCCTTAGAGAACAGAAGCAAAGTACAGATGGAGTAGTTCTTCCTTCTTTACTCTCTCCTCATCTTAGCTACCCTGGAACAATGTTTCTAACTGTGAGGGAATCTTACTGTAAAGAAGGAATTTACTCCTAGCATGGGAGACATGATACCCTTTGGAAAGTCACAGATATCAGAGATGAAAATTGAATTTGAGGAGGAATAACATGGTGACCAATTTGGCTGAAATGCATCACATGAGAGGGGAAGTTGTATGAAATAAGTCTAGGAAGATAGAATGGATACAGATTATAGAAAGCTTTAAACATTAGTGTAATAAGACAAAATGGCATAAAGACAAAATGAGTAAATCACTGGATTTGCAATCAGGAAGATTGGGTTTTAATTCAATTTTAGGTCCTTAGTAGCTGTGTCATCCTGGGCAAGTCACTTAATCTCTGTTCTTACTTGCTCATCTATAAAATGAGAAGGTTGAACTCAATGGTCTATAAAAGCTTTTCCAACTCTCCTATGAATTTTAACTTTATCCTAGAAGTAATAAGGAAGCAGTAATAATGTAATTCGTTATTCTATGGCATTCCCAAGATTTAAAGAATATATACACATAAATGCAAAATATTTCTACCATCCCTATATATATATATGTCTGTGAGTGTACACATTCACACACACACACACACACACACACACACACACACAGCAACCAAATTAACAAATGGAGACAGCTTCTGAATAATGCACCATGACTAGTTTTATCATCCAAATGATAAAATATTTCCAACAGCTGCCATTGTCCCTCAGCAGCAATACCTCCCACAGCTTATCAGTCAGGCTGCCACAATTTCTAAGTAAAAGATTGTGTCTCTCCAGATGCCAGGGTCACCTATCAGGATCCTTCAGTCCGATGGCATGGATCAAGCCTTCTTTCTTACGAAAAGGAAAAAAATATTTCAGCTCAGACAGCCATTCAAAATGCATTTACTAAGTGCCTACTATGTGCTAGGCAACTTCCTTTGACAGAGCTAGTAGTAAACAATAAATCATAGTTAATAATGAACCATATACTATAGGAAGCAGTGAAAGATATAGTAAGGAAGAAGTTCAGTTAGAAATTCAGTTATTCTAGGCTCTTGATGTTTATGACTAAGATATACATATATATTGAGCTTGAGCCAACAGAGAAAGGTTTGCACAATCCAGGACAATGGTCAGAGATGATTTTTAGATGGATTGTGGTTTTATGACACTGGGGAGAGGGTGTATGTGACAAGTTAAGCAATAGGAGCTAGATAAGTGGTATAGAGAATAGAACTTTGGCCCTGGAGTCAGGAGAACCTGAGTTCAAATCTAGCTTCAGACACTTAATGCTTACTAACTGTATGACCCTGGACAAGTCACTTAATCCCAATTGCCTCAGCCACCCCCCCAAAAAAAAACAGTTAAATAATAACTTACACTATATTGGCATAATGACTGAACAAGGACTGAATGTTAGAGGAGAAGGAGACTCTAGGGAACAACTTTCCTTATCTCTTTTTCCCTCATATACCAACAAGGTCCTGATTGCCCCTTGACCTTGGGCTATAATATTCTATGCTCTGGTCTGTGTGGTCATGGCTGTGACTGGGATTTCTGCTCTCCTAAATTGGTTGAGTCTACTAGTTTGTACCATAGACCCAATTATACTGGAATTGAATTAGCAAAGATTGCTTATTTAATTACATTTAGGCAATAAGAGATGAAGGTTTGGAAGAAAGAGAGAAAGCTAGATAGATACAAACATACTCAGGAGCCATAAAAATTAAAATAAATGGGCAAGTCCCTGAAGGGGAAAGTAGGCTTGGAGGAAGGGGAGATTTACAATTATTTTGCAAATATTAAAATCATATAGAGTTCAATTTTTCTAAGTTTGAGGATGTAGGAAAAGATCAGCTTTGCAGGGAACAAAACTATCAGTTATTTAATGTTCCTTTTCCTTGGACCTTGGAAAAGTAGTCTTCAGTCCTACACTGATCATAGAGCAGTAGGAAATTGAAACTATTGTGGCTTTAAAAAAAAGCACATATAAGGACTGAACATTATAACAAAATAATATTTGTGATGAAATATTGAGGAATGGTGTGGTAAAAGTAGTCATTTGAAGAGCTAATGGAAGTGAAAGAGAGGATCTGAATCTATATACTTATCAGTGTATTGAGCCTTGATCTTATAGAGTGTATGCAAGAGCCAAGGCCCAAATACTACTTGATCACACAAACATAGCATCTATGACAGTAGAAGAACAGCAATGACACACTACTCACTTCTGTCACTCATTTGAATCAGGCATTTTTGGAGCTCTTTCTAGATATTTTCAGAGGACAATAAGAACTTTGGAAGTCAGCGAGTGTGAATGACTATAATATTTTTATCTCCAAACTTCCAAATTCCAAAGAAAACCTATGAAAATAGACCTCCTTCTCTTCTTTCAAAAGGGAGGGAGGGAAAAAGAAAAGGGAGGGAATATTGATAGGAAGCAGTCACATAATATAGGACTTGGTGGATGTGCTAATTAATTTTGTTGAACTACCCCCCCACCCCATTTTAGTCTATAAAAAGTCATTCTGTTTTAAGAATCATTTTGTCAAAGTGGGATATCAAAGACTTACACTTGGTGACAAAGATAATAATTTAAGAGCTAAAAATAAACCAATTTTGATTTTGTGACTAAATGAAAGTAAGATAATGGGTATGGGGGGAGTGATGTATTCTAAACCCTCAAACAAAATAAAATTAAATAATGGTATAGAAATGAAAGGGGTCTGAGGTATTGTCTAATCCATTCTTTTTCCTTCAAAAATAAGTAACAATATTCAGCATGATCACTTAGGTCACACAGGTAGCATTAAGGGACCTGGCATCATCATAGACACTTAATAAATGCTTTTTTTTTTTTTTTTTTACTTCATGTCACACATTTTCAAGCTCAATGTCCTTTGGAATTTCCCTGGATGTTCCCTCAGTCCCACAAAGTCTTTCTAATCAAATATGGAACATTTTGTGATCTCGCACAAATTCCTTAAGTTCCCTTGGACTCAATTTCCTCATTTATAAAATGAGATGACCTTCAAAGTTCCTCCCAGCCTCTGTGTTCTTACCTTTACTTCAAGCATTCCAGGGCAGAGTGGATACAAAGCTCATACACAGGGAAGGAAACTTTACCATCCTAGAATGAGGATCCTGTGAGGTGACTAACATTGTTTTCTCCAGACTCTGGAACTGATGAATCATTGAAAGGTGATATATCAGAGGATGTGTGTTTTTTTTTTTTTGGGGGGGGGGAGGGAATTGCTTAATTGCTTTCTTTTTCAATGAAATAAAGCTTCAGTATAAACTGAAATTTTTCCTTCCATCATCTAGACTGCTATTAAAAATGCCATTCTCAATGATGGATCAGATTTGTTGATATATTGCTACAGAGTTTCATTGCAAAGGTTCCTTTCAAATCTCTGCCTTTCATGAAATCCAACTCTGAAGCCAAAATGACTTCACTGTACAAGCCTCTTTGCAAAGCATTATATCAGAGAGCCTATAACCGCTTTGGCAAAGCTAAGCCATTTATTTTCTTCATCTAATCAGCATCATCTCACCAAGGCAAATTCTGAAAGGACTTTTCATTTTCTTTCTTCATTTAGTGCTTCTTCGAGAATGATCATTACTATATCTGGGATTCCTTTTGACAACTCCAAGGAAAAAAAGGAAAGATTCTAGTCTAGCATTCCAGCCAAAGTCTAGGAACATGATAGAGAAACCCAAATTTGTGAAGGACAAGCCTTGACATCATTCTTGGAACAGAAAAGGGATTACAGGAGCGATGAGGTAACATCATAAAAGAACATCCTGTCCAGAAAAAATATATATATGCATATTTTAAGACCCCATTTATGGAAGAAATTGTAAAAATGGTCTAAGATACAGTAGTTGGGGAGATAGAGAGTGGATGTCTTTGTGTTCATCTGATTGAGCTAGTAAAGGGCTCCCTGATTATGTTATCTATCTCAGTCCAGAAACACTAGGAGTTAGGATTCAGGTTTGGAGCAAGGATACAAATGACATAGTGAATAGAGCACTGGGCCTGAGTTCTGAGGCTTAAATACTTATTAGGAAGTGATCTTGGGTTATTTCCCTTATGGACCAGAGAAAATAATAATATTCAGTTTGCAGAGTTGTTGTAAAGATCAAATGAGATCACATTTGTAAAGCACTTGGCACAGTGCCTGACACATAGTAGGTGCTATATAAATATTTATTTCCTTCTTTCCTCTGCCCCCGTCATAAAAGCTGTTTATTAATCAATCTATTTCAGAGGAACATATGCATTTTGCCCTCTGAAATCTCCAGGTTCTTGAAAGCATTGGGGAAACTTTCAATACAGTATCTACTAGCAGCTTTATCACATCTTCTATAAAGGAGTACAATGCTCAGCAGGGTGGCTGGGTAACAATGTTATAATTATTCTAGCGAATTTTGTAGGGACAGCTAGGTGATGCAATGGATAGGAATACTTGAGTTGAAATCTAGCCTCAGACACTTAATAGCTAAGGGACCCTGTGCAAGTCACGTAACTTGTTTGCCTCAGTTTTTTCATCTGTAAAAACAAGCTGAAAACAGGATGGCAGGCCACTTCAGTATCTTTGCCAAGAAAAGCCCTATGGAATCACAAAGAATCAGACATGACTGAACAATAACAATTTTAATAAATGGAAAAGAAGGTGCCCATGAATTACAGTTATGCTGAGTTTAGAAGTAGACAGACTTCAGAAGGTATGGAATTGAGACCTGAAAGCTTCTGCTTTCCTTTACTGCTACAGATTTTATCCACTTGAGGGGGGGTTCATTTGAAATCTTCTGAAGTGGCCTTAAAAAATAGTATAGTGCACTGACCACGTAGCTTGATTGAGTTAGTTCATAGAACTGATTTTCCTTTGACAGCCCAAACTTGTATCTTAATGATTGGTTTTGTATCACTATAGCAAAGGCTTGAGGACATCTAGGTAGCACAGTGGATAGAGTATGGAGTCCAAAGTCAGGAACACTTATCTTCCTGAGTTAAAATCTGGCCTCAGACACTGTCACTATGTGACTGGGCAAATCACTCAACCTTGTTGCCTCAGTCTCTTCACCTATAAAATGAGGTGGAGAAGGAAATGGCAAATCAATCTAACATCTCTGCCAAGAAAATGTCAGATGGAGTCATGAAGAGTTGGACATGACTAAAATGACTGAACAAGACAATTAAAAAAGGCTTGACGTTGCTCCAGAAGATTAACATAACATCTTAGGACATCCCTCTTATGCATTTGAATTTTTTGAGAAACTGTGCAACACAAAATTATGGTATAGAATAGTTATCTACTAGTAACTCTAGAGTCCTATGATCTCTCTCAATTTACTTGAAACTTTACATTTAGAGCAAGAAGGGACTTTGAGACCATCTAAACTAACTCCTTCATTTTATAAATGAGAAAATAGGCCAAAATAGGTCAGATGATATGACCAAGATCACATACTCCATCCAAATTGCCCTGCTTATTGTTTCTCTTGTATAACATTCTACGCCTTATCTCTGTGTTTTTTGTAGCATTTGTTCACCATACTTGTAATGCACTTCTTCCTCATCTCTATCAATGGAATTCCTAGCTTCCTTCCAAGTTCATCTCAAATGATGCCTCCTAGGGAAGCTTGTCTTCTCCTAGGAATTAGTCTGTGTATTGAAGTACTGTATTGTAGAGTATTGTAGTATATTATTGTAGAACCCCACCTGAGCCCAGAATCATATATTGAGTCAGATTCTGCAGTAGGGGAACTTCTAAAGAAGGATCTTTCTTTTTTCTTATTAATAGCTTTTTATTTACAAGTTATATGCATGGCTAATTTTACAGCATTGACAATTATCAAACCTTTTGTTCCAATTTTTCCCCTCCTTTCCACCACTCCCTCCCCTAGATGGTAGGTTGACCAATACATGTTAAATATGTTAAAGTATAAATTAAATACACAATAGGTATACATGACCAAACCGTTATTTTGCTGTACAAAAAGAATCGGACTCTGAAATAGTGTACAATTAGCCTTTGAAGGAAATCAAAAATGCAGGTGGACAAAAATAGAGGGATTGGGAATTCTATGTAGTGGTTCTTAGTCATTTCCCAGAGTTCTTTCCCTGGATGTAGCTGGTTCAGTTCATTACTGCTCTATTGGAACTGATTTGCTTCATCTCATTGTTGAAGAGGGTCAGGTCCATCAGAATTGATCATCATATAGTATTGTTGTTGAAGTATATAATGATCTTCTGGTTCTGCTCATTTTACTCAGCATCAGTTCATGTAAGTCTCTCCAGGTCTTTCTGAAATCAAGGGATCTATCTTTCTTACATTGTATGGCTTTTTACACTCCACTCCAGACTGCTGGGGAGCATTATGATCATAGGGGCTTATAATTAGTTACTAGCTAACATTTTTCTAGCTTTTTAAGGTTTGCAAAGTTCTTTATAAACATTATCTCAGTAGATCCTCACAATAACCCTGGGAAGTAAGTGCTAATATTATCCTCATTTAAGAGATAAGAAAACTGAGGCAAACACAGGTTTATACCTGTCCAGAGTCATATAGCTAATATATGGAAGAATTTGAATTCTTCCTGACTCAAGGCTCACTGCTCTATGCACTGTGCCACCTACTTGCTAGCTGGTTGCCTGTTGTCTTCCCCATTAGATTGTAAACTTCTTAGGGATAGTCATCATATTTTTGCTTTTCTTTGTATTCCTAGCACGTAGCACAGTGCCTGACACAAAGCAAGAGCTTAATAAATGCTTGATGACTGATTGATAACTATCAGATCCCTCTTTTTTTTCTTCCACACAAAAGAAATGTTTAAAAGATAAAAGATTTGCAAACATTCAGTGACAAAGACTTAAGTATAAGGAGACAATTTATAACTCTTATTATACTCTCCTGGGACATTATTACCTAAGACATCAAAACATAAAGCATCTTCTGAGTCTGGTGAAGTGTCATTTTATTTTCCTCGCTGTTCTGCCCTATCAGAGAAGTTCCTTCTGGTAAATAAGACAAGCGGTTTCCCTTCTCTTCCTGTCAGTCGCTATCTTCCAAGGAAAGCAATGAAGTCAGTGCAGGGGACTCCTCCCACAATGTAGCCAGGACCCAGAAACCCCCAATCAACCGAGGTAACCACTCCTGAAAAGTGTGTCTCTCAGATATCCCTGTTCAAGCATGTGTGCTCAGAGAAAGAAACTCAGACCAGAAGAGTTTGCCAGAGCCAGGCTTCCAAGTCAAGTTTGCAGAAGCAGTACATGTATCTGAAGCCAGTGAAACTGTCAGGGAAGGCAGCTCAACTCCATCCATCTCAGGAAGTCCTAGGAAAAGAGAGTTATATGTCTTGACACAAGTTGTACCTGGAGGAAGGCAGAGAATCCAAGGAGGCTGAGTCACTCTTTAAATTTGCACAGCCCCAGTAGTCCACCATGGATTTACTTCATCATTTCAAAATATCAAGTTCTCCAAGACTGAGACAAACACACATGACCAGAACTGGCCTGAGGTATAACAGGTCAAGGGAGCTCTCTTATTTGTTGCCATTACATACACATAGACACACATACACACACACACACACACACAGGCACATACACATTTTTATGCATATATATGTATATATATATACATACATATATCTGTATGGCTTATATATTATATATATATATATATGCACACGTACATATATACATACACACATTAAGCTACTTGCCATCTCAGAAAGGGGAAGGAGAAAATTTTAACTTATTTTTTTAATGAATTAAAAATTGTTTTTACATGTAATTGGAAAAATGGATGTTCAAAGACAAAAAAACAAAAACAAAAAAATTCCTCAAATTGAAAAAGGCCTAGAAGAATTCTGTTTAAGTGATCAAGACACTGGAGAAATATTTGTACTAGGATAAAATAAAACACTATCTATTTGCAAAGATGAAAGCTGAGGTGGTATGATGGAAATTTATAATGTCTTAAAGGGTTGCTATAGCAACAAAAGAATTGTTCGTTTCTTAAACCATGGAGAGGGTAAATTTAAGGAAAATAAAGGCAAATCAATAGCTAATAGTAAACATAAAATTCATTGAATCTAAGAATGGTAGAAGTTGAAAAGACATAGTTTCAAGAAAAATTTAATTTAATTCATGGTTGATAGATCTGTTAATGCGTTTGGAAGGAGATAGAGAACTTTAACTTTGCAACCCTAAAGTCAAAGGGTGCATATGGATTTGATACAACTCTTCCTAGAGCCATGAAGAGGTACCACAGTCCATGCTCATTTGTACTTCAGCATTTCCAGATGTTCTTCAGTGCTAGGGACCTTTTGGGCAAGAATCATTCAGCTAGTTCCTTTTTTGAAGTATATTCACGTTTCAGACTTTGTTACCACAATAATTTAAATATGTTGCTTACTGCCAAAATTAACTCACTGCTTCACTTCTTCCACACTGTTTCATTTAATTAAGTTTTCCAATTAATCATCTCTGAGTATTACACCATGTCCAGAAGTCCATATTAATAAAACTTCTGCTTACTTTTAAGGACTCAGTGGCAAGTTCGATTTCAGGGCATCGATCCATCTGGCCCTTCCTACCTCAGAAGAATTAGGTTGGGGAGAAAGTGAGTACCATCTGTTTCTGAATATTTCTTTCATGATTTCATGGTGGGAAGGAAGTTGATTCTAAGATCTCGTTGTTCAAGTAGATTAAAGGAAAATGACTACTGGTCTACCACCTCATTCGTGAGAAAATTGATCATGAAGGAAAAATGTCACTGTGGGGGCTAACTACCCAACAGAACCAGAGAAAGAGAGCCATTCATCATATATTTAGTCACAGAAAGGCTCAGGAAGAATAGAGTCAAGGTTGATGTCAGTATTTTCTCTAGTTTAAATGAAATTAAGGATGAAGGTGATTTTCAATCGTGTCCTTTATAATGCAATTTCTCCATTAAAAAAAAAAAGATATCTCTGGAAAGATAGAGGAGACTTGGAAGAGACCAATTAGCCACTTTGAAGAATTAGCTTTCCACAATGAGGGCATATGTTTTTCCACTTGGGGGAGGGAACAAATTGTCAGGTGGAATAGCTGTGGTCCTGTTTGTCTGAAGATTTATCCCTTGAAAACAAGATTTTGCTTATCCCTCAGAAGCCATAGGAAATATGAGTTCTAGGCTGGAAATTCAGTGGTTCCCTTTTATCTCTAGGACAAAATATGAAATGCTCTGTTTGGCTTTTAAAGCCTATTATGACCTGGCCTCTTCCTACATTTCCAATATTCTTGCACTTTACTGTCCTACATAAGTCTCCTCACTATTCCTCACAGAACTTATTCCATCTTCCAACTTCAAGTGCCTTTTCATTCATTATTTTTCATGCCTGGAATAATCTCCCTCCTCATCTTCACCTTCTGGCTTCCTTTAAATTTCAGTTCATATTTCACTGTCTGCCAGAAACCTTTCTCAGGACTCTTTAATACTAGTTTCTTCCCTCTGAGATGACCTAGAACTTATCCTGTCAATATTATAGGGAACATTTTTGCAGTGTTTCTCCCTTTAGAAGATAAACTCCTTGAGATCAGGGACTGCCTTTCTTTATATCCCCAGCACTTTGGCACAATGCCTGGAATATAGTGGAGATTAATAAATGTTTGTCAATTGAATTTGTAAAACCAATAAGCAGCAAAAAGAAAGAACAAAAGAGAGAAAAGGAAGTTTGGGAAATCTCCCACTTTCTTCAATTTTATATGCATTTTAGGCTAGATGTCATAGATACCATGGACACCTATTTTCCAAAGTGAGTGATATAATAAAAGTGTTCTTTGCTTTTTCTTCTTTCTTTCTATTTTAGTCTCACCTTGTAAAAATCATTTGTTCCTGCCCATCATGTATATCCTAGATAGCTGCCAAAAATGTCATTATGCTGTCTACATTGGGATTACATCAATTCCTTCCCTAAACTCTTACAATCTACTGAAACTGTACTCTCAGAAATTACAAATTTTCTTCTTCTCAGCAAATCTGGTAGTCTTTTTTTCTGTTCCCATGCTCCTTAGCCTCGATGCAGCATGAGACACTGTCATTTTCTTCAGTCTTCTCAAAAGTTTGTATTCACTTAGCTTCCATGAAACTCTTCTACATTGGTCCTCCTGTCTTTCCCAATATATTTTCTCTGTCTTTTATGGTGATTTGTCTTCCACATCCTACTCTCTAGCTGTAAGCAAATGTCTGGAGTTGTTATCTCTGTCTTCTCTGGGGCCATTGATAGCTAAGATGGGCTTTATCTTGCCTGGGACCAGATATACCTGCCACATCATTACAAATTCTCCTCTCTCTACCAGAGCTTGAGACTGTGTTCCTGGTATTACAGTCTCTGATAGTTGAGATTTTGCATTATGTTGCCCTGACCTCAACATTTCCCCAAGTCATTTTTAAACGTGGCCATATTAACTGTCTACCTTTCTAATTCCTTAGTTTATTGTCTTCTCTTCACCAAAATGTAAGCTTTTTGAGGGTAGGGACTAATTTAGTTGCTTGTTTTCCAGGGCTTAGCACAATGCCTGGACACAAAGAAGACACCCAAATACTTTACCATATATTTATCTATTATTTCTCTATAATTTTGTCTTTTATCTATCATCTTCTCCATTTCTCTTCTAACATTCTCTGTTTGAACAAGTAAACCCTTTGTTTTGTAAATCTCTGTTTCTGATCCTCATTTTTCCTCTGCCTTCCTTTTCTAGATTCTCAGATGTCTCTTGGACATTCTTACTGGTATCATGATTACTTTTAATTCAGTACCAATTAGTTTCCTCAAGTATAAAAGGAGGATTGAATTAAATGATGTATATCAAATGATGTCTACCTGTGGTGATCTTCTTCCCAAAACGCAGCCAGGTGATAAAAGTTCAGATCTTTTATTATCTCCAATATAGCCTGGTTAGCTTAGAGGCCTATCTCTCTGCTTGGTTCCAAGAGCTCTTTCCGAATGTCGCCAAATCCAAAGGTCTGGTCCTTCAGCCTCTGCCTCTGCTTTCCTCAGCCTCCAGCCAGCTCCATTCTTCATGTCATTCTGGTGAAATCCCGACTTGTAGCTTCTCACTCTGAAGAACTTCTTCGACTGGCCCATTGAAGCTCTATTTATGCTCAAGAGAGGGATTGTGGGTTTTCTCCCATAGTGCTCTCTGGCCCAAAGAGCTTCAAGGGAGGTGTGAACTCATTGAACTCCAATGAGTAAAGGTGTGAACACAAGCCTTGTATTAATTAGTTCTACTTAGTACCTTGTTTCAGGTTCTGCCCAAAACATCTTCTTGTAAGATTAGATTAACTCTAATTAGTTAGCAGTTAGTAAGGATTCCAACATCTACCTCCATGCTCTAATATACTATAAATAAACCAATTTCATATTCTTACAGAAAGGATGAAAGAGAAATTGGAGTCAGACCAAGGATTTAAACTATAAAATGACAACAAATTGTTACATTTTTATATCAGGATTGTATAGCATCTGGGCATGCTACAGGATGCTATTCATAAGATCTATGATTGTTAACAAAGTGGGAGGTGAAAAAAAAGACCTGGACTTTATAATGATGTTTATACCACCTAACCTGATTTCCTAGTACTGAAAGATGATGGAAAATGTGATACAGGTAGCATTTGTGTAGTTTGGCAGTGAGGAGAGTAATACTCAACAGTAATTGACCTACTCATTCACATAGAAAGCCCTAAGTGGATGAAAAATTCATAGTTCCTCTATGATAATTGAAGTTTGACATTCAGGCTATTGATCTACATCTTTGAAAGACAGAGGAGACAAATAATAATATATTAAGCCCCAAGATGAACGTAATGACAAAAAATGAGTAAATTGCATTTGAGAAACTATGCAATATTTTCAATTATACATGACTACTCATTGCTACAAAAGCACATCTTTTCAAAAAATGATTCTTTTAGTGAAACCTATTATCTAAAGAAGCAGTGTGGGATAGGAAATAAAAGGTTAACCTTGGAGCCAAGAAAATCTAGATTCAAGGCCTATATAACGCACATGCTAGTTGGTTAAGCATGATTAGGTCACATACACTCAGAAGGATGGAGAGTAAAACAACAACAAAAATAAAAATAAAAAAGGTACAAATCTCTTCCTTACAATATCTATTACATTAACTCTTTCTTTCCTTACCACTACAATGCTTAGCACAGTCCTCATAGTGGACATCCATAATAACTGAGGGAGCCAGGTGGAACAATGGATAGAATAATGATCCTGGAGTCACAAAGACCTGAGTTCAAATTTGGCTTCATGTGCTTATTAGCTGTTTATTCCTGGACATGTTACCTAACTTCTGCTTGCCTCAATTTTATCAATTATAAAATGGTGATAATAACAACACCTACATCCCAAAGTTGTAGTGCATGTTGAGTTAGTATTTGTTTAAAAGAAAATGGCATAGGGGCAGCTAGATGGCACAGTGGATCAAGCACCAGCCTTGAAGTCAGGAAGAACTAAGTTCAACTTTGATTTCAGACACTTAACATTTCCTAGCTGTGTAACCCTGGGCAAGTCACTTAATCCCAATTGCCTCAGCAAAAGAAAAAGAAAAAAAAGAAAAAAAATGGCATATAGTAAGCACTATATAAATGTTTCTTTCCTTCCTTTGAATAGAATCTCATTATACTGGGGTAATGGAGAGCATATGCCCCACTATACAAAGAGAAGTATACATTTCAGATGAAAAAGAGTAAAATTCTTTTGACAAGTGTTAGAAATCAGTGTCTATGGTATTCCAAGAGGAATGGTCAGTAAACCCAATGTTTGTTTTTCTTGAAAAGGATACTGATTTTTTTATGTTCAATATACAGGCAAAACTGATACTCAGAAGTTTCATAAAGAATAAGGTTAGTAAGCCATCCTTTTCTCTACAAGTCACAACCTGATTTCCTGGTGCTGACAGATGGATGGAAAATATGTGATATGAGTGGCATTTTTTGTAGCTTGGCAGTGGTTAGGAGCAGCTTTCACAGACCCAAAATATACCATTACCACTGTTTCTTCCCATCAGCAGGAGATGTTCAAACTTCTGAGCAACAGGAATAAATATTCTTTTTATTCTAAAGATCTTACTTTTGGCATTTGCTGAAGAGACAGAGCACATCAGGGAAATCTGCCGTATAGTAAGGTATAAATTACTGTCATCTAAGACCTTTTTGGATTCAAGGTGTTTGGTAACAACTGTGAGATAACATAGCCATGAATAGAAATGTATGAGATCTAAATCTTGTGTTCCTCTTTTTGTGAAGTAGGTCAGACATTAAGTTCTGTCTTGCTGTTCACTGACACTGTTCAGACCATCAGGGTTACCATTGTGTCTGGTCATTGCTCTACCAGCGAGGGGCTAGCAATCTAAAGGCAGTTCCTGTTTCCTCCATCTGCCTAGCTACAGCTTTTTAAAAATGGAAATATTGCATCATAAAGGACACGATTGACAATCTCCTTAATTCCCTAATTTCATTTAGAGTAGAGGAAAGGATGACATCAACATTGGGCCAGAACCCAAACCAGAGCATGCTCAAATTATTAAAAAGGTTAAGAACATTTCCTTTCTCTCCATCTGCTGTACTTCATCATATAGAGATCTCTATATTCTTAACTGTAGCAGTAACCAAAGAGGGCAGTGTGGAATAGCCCATGAGACCAGAGTCCAGTGGCCAAGATCCAAAGAGACTGAACTTAATCAGAAAATCTGGTTCAAAGTCCCAGGTTAGATGTGATTTTGAAAATAGTCATTTTCCTTCTTTGGATCTCAATTTCCTTATTAAATGAAAGGTGGTTGAATGAATGACTTTCTCCCCTACCATTCCATGATTCTGTCTTGGGTCACAAAAGAATGTATCTTGAATAACAGAATCCCTGTTACCTTAAACAAACTTTTATTCAATAAATACTTGTTGGTTAACTACTTTGGATAAATATACTGTGCTAGGCATAATAAGGATGCAAACATATGCAAATTATGGCCCTTGCCCTCAAGAAAATGCACCCTTGTAATGATGATTAGAAATGAGTTCAGATAACTAAAATATAAGCTGAATGTTAAGTATATGAGAAACATACAAAGGAAATATTGTGAAGGTTTAGGAGCACTAGGTGGTCCAGTGGATAGAGCGTCAGAACTAGAATTAGAAAAACTTATCTTTTTAAGTTCAAATCTGGACTCAGACACTCACTTGTCTTGTATGACCCTGAGGAAGTCTTTAATCCCATTTGCCAAGAATACTCCAAAGTGGGTGATAGAGAGTTGGATACAACTGAGCAACAGCAGCAACAATAAAGTGTATGTGTGGGAGGGGAAAGGGAGATATTTCCAGTTGAAAGAATACATGTAAGTTCCTTGAGAACGGAAAGTTCTTTTACCTCTGTAGCTCCAATGCCTAACACTTTGCTTTGAATAAAATAGATACTTTAAACCTGGTGAACCAGTTTAGCATTGTATAGTGAAAAGAATACACTAATGGGATATACACGATCACTGATCTTGAACTTGAACTTGAATGAATCTTATAGGCAATCTAGTACAATACCCTCGTTTTCAAAATGAGGATCCTCAAGTGCAGGAAAATTAATTGACTTTTGCAAAGTCATACAATAATTAAAAATCAGAGGTAAGTTGGAAACCAGGTTTTCTAAATGCAAAACCAGACTTTTTCCAATATCATGTATTACCTATTTAGGCAGATGAAAAGAATTCAAAAAGTAGAGGTGAAGAGGCATTCTAGGTGTAGGGCATAATGCCCCAAAGTTATGCAAGTGGGGAAAAGAGGGAAATTGTCAAGAAAAGTTAATTAGTTTGCTTAAAGTATATGGAAGGAGTAGAATGTATAAGACTGTAAAAGTTGAATTCAAGTTGTGGAAAATTTTGAATCATGAGTTGAGTTAAAGAGTTTTGACTTTATTTAGTAGATGATTCTACTGAAGATTCTTTGAAGAAAAGATGGTAAAATTTCAACTCTATTCCTTTATTTCAGAAATGATATTATATATGTGTGAATATTACTTATTCTATATTACATCTGGTCAATGTGTTGATTGAATTTGTTAAATTCTTCATTTTGTTTTTTTAAATCCTTGTTAAAAGGAAAGGTTTCCTGAGTAGGTGAGGGGTAAGGGATAAAAATCAGAAATTAATGTAATGTAAAATGGAAGACATGAATTAAAACAATTAACAGGGACATAATGTAAAATCATTCATTTAGATTAAAAAATCAATTACACAAGTTGTTGGCGACACGAATTGAGACCAATTTGTATGAAAAAGACCGGTGGATTTTAGATGAACTCAAGCTCAATACAAGTACATGTGTAATGTGGTTGCTAAAAAAGCTTAAGTAAGCAAAGGCTTTATCATCAAAGTAATCTATCCAGATCATCATGGATAATAATTGTACTGTAACTCTTCAGTGATCAGACATTTCATTTTTTTCTTGCTTGATTCTGGATGCCAAATTTTAAGAGCAACATTGAGAAATGAAAGCAAATCTAGAAATGGGGTCCTAAAGGGTGAAGGGCCTGGAAATGGTAAATGGAAACATTTCACCAGAAGGGAAAGCCTAGCGGGAACCATGTTGCTTATTTTGTAATGTCTGAAAAACAGCCATATGGAAGAGAAAAAAAGGCTGAACGCATATTACAGGTAGGAGTGACGACTATCTCCACTCCAGTAAAAAAAGTTTCCTAAAACTTAGAGCTCTCATAAAGAAATAGGCTATCTCATAAAGTAATGAACTCCACAACATTGGAAATATTTTTAAAATGTTTAATGATCATGTTAATCCACATTTTAGAAGGCATATAAATGGAAGGGAAAAAGCAATTGGATCTGATAGTCTCAAAAAGCCTTTTTAACTACATGATCCTATTAAATAAAACTTCAAAGAACTAGGAGATTGTTCACTGGGGATAGTTCAAAATGTTAGCTTAATGTTTAGAGATTCATATGAAATGTTTATGATGTTTATGATGAAATACTATTCTTGTAAGGCATTTAGCACAATGTTTGAAACATAGTAGGTGCTTAATAAATGCTGAGTCACTACTTTTTCCCTTACAATAGTGTTCCTCTCTGCAAACTGCCTTAACTAATAGAGAAAACAGATATTGTGTAAAGGTATAATGAAACTGAGTTGGACATTTGCCAACAGTGCAGGATTCAGGATATACCAGGGCTGGCTAAAGCTGAAAAAATGAAAATTATTGAAAATATTCACATCAAATATTGCAAACCAAACTGCCTGGGGATGTTTGGTGTTTGTTTGATCAGCTACTGTCTAGTCAGCCATCAACATCTTTGCCATAGAGTGAAGGAGAAGGGAAGAAAATCATACAAGATAGGAGATGAAGGCTTTGTAGTAAGAAGGGGGGAAAATACTCCTTGATTATACTGTGGGCTTTCTGGAGTCTTTAATTCTCCCTCCAGCCCATCTTTAAGTTGGCATGTGGGACGTACTGTAGATGGATGGTGATGCTCATCAGGAGAAGCACACACATATATCTTGTGGGTTGATTTTTTTATTTGCCAGCTCAAGAGGAGCAGGGAGATTTATTTGGAAGGATGGTAATGAAGGTGGGAAGCACTAGTTATATTGCAGTTTCACTTCTTGGTAGGTTATTCTCATATTTTCCCTTTTCTCACAACAGAGTTCTCCCTTTTATTTTCTGTTATTTTCTTGAAGTGGGAAACAATTCCTGGAAGAGCAAAATGTAGGAGAGAGGGAGGTCGGAAAATATAGCACTTACTTTAAAAAACTAATACTTGCTGAAAACCCTCAAATGCTTAAAATGTTTCTAAACATACACATAGAATATATACCTTCTTGTGTACCTGAGGTAGAGGAATTTGATTTATCCTCTAGCTGCAAATTGCCACCTGGGAATTAGACATTCCTGCTATTGAATTTACATGTAGAAATCTAGAAATTTTAGCCAATTATTCAAAGTTTTAAAATATCTGAATTCATAGGTGGGTACACACTCTGGGGGAGTTGGGACACTTGGGGAATATTCCTTGAAGGATCAGAGAAGATCCAAAAGGAATGCTTTTCCAGAATGTATAGCTTCCCCAGGATATATGATTTATGCTACCTGTAAGCTTATTCTATATGTATGGGTCTTTGAGGTCATATAGATAACATATCTGAATGTCTGATTATTTTTTAAGAAATTTTTTGATTAGATTATTTTGATACTCTATTGATACACCCAAAGTAATTGCCTTTTCCTGTTTTCAAAACCAGGATACACACATATGTGTACATATACATATGCATTTGTCTATATCTATATGTATATGTGAATGTATGTATATTCACATACATATATAAATGCTTTAATGTTTGAAAAGTACTTCATGTATTATCTTATTTATCTCAGTAATCCTATAAGATAGTAATAATAATTATTTCAATTATTATAAGTGTATCAATTGCATCAATTTTTATTAAGTGCATCAAAGTGACTGTTTTCTCATGGACTCTCCAACAACTTTCTTCTTTTGATAGACTGGTTTTCCAGGTCATTTTACTTATTAAACAACTTACCTTGGTTTCCTATATTTTCCAAATTTTTTATTTTGTGTTAATATTTATTCTTATCTCAAGGAGTAATTAAGTTGTTTGAGTCTAATTTTCAGATAGTCTGTGACTTGAACAAGGTTTTGTATTTTGTGTGCTGAATTTTGAAATTCTCTTATGTCTCTTCCCCATGACTCTCATTTCTCCTCCAATTCTTTCTTTCAAGACTCACATTTAATTTAATATAATTTTAAAACTTTTAAAACTTTTGTTTTATTTCTTTAATTCTAACTGATCTTTTGGTTAAGCTATATTTTTTTAAGGCTTTGCTTGTATGTGTTTTGGTATTATCCTTCTCTTCTGGGTTTGTGTCTTAGACATTCTTGGCATCATAATAAATCTTTATTTTTCTGTTTGTTTGTTTGTTTATTCTTACTTAGCTCTTCGGGCAGAATTGTATTGACCTTCTATTATTATCCTGACCTGTTTTACAAGATATCCTGTTGCTAGGATCAGAACAATAGCACAGACACTAGGGGTCTGTCTGTTCTTAAGCTCTGATTGTAAGATCTAACCCTCTGTTGCATTAGATTATCTCTTCTTTGGAGCTGTGTCTTAAATCCTGCTCCTGGGTCAATGATTACATTCTGCTCTGCTAACCTATTTTTTAGATTTCTTTGTTTCAGTTAGATCAATAGCAGCATAGTTCCTTATGCCGGAAGATGAGTCCTAGATGCTCCTTCCTGTGTCGGAATATAAGTATAGCATCCCTATTCTGCTCCCAGTATTCTGTCTCCATGAAACTGGCCCACGCATGTTCTTGCCACTGTGATTTCTCCTTAGATTTATGATTAACACTTAGCTTGGTGCTCCCTTGAGATCTTTGTTCCTGAAGTTGTCTAAAGAACTGGATCGCCCTACTTTCTCCTCTATCAGTTTTTTTTTTTTTTTTTGCTAGTCTACCTTGAATTTTGTTTTAAAAGAAAGAGAAGGATTCTTTGTGTAGAAATAAAGAGGGAGTACATTCTAGGGATGGGGAACAATCAGTTTTGAAAAAGCACCAAAAGGTATTATGAAGATAGAAAGAAAGCTAGTTTGGCTGAATTATAGAATATAGAAGTAGGCATAATGTCCAATGAGGTTTGAAAGATGATTGTTAATGGATTTTAAATTTTAAATTTTAAATCCATTAACATGTAAGAAAAGGAGTATATATTTGATTAAACAAGAAGCTACCAGAGTTGGTTAAATGAAGGAATAATATGGTAAGACCTATGTTTAAGGAAAATTGCTTTGGCAACAATGTGTAAAATGGTTTGTAGTGGGGAGAGATGTGAGACAGGTGTTGCTATAATCTAGATGAGAAGTGATGAGGACTGAGTAGGTAGCTATGTGAAAGGAGAGAAAAAGTATCTTGGAAGCAGAAATCGCAAGCTTTTAAAATTGATTAGATATGTGGGGTGAGGGAAAGGGGGAGAATAACAACCTTAGGAAACTAGAAGGATAGAGATGCCTTTAACAGAAATGGAGATTTTAGAAGAAAAAAAGGTTTGGGAAGAAGATAAAGATTTTAGTGTTGGACATGATAGATTTACCAATTTGAAATTTCTAGTACACACATGGTGACATGGTGACATCTTGGGGAAAAGATTGAAACTGGATATATTGATTTGGGAGTCACTTTATGATAGGTAAAACTTATGATCGGTAAAAACTGATAGGTAAAACTATGGAAGTTGATGAGGTTCCTAAGTGAGAGTAGTAGAAAGAGAAGATTGGACCCAGAACAGATCCTTGGGAAATACTCTCCTTTAGGGTAATTATATAAATTATGAGGCAGCAAAAGAGAACAAGAAAATGCCACTTTGCACCTAGGTAGCACTTAAATGCTTTATGAATAAAGGAATGATTGTTGAATTAACAAATGAGTGAATGGCTGAATAAGCAGTTCTTGAGATCCAATTTTTCTCTTTTATTCAGCAAGATTGATAAAACACACAGACACTTATGAAATAATTCTCTATTTCTCCTACTTCTTTTAGCATTTTCTCTTATAGTTGTGTTCTTTCAAGAAGAAGTAGCAAAAACTAATTTCTTTTGGTAACTTGGAAATAAAATTCAAATGACCCCAAAATATATTAAATAGCAGGCTCATTGCAAGCTAAAAAAATAGGTTAAGGGCAGAGCAATCCAAGTCCAGAAAAAAACTATTGTTAGATTTCTTAATAGGGACCAGAGAAGGTAAGATTGTATAATCTTCTTCACCTACCTCTATCACAAGGAAACAGCAAATGAAGTTAATTTAGCCCCAAAACACAAACTGTATCTCCTACCTCTTCATATACCTATCTTACGTTCCCTTACTTTATGATTTAGTCCAACAGATATGTGTTGGACTCATTTCTTAATTTCAGGATACCTTAGCACAGAATTTTAACAGATCCCATTTTAGTAGGCATTACTTAATGCATAGTGCTAATGAACTGCTCTGTCTACATCCTGTGGTTGTGAATATGAATTGGACTCCTATCAATGGAACCCAATGCACTGAAAAGTGATGGATTCTGATAGTATCAGCTCAGAGGTGACTTTCTCGTTTATGAGCTCAAGTACTAAATGATTGAATGCTGGTGCTATTTCTCAGAAGAGGCAAATAGAGCTCAAATACAGGAGAAAATCTAGAAATACGTTAGATATTGAAGGGACAAAACTTTATTATTTTAATGTTTCTATTAGAAAAAGAGGGGTCAAAAGGGTCATGGAATCTAACCTCTTTCTTTTGCAAATGAGGAAACTGGAACCTATAGAGTTTCAGTGACATTCAGAGGTCATATAAGTAACAAGTAACTGAGATGAGATTAAAACTCAGGTCCTATCACTTCAACTTAGAAATCTTTCCACTGCATAATACTGTCCCAACTTATTCAAAGTGGCAGCCAGTTAGAATATGGCTAAATATATTAATACAAATAACAGGAGAGATGAGCAGAATTATGCACTTAAATTGACTTAAGAAAGGGAGGTATGTCAAGATCTTCTAATGATGAAAAATAATTTAAATAAGATATTATTAATTTATAATAAAGTAGGAAAAGGGTTGGTATTGCACTGGATATAATAGACTTATTTAGTATTCAACAACAAATACTATTTTTTACTAAGTAAAAGTAAGGGAGTGTGCTTGAGGAAGAAATAGACTTAAGATTGCATTAGTATAGGGAACCTCTTCATAATGAAGTTACATTTTCCAAAGCAATTTAATATCTACAATATAATTCAGAGAGTTGGTTGGGATGTTGAGAGGTCAAAAGATTTGTCTGAGATAAAAATAGCCAGTATATTTCAGAACTGAGCATAGAACCCAGATCTTCCTAACCTTGTTGTTGTTATTGTTTGTCCTTTGTCTCCGAAGAGACCATGACATCAAAGATAGCATGATATACGAGTAATTTGAATTTAAGTGAAAGAGGGCTGTGCAAGGTCTCCTGCCTCACTTTCCCCTCCAGAGCCGACTGGGTCCACAGGACCTCTAAAGCCTATTTTTAACTCCTAGACCAATTCTTCTCTACTTGGGAGAAAGAATTAGGAACAATTTCACAAAGGAGATGACTCCTGAGCTGAGCCTTAAAGAAAACCAAGGATTATAAGAGAAAGAGGTAATGAGAAAGGATATGCAGAATACCAAAAAATTAAAGACAGAGTTTTCACTTATGTCATTCCATACTCAATACATTTAAAACTCCTCTCAGAATTACACTTGGGAGCTTCAATAACTTTCTTTCAATAATGATAAGTTTTATTTTTGGAAAGAAATTAAGTTGCGGAGCTATCCATCTTGAGATGGACGGTAAAGATTTTGGTTTAAAACAAGATTAAAAATTAAATAAAGAGATTGATTTTCATATATGCCTTATTAAACTGACTCTAAGACCAATTTGAAAAAGAGAATTCCAAAACTATTTGAACCAAGAGCAACATCACTGAGGTAGAGGGTATATCCCTGCAAACTCCTCTTCTACCTTTTGTGATTTTATAATAATGTGTGAAGTCTCTAAATAAAGTATCCTTATAGCTAATAGAAGGATTAAGTCTTGTACTAATGATAAATCCTTCATTCTGTCACTGATTCAAGTTCATTATCTGTTTATACAACTTAGGTATATTCTTAGGGATTGACTTATATACAAGATCTCAAAAATGCTAGAGGGGAAGGTGGGAGGGACTGAATGAAGACAGAAACTCAGTTCTATGGAGAGGAGCCTATTCAATCATGACATCTCTATAGGAAAACACACATCCCTCATGATGGCAGTGATGGAGTAGAATGGAGTTTCTGGACCAGTTCAAGGACTTGGTTTAAACCAGGAGCTGTAAAAGGTAGAACTGAGGAACAATGAGTCAGAGTCACGATGAAGAAGAGAAATTCTGGACTTCATTAGTATGGTAAGTCATGTGGACTGCATAATCCCAAAGGAGAGAGGATAGAATCTCTTGATTGTTATTGACTCTGAGCTCTTTTTCTGCCTGACAACATGATAAGGTTGGGGCTTAATCCCAGAATAACACTATAAGTCCGCAGCAATTGTTCATGGAGAGGGATGGTTTATAATAGGGGTAGTTTGCTTGATTTCTCTAGCAGCAATGAGCACTTTCCAATGTTAAGTGAAAGGCATATAAGGTAGAAAATATTATATAAGTTAGGTAGTTTTGTGAGTTATAAAGATTGTATAAGTCCCTGTCAGAGACTTTTGTATGTTGATCTACTAAGAGGAATCATGCTTTTCTCACTTTCCTTTCTATTCTAGCCTGAAATTTTGTCATGTGAACATAATATTTTCCTCCTAAATCAGTGAATTTATCAGTACTGCCTCTTTTTTTCATCCCTGGCTGCTTAGTTTAGTTGTTTAGAAATCCATTGAAACTAGTTCTACAACTACTTAAAAAATGTTTGATGAATAAATGTTTGTTGAATAATGTTAAGCATTTGATCCCTTGTAGGTCATAAAATTCCAACTGTCTCTTTGTCACAAAAATTATACATTTAACCCCATTCAAAAAGTCTTGCAGATTTGTTCATTGATTAGGAGTGGGAAGAAGTAAAGATTCAAACTAAGATTGACATTTGTAAATTAAAATTTGCTTTTTGTTTAATATTACAACCATGTCCTGATACAAATCTTGTTCTAGACCCATTTTTGCATATGAAGTAATGCATACAATATGACCTAGGTTTTTTTTAAGGTAGTATTGGGTTTTATTATAAAAAGATTTGCAAATCTTAAAATGTGATGTAAACACCAGTGATTATGCAGATTGGGCCCAGCTCTGGTTCTATTCCAAGTCTACTCTCTGTCCAGTATCCTACCTTACTCTCACAAATGTATATGAGGGAGACATATCTTTAATTGCTTTCATTCTGACGGAAAGAGGAATTTCCATTTTGAGGAAAGCCAATAGAAATGACTGAAGAAAAGAATGACCTGCAGGAATGAAAAAAAGAACACTGATCTTTCAAATTGGACATGAACATTTTGTACTAATTATAATCTCAAAGAGAAGATGCTGAAAGATTGTCAATTAGGTTATGAAAGAACCAGTTCAAGCATCACGACTTTGATTAGAGGGAGTTGTTATTAAGTTCTTTAGAAATTCTGAGAAAATAAAATCAGAAAAACATTACTTGAGAACTAATATAATAATTAAATAACAATTCTAAATCTGGATGGACTTCCAAGGTAGGGTATTTTAATAAATAAAGACTGAAAAATTTTCAGTCTTTTGTCTTCAACATTCTTGATTCTAAAGCAACATTGCTCCAAATATGGTACACTGACTCTTAGATCCAAGACTTTTTCAGAGTGTCTATGGGGTCATAAATATTTTCATAATAATACTCAGATATTATTTGCCTATTAAAATATTCCTCCTTTTTTCCAACTATATATCTGTGTGAAACTAGGTTTTCTTTATATACTTCAATCAAAACAACATAGCAAAACAGACTAAAAACAGAAGCAAATATGAGAAACCAGGTATGTTTATTTTGTTTTTGAATTAAGCCAGACCTTAAAGAGATTTGCAAAAATATACAAAATAATATTATTCTTGCTGTTATTAAGGAGGAACTGTTAAAATACAGTTATTTTCATAAATTTTATGTTAATATAAAATGAGTTTATAATGTTATTCTCAAAATGAATTAATAAGGGGAGAAGGTGGAAGCAAGGTGGGAGATTAGAGAAGCATTTACCTGAGCTCTCCCAAATTCTCCTACTACCACTCTAAAATAATGCCTCAAAGAGAATTCTGAAATCACAGAAATAATTGTAAAACGTTAGGGTAAAACAATTTCCCAACTCAAGACAGCCTTGGAGGTCAGCAGAAAAGCTCTCTCTTACCAGAGTTGTGACTGATCCTGGGGTCAGGCCACTCCTATAATGCTTACCACATGCACTGTAAGCAAATATATTGGCAGTAATAGCAGATTCTGAAGTTCTCAGCAACAGATGTTGAGCAATTGGTTGAAAGGAAATTGCAGGTGGTATTGCTTTCAGGACTCTGTTGCATGTCAATTCATAGTTCTGGGTTGCAATTCCAGAGTCAAAAGGAGCAATTGTGGCAAAGGGTGCAAAGATGAAAGTTGCAATTCCAGGGTGGATAGGAGGAGAAGGGACCAAGGTCTCAATTTTAAGACATAGGGGTACATAAGCAATTGGGTATAGGAGAGCAGAAAAAAGGGCAGGAGTTGTGCTCCTATATTGGTGGCTACAGGGGGAAAAGATCCATTTCTGATTAAAGAATAGAAAATAGGCCAAGAGACCAATGGCCACATTTTTCCCTGGATCATTTTGGAAGCACTGAAAACATATAGACCCCAAAACTAGTTCTGGAAGCAGCAGCAAGAAAGGCCTGAAACTTAAGACAGTGTCTCCTATATTCCAGGAGTAGAGCTTAACTTTAACAGAAAATTAAAGTAAAAAAATAGACTATATGAGCTAACAACAACAAAAAGAGCCTGATCATAACAAGTTAATGTTGTAATGTAGGGAACATCAAGACACAAAGATCCAGACACAAAGACACAAAGATTACCAGAAGATAATGATATCAAAACAGCTATAAGAAAAGCTTCAAATAATAATATGAATTGGATATAAGGCAGATAACAATCACAGAAAGAACTCAAAAAAGATTTTAAAAATCAAGAAAGGTAGAGAAAAATTGGGGGAGAAAGGAGAGCAAAGCCAGAAAATTTTGAAAAGAAAATGAGCAGCTTGGTTTAAAAAAAAAAAAACTGAAGAAAATAACTCTCACAAGTTAAAAAAACATAATTGTCTTAATAGTAAAATTAATAAATTATATTTTTAAATTCTTCAGCTCAATTTCCAAAATAATAAATATTAATACTGCAATAAATAAATAATAAAGCTCTTTCAAGTATTTAGTAATTTTTAAGAATGCAAAGGGATCCAGAGAACAAAAATCTGAGAAATGTTGCTCCAAATCAAAAAACCGAGGTTTAAATAAATAAATAAAAATCTCGATTTAAAGTTCAATGATTTTTTTTTAAAGTAGTAGAAGGGGGAACTTAAGAATTAAGAAATAACCATTTCTAATATCCTGAAAAAAACCATGAAATGATATAAATTGTTTTATATTATGAATCAGACACAAAAAAGAAGTTAATTATTCATTTGTGACTGAAACATCCTGAAGGTTAATTATTGAATGGAAATTTCAACTGTCCCTTGAGAAAGGATACAGGATTTACGTAGGCAGCTCAGCCTTGCTAGGAATTTAGTCTTGGAATCAATACTTACCCTCCCTTCATTGTGATATCTGCAGACTTCCTAAAATTTTCAAGTTGTTTGTTCTTATTATTTCCCTTCCCCCTTCTCCCATTCTTGCCCCCACTTCCTGCCTAAACTATACCCATCCAATGGAGGTATGAAGAAATTACAGCAGAAATCAAAGGGAGAAATTTTTAAAATGTAAATGAGATAAGGATTAAAATCAGAATCTAGAGAAAAAGGAATGAAAGAAAGAAGGAAGGAAGAGAGATGGGGGAGGAAGGAACGAAATAAGAAAGAAAGAAAGAAAGAAAGAAAGAAAGAAAGAAAGAAAGAAAGAAAGAAAGAAAGAGAGAGAGAGAGAGAGAAAGAAAGAAAGAAAAAAAGGAAGAAAGAAAGAAAGAAAATAAGGTGTCACCTACAGACATGCTTAGCTGTACATGAAGAATAAGAGAAGATAGAATGGAATGGGTTTAACAGATTAAAATGGATAAATTCAAATGTCACTAAAAGAACAACTGAAGATAACAGGGAGTTCTTTCTAGAATAGTTTCAGAAAAAAAAAAAGGAGAGAAAGAGGGGCAAGGACATGGGCTAATGCCAGGGCATCAATCAATGGATGAAGAAATACGTGATTTAATAGCAGACATTACAGCTTAAGAAGTGAGCAGCATGATCAAATTCCAAAAGAGGGCAAGTGCTCTCATTGGCTGCCTGTGGCTCACAATGACATGTGGGGAAAAGATGACAGGTCCAGCACAATGAGTATTAATAATGTTGTTTTTTCGGTTGGTTTAATTTTTAAGAGAGAGAGGAATGAATTTAGTAACTGGAGGCAATTGAGCTCACTAAGCATAGATTATGTATATTTCACCAGATTTTCAAATAGTTCTTCAAACTTTGTCCTCTGTACTTCCACCTTCTTCCTTATTCTAGGTTACTATGTCCCCCTTTCAAAATCTCTTTTTCAATAACAATTTTCTCATCACACCATAGGCATTAGGAAATAGAAGCTTCTCTCCCCACCCCTTCCACCCTTATTTTCCTTAACTCATTATTGTCATATTTCTGTCAAGGGCATATCTATTACTCTAGGTACCCTTTTCAATCTCAAGTCACCCTTGATGACTCTTTCTGCCTCACCCCACATATACCTAAGCAATTGCCAAGTCTTGTTCTTTCTACATCTATAGCCTTTACATCTGTCTCCTTATCTCAAGCAGATACTACCAATCTAATTCAAGTCCTCATTGCCTTTCACCTGGACTATTACAATAGCCTTTTAATGGACTTTGGTAGTCTTTTAATTTTAGTCTCTGTTCCCTCCATCAATGTGCCAAGATGATTTTCTTAAACTGCAGCTTTAACTAAGTCAATTCCCTGCTTGATAAACCCTAGTAGATCCCTGATATTTCTGGGATCAGATACAAACGCCCCTATTTGGCATCTAAGGCTTTTCATAACTTGACCTCCATCTGCTTTCTTAGCCAATTATACAACTTTCTCTTTCATATACTCCATAGCCTAGTCAAACCAAACTTGTTGGTATTCTGTACATAGAACACACCATCCTATTATGCTTTTACTAACTGCTTTCCATGACTGGAAGAACTCCTTAACTCAAAAAAAATCCCAGAATCCCAGAATTTTAGAGTTGGAAGGAATCCTCATTATAACACACTTGAGAAGTAGTCATTTAGCCTTTTTAAAAGCATCCAAAGAAGAGGAACCTATTCTCTCTTAAGGTCAGTCATTTTGAAGTCTTAATTGAGAATTTTTTTTTTTTACATCTACATGATATGATAGATGGAATACTGGGTCTAGTGTCAGGAAGACCTAAGTTCAAATCCAGTCTTATGCACTTATTATGTATGTGAACTTGTGTCTTAGTTTCCTCAACTGTAAAATGATGATGATAATAGAATCTACCTCTAGAATTTGTAGTGAGGATGAAATGAAGTAATATTTGTAAAATGCTTAGCACAGTACCTAGCACATAGTAGGCACTTTACAAATGCTTGTTTCATTTATTGTTTGATCAGTTGGTTGATTTACCTTCATAATACAGAAACACACAACTAGTAGCAGCCTGGAGATACAATCCCAGGTAATTCAGCTCCAATCCTTTATGTTTTCTGATAATAATTGATCTGTTTACTCCAAGAAAGCTAAACTGTAATCAGTGGGTATGTTTTCAGAGAAGAAAATTAGACTTGAAGTAAAAAAAAAAAAAAAAAAAAACAACAACAACAACAAGAATTCTTAAGGAGAGAATATGAGTGATACAGCTTTGTTTTGTTGGCTCTGCCTTCTTGATTCTTTCATGTACTATTTATATATTATTAAAACTAACTTTCTTCTGTTATTGTCATTACTACCCTTTGTGTCTGCTATTCTAGACTAGATGAAAATTCCTTGGGGATAAAAAAGACTTTATAAGCTAACAGAATGGAATAGATTGCTTCAGGATGTAATGACTATCTTCTCAGTGGAGATCTTCTGTTGGAATCCTTGCTAACTGCTAACTAATTAGAGTTGATCTAATCTTACAAGAAGATGTTTTGGGCAGAACCTGAAACAAGGTACTAAGTAGAACTAATTAATACAAGGCTTGTGTTCACACCTTTACTCATTGGAGTTCAATGAGTTCACACCTCCCTTGAAGCTCTTTGGGCCAGAGAGCACTATGGGAGAAAACCCACAATCCCTCTCTTGAAGGAGCATAAATAGAGCTTCAATGGGCCAGTCAATGAAGTTCTTCAGAGTGAAGAAGCTACAAGTCGAGATTTCACCGGAATAACATGAAGAGTGGTGTTGACTCTGGAGGCTGAAGAAAGCAGAGGCAGAAGCAAAGGACAAAGCAGCAAGAGTTCTTGGAACCAAGCAGAGAGATAGGCCTCTAAGCTAACCGGGCTATATTGGAGATAATAAAAGATCTGAACTTTTATCACCTGGCTGCATTTGGGAAGAAGATCACCACAATCTTCAAACAAAAGTTTAGATAGTCATGAAAATATGAATCTTTTAAAGAGAACCTGAGAGGAGGAAAGGATACCATTTAAAAAAATCTATATTTGTAGGCTAAAAAAAAAGTTTTTTAATAGAAATTTGTAATTGAGGAAAGGAAGGCAAATGTATCTTAAGCTCTTATGACACTAAAGAATTACACATTTCTGACCAGTCTATGAACTCTTCTCCCCGACCAATAGAACACAGCTTAAATTACTCCAAACAGTTTTGTATTTCTTGGTGTGCTTTGTCCATGTTGTTATCTTACTAAAGTTGGAGCTTAAGGTATTTGTAGTTTATTCCTCCTCAATTTCAAGGTAATTATTTTGTGTCCTTCACTGTACAGATAAGAAACTAAAGTACAAATAAGTAACTTGCTCAAGATCTCCCAGATGAATCAAGGTTAGAACTGAGATTTCCTATCTTTTAGTCTAATGATCTTTCCACTACATAATTCAACTGTACCACTTCCATCGCACTGACTCTTTAGTCTTCCATCTTCTCCCCAATCAGGAATCTAATACATAGCCTCAGAAATCTTTCGGTCAATTAAGAATCACATCTCATGAAATCATAGTATCCCAGAACTGTCTTTCAGAGAACCACCCATACTGGGGTCTTATGCTATCCTTCTACATTTACTTCATTTCTAACTTTATTGTTGCTTTCAGTTTACATTTTAAGTCACAATGTTTCATTAAAACAAAAGAAGGAAGTGGGTAAAAAAAAAAAAGATGACAAAATAGTGGAAAGATAGCTTCAAATTTTGTTCTGGTTCTTCTAGTTCAGTTAGTAATAGTTGGATATCACATTTGTATTATGCTGCCAAAGTCAAAAGTTGAAAATAGAAGTGGAGCTAAGATGGTTTACTAAAGGTAAACCTTTCAAATATCTTTAAATAATGACTTTCAACATATTTTTGGGCAGCAGCACCCCACTAAAAATTAATTGAAATAATTTTCCAGTCCAAGACAACTTAAAAGATCAGCAAGAATGTTCTTTTGTGCCAGGGTAAGAAATACAGACTAACGCAAATCAAGCCAGTACAGACCAGACTCCAGCAAACCAGGAGCAGGCATTAGAACACTTGAAGCAGTGATGGTTTCCAGTGCTCTCAGCACACAAATAGTAAGGGGATCAAACTGACTATATTTGAATCTGAGTTGCAGTCCTGGCTTTTAGTTACAGTATGAGGAGCACTAGCATAGCAGAGCTTGCAACTACAGGTGAACAGTGATACATCACAGTTCCAGGGCTGAAAAGATTGTTTGTGGTCACTCACAAATCAATACACAGTATAGAAGAGTAGTTACACATCTCTCCCTAGCTAACACCACCTTGGAAAAGCCAAAAATTTACAGATCCTCAGAATTACCGTTAAAAATAGCTATACCAAAAAAACAAACAAAAAAAAAAAAAACAAAAAAAACCCTGAAAGCTTTGTATCTTCTACTTGGGAAGCAGAGCCCCACTTTACTATAGACTTAAAAATCAAGAAATTGGCTAGGAAACGAGCAAATAACAAGAAAAAACCCTCTGAACATAAAAAGATACTATGATGACAAGGAAAATCAAAACAAATACTCAGAAAAAGACAGCAAAGTCAAAATTTCTGCATCTGAAGCATCCAATAAAAATACAAATTGGTCTTATGCCATAAAAGAGCTCAAAAAATTTTAAAAATTAAGAGAGCTAGAGGAAAAATTGAGAAGAGAAATGAGAGTGATACCCAAAAAAATCATGAAATACTAAAGAAAATAACACCTTAAAAATAGAATAGATCAGATGTTAAAAGAGGCACAAAAATTCAATGCAGAGAAGAATGACATGAAAAGTAGAATTAGACAAATGGAAAAAGATATACAAAACTCTCTGAAAAAATAATTTTTAAAAGTTAGAATTAGGCAAATGGAAGCTAATGATTTTATGAGAAATGAAGAAACAATCAAAAGAATGAAAAAATGTGAAATATTACTGGAAAAACGATTGAACTGGAAAATAGATCTAGGAGATATAATTTAAGAATTACTGGATTATCTGAAAGCCATGATCAAAGAAAAAGAAAGAAAGAACCTAGACATCATCTTTCAAGAAATTATCAAGGAAAATTGCTGATTTTCTAGAACCAGAGGATAAAATAGAAATCAAAAAAATCTATCAATTACCTCTTGAAAAATATTTCAAAATGAAAGCTTCCAGGAATATTATGGCCAAATTCCAGACCTCTCAGATCAAGGAGAAAATACTACAAGCAGCCAAAAAGAAACAATTTAGATATCATGGAGACACATGAGATATGTTGGTATAACACAAGATTTAGCAGCTTCTCCATTAAAGGATTGGAGGGCTTAGAACATGATATTCTAGAGGGCAAAAAAGATAGTATTACAACTAAGAATCACCTACCCAGCAAAAATGAGTATAATCCTTCAGGAGAAAAGAATTGATATTCAACAGAAATAGAGGATTTACAAGCAGGAAAAGAACAGAACTGAATTAAAAAAAAAAAAAAAAATTTACTTTCAAATACAAGATACAAAATCATTAAAAAGTGAACAGGAAAGAGAAAACATGAATTCAATGAGATTAAGAGATTATTCCCACATGGGAAAATGATATTTATAATTCCTAAAATCTTTTGGGAAGATTCTAAGAAGATGGCAAAATAGTTGGGTAAATTTCAAGCTCTCCAGATTTCCCACACACAAAAAACAAATTTGGGTCCCAGGGTGAACACAGACTGGTGAAAAATCAAGTAGACTTGGGGCATTACAGGGGTTCTCCTAATACAAATCAAGATCTAAGGTTTGAGGCCGGGATAAAATAGTGTAAAGTGCAAATACCTTTGGATTAGCTCTGCAGAAACACTGAGTGAGGAGCCCTAGGGCTATCTAGGTTTGGTGGAAACCTCAGCAGGAACCATAGAAATTTTCACCTCCCATGTGGAGTGGGAGAAGGAGAATCTGAGTCCAAGAAGACTGAGTGAATCTGGGCTGATTAGCAACATCAGGCCCAGCTGTGCTGTAGGAATCCTGACCTGGATGAGAAGGAACCAGCACACCTAGTTAGTGCAGGGGACATGAGGCAGAGAGGCTGTGAGTACTTGCTGGAGGATAGAATTCTAAGTTTAGAGTTCCAGGTCAGGGGAGAAAATTGAAGTGAAGTTAGTGGACCATCCCTTCATCCCACAATTAGAGGTGCTTACACTAATACTTATTAAAAATAAAATAATGAAGAGGCAAAAAAGAAAGACCCCAACCATAGAAACTTAGTATGGTAATAGAGAAGACCAGAGATTCATCTTCACAGGAGGCCACTGAAGTTAAAAAAAAAAATAGCTTGCTGAGTGAGATCATTGTACACAACAACAGCAAGATTATACAACAATCAATTCTGGCGGCCATAGCTCTTTTCAACAGCAAGGTGATTCAGGCCAGTTCCAATGGTCTTGTGATGGAGAGAGCCATCTGCATCTAGAGAGAGACTGTGGGGACTCAGTTTAGATCACAACATAACATTTTCACTTCTTTTGTTGTTGTCTGCTTGCATTTTGCTTTCTTTCTCATTTTTTTTTTCCTTTTTAAATGTGATTTTTCTTGTGCAGCATGATAATTGTGGAAATATGTATACAAGAATTTCACATATTTAATATGTGTTGGATTACTTGCTGTCTAAAGGAGGTGATGGGGAGAAGGGAAGGAAAAATTGGAACACAAAGTTTTGCAAGGGTGAATATTGAAAATTATCTATGCATATGTTTTGAAAGTAAAAAGCTTTAATTTTTTTCAAAATTAGCTTATCCCCCCTCCCCCAAAGAATAACATGAATGGTTATCTGCCCAAAAAGAGTTTATAGAAGAACTGAGAAAAGACTTTTAAAAGTCCTTCAAAAGTGACAGAGATTGAGGAAAAGATATATATATATATATACATATTATACTGTACTCAGGTCTTCCTAACTCTAAATTCAGCACTCTAGTCATTGCACTTCTTAACTACCTTGAACCTAAGCCTACCTGATTTCAAATCCCACTCTCTATCCACTACATCATATTGATTTTCTGGAGGAAATTAGAGGAAGCATGGTAAACATTAAGGAAACTAAAATTTCAGTGTATTTCCTTCTGAACCTTCAGTCTTTCATTACATTTCAGTAAATTTTTCTAAATTCTTAAGATAGTTTAGATAATCTTCTTTAAAGGAAGAAGTTTAATAGTTAAGAAAAATGTGATTTAATAAATTCTGATACAAAATTACTTCAGAGACAATTATGAAAGGAAAGTGGTCAGTTTAAGAAGGAAATTAGGGTGATAAAAAAGAGAATGGGCTGATGTAAATAAAAATAGTGAATTTAAAATAGTATTTTAAAATTAATTTTCTTTTAATTTAAATATTAATCACTTATTAACATTAATTCATACTGAACACTATCAATGATTGACACTAGTGTTTTTCCTGTTGGGTAGTTGGCATGGGTTCTATTTATTCTAGGTTCAGAGATACTAAAGGAAAGAAAAGAATGATTAATCAGATAATGGCATTGCTCTTTCTAATTGGAATGATGGGAGAATGTAGTCTAGTGGTTAGAAGGAAAACAGAGTGAAGTAATGTACTACCTTGAAACAGGAGAAATCAAATAGATAGCTCTGAAAAGGACAGTCCATTTTTATTTAACAGTTTGGTGCAGGTGTCTTTTCCCTACTAGCTCCTCTGTAGTGAGTGAAAGTACTTTGTCTTATTTGGTGAAATTAAATCTCAACAAGAAGGTCCTCACTGAGAGTTAGTATCTTCACTAATCAAAATTAAAATCATGCATATCCATTCTCTGAAGCAATATGAAAAGACAAAGGTTTGATCATTTTTTTGCTATTTAAAGGACTTTAAAATCCAAAGAAACAATAAACTAACATGATTTTTATCTTCTGCCAGCAATTGATTTCTTTGTTAATAACTCTTCAAGATTAGCAAAGTACTTTACATATACTATATTATTTAATTTTTAAAAAAATCTCTATTTTACAGATGAGGACCCTGAGGCATATAGGAATTAAGTTACTTGTCAGGGTCACACATTAAGTTTCTGGTTTTAGTTTTGAACTCAGATTTCTTGGATTCCAAATCCATTGCACTATCACTTGTTCCACCAAGTTTTTATAAAAGCAAGGCCCCATCATTCATTATTATTCACTATATAACTGCTATTACAGGGAATTATAATATCCTTTGAAAAATTAATTGCTATTAAATGCTTTTAAATTAGAGTAACATAAAGTCAAGGAATTTTTCTAATGAAAAATGAAATATAAGAGCTCTCAAGTTATAAATTTTTTTGTTGTATTTGTTCTTTGGACTTGCATTTTCAAAGCTATAGTGAACTATTAGAAACCAATTAGTTCACATAGTGAATAGAATGCTAGCTGTAGTCAGAAGACCTACATTCAAATGTTGCTTTAGGTAGGTACTAGTTGTATAATTCTTAGTAAATGACTTAATCTCCCAGTCTCGATTTCCTCATGTATAAAATGAAACTAATCATTATAGCCATCTCACAGGAGTGTTATGAAGACTAAATGAGATGAGATATGTAAAGTACTCTCCAAACCTTAAAGCACTATGTAAATGGTTCTGGGCTGAACCTGATTCAGGCCAATTGCATTAGATTAGGTTTGATTGTTCACAAGTTAATAATGAAAGGACAGAGCAGCCAGTTGGTGTAGTGCATAGAGCACCAACCCTGAAGTCAGGAGGATCTGAGTTCAGTTCTGGACTCAGATACTTAACACTATGCCCATAGTATGAGCCTCCTGAACCAATCAACTTTTAAGAAAAAAATTATTCTAATATATACAGGGAAGAGGAACAGGGAGAGTTTAGGATATTGTTCCTATTACATGTTAGATATTTTATTAATAGTATTGTTATTGTTATTTCCATCCAAAATTTTCTTTAAACACCTGATCCCTCCCACCTTGAACTCCATTCACAACAAAGTATTCTGGAGCAGAAAAATTTTTACCCAGTGTCACAATCCAACAACACAAAACACTTTTTCTGCCCCCTCAAGGAGTTTAAATTTGAACTTTAAAGCTGTAAAGATAGATGTTTTAATTGGTTTGGGTATTCCCTTCAAAGACACAAATTACAATTTCATGATACCAGAATAAAATATTTTGTGAGTTGCTTTGGCCAAAATAATTGATGACCTAGTAGCCAATGTTCTGGAGCTGAATTTCTCTAGTATAAAACAAAGTTGGGGTCTTCAGAAAACACACAATACATTCCCTCAGATTAGAATAAGAATTTTCCCATCTTGATAAAATTGATCAGAACTTATTTCTTGTTGCTAAGATGTTTGAAAACAGAAGATCATCTATGCTGAATGATGACTTTCATAGAGTAGAATCATACATAAGCTGCACTATTCTCTGGTTTTGTTTTATAGTTGTTAATTGGTACAAATATGCCAACTGCAGATCAGCAAAATGGCTTAGACATCCATAGACAATGAGATGGAGACAGACTACTAGCCATGAAGAGTCAGTTTAGAAATCTACTGATTTTCTCTGTTCCATCTATACTGAAGCAATTAACCATGAAGTATTTATTAAATACCTCCTACCTACTGAGGATTCAAGGACAAAAGGAAATGACACAATTTCTGCCTTCAAAGTGTTTTACATTCTACTTGGGAAGACAACATGTATTAATGGAAAATAAACTTAAAGAGGGAGGCACTAGCAGCTATGGGAATTGAGAAAGACATCATATTGGAGAGGGTATTAGAATTGAGCTGTGAAAGAAATCAAAGCAGAAAGAAGAAAGAAGATCCCAAGCATGATGAGCCTCCTTTGCAAAATCATAGAGATGAAAGAAAGAATGTCAGCTGGGAAGAAGGACATTCCAGTGCTTAGCACAGCACCTAGCACATAGCTGGTGTTTAGCAAATGTTTAGTGGATCAGTTTGAAGGTAGAGCCAGTAGTTGAATTTGTCTGTATCTTTGTGAAGTACAATATTGGATGATAAGGTTGGAAAATAACAATGCAGTCAGCTTATAAAGAACTTCAAATGCTAGAGAAATAAAGCATAAAAAATTGTCATTATTTTGTCTACTAAGAGCCCACAGAAGTAGTTCAAGGAAATATATAAGTGAATGTCTTTTTTGATGATAAAAACAGACTTTACCTGCTAACTGGTGAAAATCTAATAATGATTTATGATTGGAACCATGAAAGCAGAAAACTTCTGAGTTCTATGTAGGCCTACTTAAAACAATAGAATGTTATTGCTTGAAAGGTCCTTAGAATATAAACAAAAACAGTCCCAGAATTTAAGGATCTCAGAGTTAAAAGAGACCTCAAGAGACCATAAACTTTAAACCATGCCTGAATAAAAACCCAATCTGTGCCTCAAAAAAAAAAAAATGCTAGGGGATTTTATCTATCTTACATATAACTATCAAATCAATTTTTCTCAAGTGCATGTCTGACCATGTCAATATCCCAATTAATCATTTATTCTAGTGGTTCCCAATTGTTTCTAAGATCAAATGTAAACTCTTCTGATTAGTTTTAATCCTGATCTCCACCTGCTTTTTCCAAAAATAAACTATTAAATTCCTTGAGGTCAGGGATGGTTTCATTTTTGTTCTTTCTAGAACCTAATAAAGTATATGGCATAAAATAGGTGCTCAATAAATGTTTGAGTAGCCAGTTGATTGATTGATTTTAGAGGCAAGAAAGAGCCATCTGTGTTTACTGGGCAGGGTAATGGCCTACTCAGACCTGTGCTTTAGGTATCATCACTTTGGCAGGTATGTTGGGGATAAATTGAAAGAGAAGGAATCTGACCAGGAAGATAAATTAGGATTCTGTTGCAATAGTATAGAAGAGAAGCTATAAGGGCTTATCTTTCTTACTGTTCTTGAGGTAAAATTGACAAGATTAAGTAACTGATTAGATATATGTTTTAGGAGAGACAAGGATGATTGAGATAGCAAATGTGGATACTGGAAGGATTGTAACCTCAGAAAAGGAAAATAGAAAAGATGGATAGATTGGGGAGAAAAGATGAGAATGTAAGTTCCTTGAAAGTAGAAACTCCATTAAAAAAAAAAAAAAGTTATCCCCAGCACTTAGCACAGTGCTACACATAGTTAAGTGCTTAATGTTTTTTTTTTTTTTTTTTTTTTTACTTATTCATTCATTCATTTATTCATATATGATTGTGGGAATAATCTGCTAGAGAAAAAAAGAGAAGGGCTTGGGATCCAGAGTATAAGCAAAAAAGTTGAACTATGTAGGAAAAGAGCTACTTCTTTATCAGACATTGGAATAAAAGAAGCAATGGATAATAACACTACCAGGTTTTTGAAATGTAGAGTGGAGCAGAAGAGGGGACACAGAAAATTGCATCTATTTTTTCAGGAAAGTATGAGATGAGGGCATGGGGAAGGAGTATTGTGGGAGGTTCATGAGAGAAAAGATGATTTGGAATAGCTACTGTGGGGAGTGTGAGAATTACCCTGCTGCAGTCAGGGCCCAGTTAAGGTTAGTTAACATGAATATGCATGCAGTGCACCCAATCAGCACTTTCCAGAATATACTCATTTCCCTTTAGTCTTTCTCTACAAGGCTTTGTTAATCTCTCTACCCCAGGAGCTCACTCCAGGTCTGATCTTTACTGGAAATATTCCTTGCCCTTCTGACTCTTCCTCTGTTTGGCTAATCTTTTCAGAATCTCTATTTTAAAGAAGACACCAGGGTTATTAATCAACATTTTCATTCTTCACCAGGCTTCTCCAGGCTACAAATCCTGACTCTTCCAGTACCTTTGTATAGGGGTGTACTGATGTTTAATAACCTTCTTTCCCTCCTCACAAAAAGTCTTTACAATATTCTTTGAAGTTTAATAAACATCATTAACACTGAACAATAAATCAAACATTCATTTGTAGCATTCTCTAATTTCTGAGATGTAAATGCTCACACTGAAAATTTAATAATTGCCTCTTGTCAACTAATTTGAATTGTTTCTAGTATACCCCTGCTTATGTGTTAAAATATTTATTAGAAGATATTGTTTACAAACAGCTGCAGTTGGTAAAAAGAGGGATGATAAACGCATCCAGCTCTGCATCCAGATGGTGGTGACATACACCATCTTTGCACCGTTGTGCTGATTGTTCTTGTAGCTGGAATGCACTCTCTCCTTCATCTCTATCATAAAGAGTCCTTCTCTTCCTTTAAATTCCTTTCAATTAAAGGATTATTTTTATCATTCTAACTGCTCGTATCCTGGGGTAAATCAAGATTTGTCAGTTATATGGCAACATGAATTAGTTTTCCCTGAAAGGCAGTGTAACTATCATTATTTGATTGTATCCTGTTTCCCTTGATAAAGTTTTCTGATCACTTAAGAGGACGGAAGATTCCATTTATGTGGATTTGGAGCCCCTGGATTTAGCTAATTTCCAAATACAACACAAATCACTATTAACTTGCTCTTCTGATAGAGATGAGGGTGATTGTGTCTTGAGGATGATTGTATGAACAAGTACACAAGGGCTATTGTATCCTAGTTAGATAATCTTGCTCTGTTATGAACTTCTCAATGACTCAGGAGTGAGTCATTTTATCCCAAGATTAACCCTTAAAAAAATGCCATAGTTAAGGCCATCTTCACTACCTTATATTAACTTAGGATATAGATTACTTGTATTATATTTTGTAAATGTTTATATATTTGTCTCCCCTCTTCCCTACCCATTAGATTGTTAAGTTTCTTGAGAACAGGAATTATTTTGCTCTTGGAATTTTTATCTCCAATATCTAGCAAAGTGCCACGTACACAGTAAGCGCTTAATTAAACTCATTGATTTATTCATAAATTAAATTAATTTCCCTTTTCTTTTGAAATAGGAGGACATTCCCATCTCTGATGAAATATTCCTTGCTTTCATGGGGTCCAGAATGGTGACTGGTAGAAATGCCAAAAGAAAAGGGTTCTAGTTCAGCTTCCTCTTTTTACCATAATTTTTATTGAAGATAATGCTGCCTTTACTTCCTAAACTCATAGAATTCCTATAATGGCTATGCTGATATTTATTAAAGCTCTTTAATAACTGCAAAACACTAAACTTTTTTTATTATTATTAAGAGTACTGCTAGGTACTGATCCTATCTATATCAAGGAAAATAAAAATCATTAAGTTTTGAAACAGAGCTAGATAAAAATAGAATGTAGAGAAAGAATACCATTGCCATAGTGTTTTCATTTATTAGTGTTTTGATATTTCATCATTATCATTTTTCAATACACTATAACAGAAACCTCTTTTGTAACAATGACAGTTAAGCAAAACAAAGTGATTCATTGACCATTTCTGATGGAACATTTCTCATTGCCCACATGAGTCCTTTTTAAGTAAAGTCCCATACATTTAGAGCTTTGTTGAGTATATGGTTTAAAATGCTGTTCTAAGACTAATTTCTGCCAAACTACTTTACTTTTCTCAATAGTTTTAAGTGAATAGGAAGTTCTTCACCTAGTCGTTTTCTTGGATGTACAGAAAATTTGTTTACTATATGCAGTTGTTTCTACGTTTAATTATCTCAGTAAAACTTTTGATGATCTTTGTTTTGTAATGTATTTTGAAATCTGATGATGTTAGACTTTTTCCTTTATTCCTTGAAATTCTTGAACTTTTACTCTTCCATATGTATTTTGTTATTTTTTTGGTCTAATTCTATAAAGCCTTGTCAATTTGATCAGCATAATACTAAATGTCATAACAAATGCAGTTATATTTTAAAATTATATTGACCCTAGCAACTATGAATAATGTATATCTCTCCTATTTGTTTTCTTTTGTTCCTATAAAGACCATTTTGTAAGTGTATTTTTGTAAATTGTGAGTGTGTATTTGTAGATTACAAATAACCTTTACTTGGTAGATTACCAGGTAATTCTCACATATTTTATGTATTTTATAGTTGTTTTGAATATAATTTCTTTCTGGTTCGTGATCCTTACTGCAATCAATCAATTAAGTATTATTATTTTCAGATGGGAAAAGTGAAAACCAAGAGAGATTGTGATTTGTCTCCCTTCACACTATTAGTAAATATCAGAGGTAGTATTTGAATTCAGGTCCAAGTCCAGTAATCTTTCCACAACATAACGGCCTTAGGTGCAAGTAAATCCTGTAATCAATTTCCTCATCTATAAAATGGGTGTTGTCATATTTGCAGCATATACTTCAGGGGGTTATTGTGAAAATAAAAAGAAAAATGTATATTTTGTATTTTTCAAAATTTATTATATTAAAAAAATTCCAGTATCTGTGTTTTACCAGTGTAACTTATGAAAGAATGAATTCCTACTTCCAAACAACCTTACTACACATTTTTAAAAACAATTTCTTTGTAAGGAGAAGACTCTTTAAAGTTGGAATTAGAGATCAGTTGCATTAAACACACACACTCCTTTTTCAGATACCACTTTAATCCCATTCCCAAAACTATATTCTTTGTCAATTGTGTCACAATAATTTGACATAAAAAAGTAATTCTAAACATGGTGTGTGTGTGTGTGTGTGTGTGTGTGTGTGTGTGTGTGTGTGTGTAGCTAAATGACACAATGGATAGAGTTCTAGGACTGGAGTCAGAAGACTTGAGTTCAAATGTGACTTCAGACACTTATCAGCTCTGTGATACTTAACCTCTGCCTCAATTTCCTCATCTGTAAAATAGGGTTTTACTTCTCTTGCAGGGTCGTCATGAGGATCAAACAAGATAATAATTGTAAAGCACTTAGCATAATACCTGGCACATAGTAGGGTAATTTTAAATATTAAAGGATGTATATATGTATATATGTGCATTTATGTCTAGCTATAAAATAATGAAACTGATTTTTAACTATCACCACAAAAACTTAGACATCCATTCATGTTGTTCTTCAAAGCAGTCACTTTGGAAGACTGAATTTATTTTAAGGAGGCTGCCATTTCTCAAAATCTTTATGGAATCCCCCCTTTTTTGGAACTGCCTTCAAATTTATATAAGCAACCCACTGCTATTACTTGTTGCATCTTTTAAATTGATATAACCCACCTTGGCCACCCATATTATTCAGGAAAATTGGCTTTGAATTACTATTGGCTATTTCCCCAAATCAAATTGACTCTGAGGTAGTGATGATTTGTCACCAATTAGGGTATTCAAAAGCACATGCCACATACTCTGAAGCCAATCCCCAAAGAGGCATTCCAAAAATGCTTTGAGCAATGGAAGCATTGTTGGAACAAGTGTTTAGCCTGCCAAGGTAACATTTGTTAATTTGAATACGGAAGCTATTCATTTGGAGGTATAAGTTCTGGTACATTTGTCAAAAAATCACTTGTCTTACCATATAGTAATACTTTATGCACCTATTATTTTTTAGATTATTCCATATCAAGCCAGATGGAATACATTGTAACAATATTAGCTGTTATTATCGGGATGACTTAATTATTGCATTAAGCCACTGGATATACCCCTGTAATAGAATATCTTTAAAAAGGCTTTGAATAACCAAAAACATGAAATCATCTTTGCCACACTAATGATATTTAATCTTTATAAAATACAGCAGTGACTATTTTCTAATGATTTCCCTTCTAGCCAAGAATAAAATGTGTTCATATAGGTAACTTAAAAGTGAATATGATTACATGTAGTTAAGAATTGTTACACATAATTTTTTTTTTAACATAACCACACTGCATCAGCACAAGGAAATAGCTCTCCTCAATGTTTTCAACACCATTTTTCCTTTGCTACAAAGCTCAAAGAATTTAGGTTAATATCCAACATTACATGAACCAAGGCAATATCTGTTGGGTGTCTCAAGAACTATTTGTTAAAAAAAATGCAGATAAATCTTCCCATGAGGAACATATCCTGAGCCTTCATGATACCGATAGTAGGCTGTATCCAGAAAAAAATGGTAATAACTAACTTCTCTAGGTATAGTGCTGGTTTCATCCTCCCTGAAGTTAATGCATTCACGGATTCTGTGATAGTTAACATGAAGCTCCGAAGTAAAATTGCTTTCTTTTACTTGCCTTCACATCTTTAGGTTCCATTATCTCCACACACACAATGTTCTTCAAATTCTTTGTCATCTCTAAAACCTGGAACAAAACCATTTTAGGAAACTTTCTCTAATTACACCAATTTCATTCTATGCTTATTTGTCTACCCTGTAACTCTTATTAACTACATAATTTTACCAACCAATGTTTTGCTTTATTCAGTATTGTAAAAGTAATTGCATGTGAGTATCTTTGGTCTTTCTCACCAGACTGTATAGTTGCTAAATTCAACAAACACTGATTTCTTTTGATTTCATCCTAAATTCTTAATGCAGTGTTCAATGCTCAAAAAGTTGCTTTGACTAAATTTTACTTTTGGAACTACCATCATCATTTTCCATTGTATTTTATAAACTATATTGTTTAATGTCATCCTTCTGTTAGAATGAAGAATGGATTAGTATTTTCCACTTTGTTCTAATTCTATGCCTACTTTGAAGTATTGTGAGAGCAATATAATTATAGGTGAGTATAACTCTGTCAGTAGATATTCTGGGGAAAAATACATGCCTCCAGTAGCTTAGATTCTAAAAGAATAAGCAAGTTTCTTTACAAAAGAATCTGACAATGACATGGCTTTTAAAATTCATGGTAGCTCAATCAATTTTATTTGTGGATTTGTGAGTTTGTTACATTTTGAAGAGTTCTTCATGTAGAAATACACAGTTTTACACTATCTCTCCAGCTCTTGAATATAGTTTTCCATACTTTTCAAAGAGAGCAAATGGTGGAAACACAGTTTGGAAGTTCTAAAAGGGAAAAAAAAAGAGATAAAGAGGTTTGAATAGTTAGGCATATTTATGGTGTCTAAATTTGTTTAGATTACAATAAAAGGTACAAAGATCTAAATTAATGTTTAATTCAAAATTATAATCCTGCTAGCTAATAAACAGCAACAATATTCTAAGAACAGAAATTCATTGGGTAAAGTAAGGAAATCATCCGACCAAAAGTTCAATAAAAATTTAAAAATACCTACAATGTGCAAATCACTGTATTAAATTTTATAATGATACAAGGATGCACAAAACAGATTTGTTCCCCTCAAGGGACCTACAATATATTGGAAGAGGCAGGACAGAGAACTAGAATATAGGATAGGGTCATTAGTGAGATATCTATCTATCTCTATACCTATCTATATACATACTATATATTTAAACACATACATATATGTGTATATATAAATGTATATATGACTTACACAAAAACATACATACACACAAATACATATACATATTTGTTTATTTATTTGTTTTCAGGAATTCTGATTCAAGATGGGACACACTTGCATTAGAAATAAGAGATGTTTCTATACCTCTCTATAAAGATGTATTTAAACTCTCCTCAGACTTTTCAGTTAATTAACAATAAGACTATACCTTCAAGGAGCTTATATTATAATGAAGAAGTTGAAATGAACATGTGTAGGTAGATATACAATTTATGTAAAGTAGATACAAGATAACCTTACAGGAAAAAGTAGAATGATGCATATGGAGTGGATTTGAAGTTCAAGGATGGGAGAGAGAGAAGCCACATAGTAGCATCTATCAAAGGATATTATTTTCCAGCCATTTTGAATAATCTCCATTCATTGTCTACAAACTTTTTGGGGTTTAAGCAATCTTGAGTACATTCAAAAGTTTATTATCAAGATTCCTAGTTGCTATATTTTCAATGTTGTTCAATGTTTCTAAACTACAGTAGTACATTGTTGATCAGCCTTGACCATTCACAATTATTTTTCAATTTTATTTATGTAATTTGTTTTTAATCTCAATAGTATTATGATAAAAAATATGAACATTACCTTTGGGAATATTATCTTTGAATATTTTTTCAACTATTGCATTGATAAATTGTGTACAGAATGGAGAGTCAACTCTGAAGCCATCAAGTCCAGGTTCAAGTTCTGTCTTTGACATATACTGGCTATGGGACCCTCTATGGAGGTCACTTAACCTCTCACTGTCCTAAGAAACTCTCTAAGACTGAAAAGTGCACAGAAGTTTCTTATTTGTGTTGGTAGAGTTTCCTTGCCTGTTATTTATTCATAACAATGATAAAATTGCAGATCAATTCCCAGACCTCTATTAAAATCTTAGTTATGAACAGCCTTAGACATGGAAGAATTTTTTTTCTATAGAAATACTGGAAATAACTTCAATATCTACTATGGAAATACTAAAGGTACAAAAAATGAAAATACTCAAAGTACTTTATTATGTTTCAACACATTTTCCTAATATTTGGAACCAGAGACATGATTTGTTCTGTAAAGGAAATTTCCTGTGTGAAAGTTCCCTCCCTTAATACTGATCATTAACTCTAATCTAACTTAGACTGCTGCTAGGGGATATTAGGGAGTTCAGTTCTTAATGTAGTGTTTTATCAGGAGTTGGTAGGACTAGTAACCAGAGCTGTGATTAATGCCAATCCTCTGTACAGTAAACTATGCTATCTCCCATCCCCTAATATTCATAATAATAACAACAATGTTCAAGCTAATCAGTTTTAATATGAAATGAATCTTCATTTAAAAATAGTCATTCCCAGGGACCCGCTATTTTCTTTTAAGGATGCAAAAGTACTTTCATATTTAGTTTTTTAAAATAAAGTTAAGAAAGCTAGTATGTTCTTTAATCCGACAAAATATCCCAAAAAGTGATGGTAGAAAAAAATGGTAATATCATTTATTTCCATAAATAATATCTCTATCATTTAGTTTTCATGTTTATGCTATTGCCCACAGACAATTGGGTATGAGCTCATCAGAAACCTCTTACTGTCCCTGATATTGTTTTTGTTTTTTCAGTTTGAATTCCCATTTTCTGACAAAGGAAAAAGAATCCTCTCACACAGTGAATCAATCCAATTGGTATTCAATATGAGAAGAGGGAGTTTTGCCACAAGGGTTGCTCAGGCTCCAAGAAAACCTGCACAGATCACAATTTGCTTAAAATTTAATTCTCACAGAAATGCAGGTCATTGTGACATGATGATGCGTGTTCACTACTGGCAATGAAACAGTCTATTCTGCATTTGCATTGTCTTGCTTTTAAGTTAATTCTGTGTCTCTTTTTTTGTTGTTGTTTATTTTGGCCAAAACAAACAAACAAACCAGCACTGTAAAACACAGCTTTTCAGAAAAAATAACTTTATCAGGAGAAAAAAAAAAAAAAACCTGGAAATCTAAATACTACTAAAGCTTCATTTGCCAGAGCAGACAGCTTTTACTATTAGGATGCCCAGCCAAACACAAATAATCTACTGCCAAAATGAGCTCCTTGGGACAATTTAGGAGTCTTTTGAAGTGAACGGCTTTTTGAGCTGGAATGAAGCCCAGGTTCATTTTCAAACCCAAGTCCAAATGACAAAGAGTAAATTTCCTGTGCCCCTCACCCCCTTAGTGTAAAATTACTTTGGGTTGAATGCTGCACTGTTTATCTAGTTATTCAAAGTTATTTTACCAGTTACTCACAACTAAGCATTTAAAATAACTGGCTAAGATGTCAAAAGGAAGTTGGTTCTCTTTGACTTCATCTCAAGAAAACTTCCTAGAGAAAATGGGTAAGATAAAACGTATATATCAATTGTATATGCAATTTTTTTAGTTTTTAAAAATAAAGATATTAGGCTTAAAAAAAATCAAGTTTTCCTTTAAGGCTAAAACACTAATTACCTCCAGTCTAAGGTGCAGATAGACAGATAGAGATATAGAGGCATATATAACTGTATACATATATATGCATATGTACACAAATACATATATGCATACACATACTAAGATACATATATAATAACATACAATCATATATTGTGGGTTTTGTGTGTGTGTGTGTGTGTGTGTGTGTTTAATTCAAACCACTCTTTGGGTTCTTAAAGGAGTTGAACTTTGGGACCTTCAATCATTCATTCAATCAAATGAGTATTTATTAAGTGTATTGAGTGCTAATCATATGCCAAAAAATCATGATAAGCACTGGAGATATAAAGAAAAAGTCCTACTTTTAAATAGTCCTTCTCTTCAGACATTACATGTTTGAAAAAAAATCAAAACATTTCCACCAGGGTTTAAGAGTTTCCCTAGATAAATTTGACATCATACTTGATCAGAATCTTTCTACTACCATTGTCTTCCAGTTAAGTTTCTAAAATAGTTAGGATCCCATTAACATCAAAGGCTCTTAACTCAGGATCCATGAACTTAGTTTTAAAAATGTCTTGATAACATAATCGATTTCCTTTACAATCCTATGTATTTTATTTTAGGCATTCAAAAGCAATATTCTGAGAAGGCTTCATCAGACTGCCAAAGGAATTCATAATTCAAAAAAAAAAAAAAAGGTGAAGAATCAATCTCTCTCTCTTCTCCTTTTTTTTTTGCTTTTTCTCTTCTTCTGTTTCCCTTACTCTGCCTCTTTCTGTGTGTCTCTCTGTGTGTCTCTGTCTCCCTGTCTGTCTCTGTGTCTCTGTATCTGTGTCTCTGTGTCTGTCTTTCTTGATCTTTCTCTGTGTGTGTGTGTGTGTGTGTGTGTGTGTGTGTGTGTACCTGTCTATGTCTCTTTTTTTCTCTGTGTGTATTTTTCCCTCTCTTTTTGTACCTTTACTCCCTTTCTCTCCCCCTTCCTCTTTCTCCAACTTAAATTTCAATGATGTAGGGAATTCCTAATAAAGAAACTTCTGGAAATTCAAAAGGTAACTCATGCAACTTAACAATGTTGCCTGGGGCACTGAGAAGTTAAGTCATTGGTAGGATTCATATAACCAGTAGATTTAAGATATGACATATGAGCTGTCTAAGGGCAGCTCTCATAGCATATTGCCATTTTGAATTGTGGTGCTAGAGAAGACTTTGGAGAGTACTTTAATAGCAAGGAGATCAAATCAATCAATACTTAAAGAAATCCATTCAGACTATTAACTAGAAGATCAAATATTGGAGCTGAAGCTTAAACACTTTGGCTACACAATGAGAACTCACTGGAATAGACCCTGGCATTGGGAAATACTGAAAGCAAAAGGAAAAATGGGATGGCTGAGGATGAGAGAGAGAGATAAGTGTCATGAAAATAACAAACATTAACTTGTATAAACTTTAAGAGGTGGAAGAGAAGGGCCTGGCAGGGTATGGTACAAGGTCTTGAAGAGTTGAACATGACTAAATGATTAAACAATAACAAATTATTGCCTCTATCTATACTGAAGTACATTATTAAAATGTTGAAAGAGTCAAGAAAAAGAATAAACAAAATGTAGAGGCTATTTCTTTCCTTATTTATACCTTTCCTTATCAAAGAGGTAGGATAGTATATCTGCAAATGATTATAACAAATTCTAACATTTATATAGCATCTTAAGGTTTACAAAGTGCTTTTTCCAAATATTATCTCATCTGCTCTTCATAACAAACTTGTGAGGTAGGAGCTACTTGGAATTAATTTAGAGCTAGAAGGAAAATCATTTAAGTTTAACCTCTTCATTTTACAAATATAAAAACTAAAATCCAAGGAGGCTGATTTGTCATATAAGTAGACAAAGCCAGAAGGAAGATTAGAATCAGGTTCACTTATTCCAGAACCAATGCTTTTTCCCCCCTATAGTTGCCATCCCAAATATTAGTTATATGATCTTGAATGGTATCCTTCACCATTGTGTACCTCAATTTTTTTTCATCTGCAAAATGAGAATAATACCTTTAGTATCCAACTCACCCAATTGTTGTGAAGAGCTTCAAGTGCTATAGAAATCTGAATTGTTATCCAGTGTGAGTTTTAAGGAAAGATTGCACACAGACTTTACTGGTATTTGTGCCCCTAAAACTCATATTACATCAGGTTATATGAGCTGAACTTTTGATTGTTTATGTCCCCAAAGAAATTTGTTTTTTCCTTGCCATTAGAAGACTGGATTATATTCTTGAACATGAAAAGATATTTTCTGTCCATATATAACACATGAACATATTTTGCTCTGTTAAAAACTGATAGTCAACTCTTGCTTTGTTCAAGGGAATTATTATAATATAGTATGTATTCAAAATTGTGATTGATCTAAAATAATTTCTATTTGACTTTAAAATACATTTTTGAACTTCAATTTAAATGTATATAATGTTCTATCTGGGAACATGTAACACAATAATAAAACTACACTTTAAAGATCCAAGATAGATTTTTTTTTCAACTCTCCCTAGTCTTCTTAGTGTTTTTTTCTGGATTTAATTTTTCTTTTCTTTCATATTATTTGTACCTTTTCTTCCCTCTCTTTTCCATTAGACTTTATTTTCTAATGAAACTTTTGAAATCAGAGACAGAAGAATATGTTCATTTTCTTCACATTTATCCAACTCTAGAGAACATAAGCTCCACATCTCTCCCCTCCATCTGCAGCTCTGCTTAGTCTCAATTCCATAGGGCAAGTGCTTTGCTCAGGATAAACTAACATCTTTTAATTTCATCACCATGTTGCTAAAGAGAGCAGATATTTTCCTCTCTCTCTCAGCCTCCTCTCCCTTCTGATTGGAAGCCTGGAGAGTGAAGTATTAGACTCCCACCAAAACCTTCTTTTACATAAGGCAGCCATTGGATTTGTAGGTTACTTCTCTATACAACTACAGCTTTCCTTGGTTTCAACTCTATGGAATAAAATGTCCTGCCATGTATACCTTGGTGTCTCTGCTTTACCCCCTTCCCAACTTCCTTTTGTGTGTAGTTTTGCCCTGCTAGACTTTTAAGCTCCTTGAATACAGGGATTTTCTTTTTCCTAGTTGTATCCCCAGTACTTAGCACAGTAACTGGCTCAAGTGCTTAACAAATGTTTATTGAATTGAACTGGGCTCCAAAGTGTCCAAGGCATCTACTAAGTCCTTCTTTATATGTGCTTTTGGCAAATCCAGATTGACATGATTTCACTTCTCTGAGAGCAACAGCCTTAGGAACAAACATGAAAATAATATTAATTTACTTTTATACATCACTATAAAAATCTTTGGGTATTGGTCCAATCAGATTTGATACTTAAAAATGAAAAATAGAATTCATATAGATTTTTAAAAATCAGACCATTGTTTCATTGTTCGGGGAAAACTCTTTTGTGAAAATCCCTCTATGAATACAGATTAGCCCTTGCTCTGCAATTTATAATCTTAGAGATTGTCCCAGGCATTGAAAGGTTAAATGCCTTGCCAGGGCAATGTAAACCCAGGTCTATTGATTCCATGCTTCTGTCCTTTATGCAACACTGCTTGTCCATGGTTATATTAAATTGTTCAATGAAAAAAAAGCAAATACATATGAGGAAGGAGTATGAAAGGGAGAAGAGAGGCAGAGGCAAATTGGCAAGCCATTTAATCCAATATGTATGCAAGAAGGAAACATTTGGGAAATGCAGGATACATATGCAATCTATTCCCCTTTCGGTTAGTGTTTGGTAATATTTAAGAAGCTTGACGGAGACATTTTTTATATTGTGATCTGAATAGAAGATAGTTTTGGGAAACACTCATTTATTCAACAAGTATTTTGGACATTTCTTATGTTCAAGACACGGTGTTAGGCATGCAGGAAAACATAAAGAAGACTGCTCAAGTGGTGCTGGAATTCATGAATTTATACATACACATATCTTTATATTTATATATACACATGAATAGATACATAATTATTTCAACACAATTAGTTCTCTTTGTCATGTCAAATCAATATGCAATTTTTAAGCACCTACTAAGTGTCTAGCACTATCCCAAGTGCTAAGGATGCCAAAAAAAAAAAAAAAAAAAAGGCAAAACAAAACACAGTCCCTTCTCCTGAAGAGCATACAAACTAGTAGTGGATACAACTTGTAAAATAATATATAAATGAGGAAATTTATCTGAAAGGAACAAGAGACCAGTCTGAAGAAGAGGCAAACTAGTAAAGGGTTTTGAAGCAGAGAATGAGAATCTTGAGCTTGATTTGTAAAGTAAGAGGCCAAAGCAAAAAGGGAATAAAATTAGTCAAAGAGATGTTCAAAGAAGATAGTCAAAAATTTTAATTAATTACATCTGCAGTATATTATACTCTTGCAGGGTCATCAAGAATCTCTGATGTAGTAAAAACAAAATATGCTGGAGCTTTCACAACAAATAAGTATCTGCTTCTGATTATGGGAAGAAAAAATGAAGTAGTCTCTGCCTTTAAGGAACTATCATTCTATTGGGGATAATCAAAAAATCTGCCTTTGAGAAAATACAGGGAAGATGCAAATTAATACAAAGCCACTTCAAGTATCTAATACTTTATTAGGAAGGTCTAGCGTAGGAAGAGGCATCTGTATTGTGCTTGGCCTTCAGCAAGGAATTTTGGGAAGTGGTGATGAAGCACAAGAGCCTTACAAACATGACAAGAACAACTTAGTCCAGAGGTGGAAGATATTGGGCCTAGGAATCCTTAGGGACAAGAACAGTAAAATCCAGGATCTCAGGCTTATTTTAAAAAAGCATAGGAGGGAAATCTAGATGGGACAATGGATAGAGCACTGACCCTGAAGTCAGGAGGATCCAAGTTCAAACCCTGCCTCAGACACTTAATACTTCCTAGCTGTGTGATGTTGGACCAGTCATTTAACCCCAATTGCCTCAGCAAAAATAAATAAATAAATGCATAGGAAAATAAAAATGGAATTTTTACTTATATTTTGGGCAAGAAGAAGATAGATTCCTTTTCTGAGGACAAACAATGACATGAAGCCCAGGTATTCAATTTTAATGATACTTTTTTCAACTCCATCAATTGAACAAATATAAAACAGGAAAGAAATTGCTCTTTAGTAATTCACATAAAAGACTTCGAAGACTAAAAATCTTATAACTGAAAATATCATTCTCCTAGATATCTCAGTCCATAGCCACAAAGTTGATCATTCTATACTCTTCCCTCTCACTCAAAATGTTCCTTCATAGCCTAAGCTAAGTCTTTTCAATTCTATCTCAATTCTATCTATCCAAATGTCTTGGTTCTTTCTGTTTCTCTCAATCAAAAGTGCTGCAGGACTTACTTTTCTCAGGAGTTTACCACTGGAATAATCCAATTAATCTCCTCACCTCAAATCTTTTCCCACTCCAGTTAGTCCTCACAAATCCAATTGCATTATTTTAAGGCCACTCCTCAAGATCTTCAATGACTCCTTTTTATGACCAGAATAAAAATGGAATTCCTTCACTTTAGAATGTAAGGTCTTCAAACTTTTTTTTTCTTTTTTTGCAGAGGCAGTTGGAGTTAAGTGACTTGCCAAGGGTCACACAGCTAGGAAGTGTTAAGTGTCTGAGGTCACATTTGAACTCAGGTCCTCCTGACTTCAGGCCAGTGATCTATCTACTGCACCACCTGGTTGCCCCCAAACTTTTTTTTTTTTAATTTAATTTTTCAATCTACTTTTCTGGCTTAATTTCTTATTGCTTTCTACATTCATTCTACATTCTAACTCAACTAGAGTATTAAAATATTTCCCCATAGCTTAGCATTCTATAACCAAAAAATTGTTCCCCATGCCTGATGTATACTTGTTCTTTATCTCTGACTCTCAGAATTACTCCCCTCACACACACTTTAACAAGGGTGATTCCATGAACACTTTCATATTCTCTTCAATTGTTTGGGATCTCTCTTCTCTAAAATTTGTTATGGTTCTTGTTCAATCCCTTCAGTCATGTCTGATATTTCATGACTTCACTTGGGGCTTTCTTGGCAAAAACAACAGAGTGATTTGTCATTTCCTTCTCCAGCTTATTTTACAGAAGAGAAAAGTGAGGCAAACAGGGTTAAGTGACTTGCTCAGGGTCACACAAATAGTAAAATTTGAACTCAGATCTTGAATCCACATCTAGCACAGTATCCACTATTCCATCTAGTTGCCTCCTTACCTAAAATGATATCATTGATATTTTATTTATCTGGGTACGTAATTTATCTTCTCAGTAAAAGTGCAGAGCCCTTTAAGTTAGAGGCCATTTTATTTCTGCCCTTGTAACTTCAGGACTCACAACAATATCTTGAACAATGTTTTATTTTGTTTTATTTTTCTTATTGGACCTGCGATTTCACTGGGTGTAGAGAAGTCCTCATGAGCTTTGACATTGTTTTAGGGAATTTTCTGGGGATATTGAAAATTTAAGTGACTTGCATTGAGTCACATGGCAATATTTAGGAAAGATAGAATTCAAACCCAGGTCTTCCTGATTTGAAGCTAGCTTCCTATTACTATGTCCTATAGTCTCTTAACACTATTTACATGTTAGATCTTAATCAATGTTTATTGGATTGGACTAAATTGAATTTTTGGAAATGTTTCCCTACTAGCCATTGAAAGCAATGGCTATATCCAAACTAACTTTGCACTTCCCCTAACATCTAGCCCAGTATTCTGCATATAGAAAGTCTTTAACTTTGTTGACTTTGAGATCATCTATCAGGTTGGTTATGAAAGCATATGCTTTAGCATATATCAAATTCAATGACCTCCATCATTCACTTTCTACAGAGGAAGAAGTTGTCAATAGTTACAAAGTATAAGAGTTTTTGAAAAATAAAGAAAAAAAGTAGTACATTGGATATTCAGCTCAAAGAAAAAAAGCATGAAGTTTTCTGACTTGAAGAGTTTGTTGGGGAAATGAATAATGTGGTTTATTTATTGGTTAAAGTGTGCAGGGGATTCTGACTGAGATAGTTGACAGCTCTGAGGTTTCTGTCAACTGAGATTCTGAAATTCTCACATTATGATATTGTCTACAACGCTGGGGAAATTAAGCTTAAAGAAAAAAGTTGATGAAATATAAAAAAACTGTTGCTTTATTTCAAATTAACAAATATTTATCGAATGTTTATTATGTTCAAAACACTGAAATAAGGCATCTCAGGAGAGGGTAGATTTTCTCACTAGAATTATTCAAGTAAAAATTAAATGATAATTTGTTGGGTAAATTATAGAAAGAATTCCTCTAAAGATATAAATTATAACAGATAGATTTTGAGATTCTTTCCAACACTGAAAATCTGTGTTATTTATTTGAAAATGCATGTAGACAGAATGGTATATAACTTATTAACTCATTAATTTGAAGTCCTACTTATTTTTACCAACTTCATTTCATTTTTTTATGATCATATATGTGCCCTTATTTCTATCTAATCTGCTTTCAAAATAAATAGTGACTACTCTTTAGCAAAAGGAATTTTTTCAAATCCATTACTACTTCTAGAAAAGCAATACAAGAAATAGGCTCTTTAGAGTATAGGTCATTTTATATATAACTTATTTTTGTATATAAATTACCATCTGAAGTTCCCCAGAGTAAAAGATCAGTCACATCTGTTTAGTCTGATTGTATTATATGGAATAATGTGCAGATAGATAGATAAGTGTATCAGCGAAATAAAAGCTAAATAGCCATGTTTTGTCAATAAAACCACTAACAGCTTAAATATTTTGGATATTGAGCTTGAGAATACAACTTCAACAATGTTTGTATGAACATGTTTTCATTCTTTTCAATTGATTTTATATTAGGATATTTTGGTTTTTAATTGATTAGAACATCTATGTTTTAATTGTAATTCACTAAAAATTCTTTATTATTGATTAATTGCTGCATGAACTTATGGATTCATACATACCATTATCCCCCGAATATATTAGCTTATTTTCCTATAATACTTATAAGTTCAAAAGCTCAGTCATCAAGCCAATCTTATAAGACTAAAAGGACAAATAAAGTGAGGCTCAGAGTGATTAATTGACTTGCCCTGAGTCACACAACCAAGTATCAGAACCAGAATTCAAACAAAAGGTTCTCCTAAATTCAAGTTTAGTGCTCTTTCCATGATAACACACTAACCTTAGATAGTTTATGAGACATGTATAGCCCTATCCCTCATCTTTGCCCATGTGTTGGCATTATAAAGTAGTCCCAACCTATAGTTATTTCCTGATATTAACTAAGTGATGTTAAATGAAAAATATACAATGATATATTTTAAGGAATAAGCAGGGAGAACAAAAGCAATTGAAAATAATATGTGTTAATATGAATTATGATTTTGTTTATTCTCTGTAAAGGCAATCAATGAAGTAATATAATTTTGAATTTTCTCAAGCATTTATGAAACTCACATTCATTTCAGATGGGGCTTTATGATGAAATATTTACATGTGGTTTTAAATAAATTTTTTTCAATAAACTCCCAGAACATTCTAACAGCTCTAGAACTCTGAGGTCTTTCAGAAGAGTTCAACATTAATCCAACTAAATTCCTCCTTTGTAATTTTACAAGTACTTGTTGAAAATTTTTCTAGTTAGTACAAGAGCTCCCGACATGCCCCAAATGACTACAACAACCAGTTCTGTCAATACAGCACAAATGTCATTTCAAGTGCTCAAAACCCACTAAGCTCCCCTAAAAAAGATTGATTTCTTTGCTCCAATGTTTCTTTGGGGTAAACTTTTCTAACAACTGAAACCAATTAGTGCACCTGGCACTTGTAGTTCAGAATATAGGTCAGCATCAAGTAATAAAAATAAGTATTGACTTTTCTCTGTCTGTAAGCAGCATGAAAGGGGTTTCATGGCCTTATTGTATATGAAAGGGGGGCCATTAATTTCACTTATTTCAACAAGGGCTGTCAAATCCTAATGCTTCTATTGCACTTTTCATACAAAGTACATTGACACCAATCCTGTCCCTGTAAAGGTAGTTTACAATATTTCAGCTAGTGAATAGGGCCTGTGTCATCATTTTAATTCGCTCTCATATATTTAGCTCCCCTAAGCAGCTCCTTCCCTAGAGTGATATTTATAGGAAGAAAGTGAACTATTAATAATGGTTACCTATGTCTTCCATAGGTAATACAAATGCTATCTAATTTCAAGGAGTAATTAACCAGACAAAAAATGTCCCATAGAAATACTTTTGATTTTTTCTTTTGGAAACTGGTAGTTACAGAATTCTTTGGGTGATCACCAACTAAAAAGATATTCATGGGGGAAGCATCAAAATGGTGAACTAAAGGCAGCAACTCAGCTGAACTCTTTTACTATACCCCTGCAAACAACTTTAACATAATACTTCAAATCAAAATTTGGATCATCAGAGTCAAAAAAAAGTCAAATGTTATACATTTTTCTGGATTAAGATTACTTAAAAAGATTGGCAGTTAAGATCTTGGACACTGGGGGAGAGGGCAAATTCAAAGCACACACATGGCAGTGGCAGAAAACATGGGCCTTGTAAGTGGTTTCAACAGCAGCAGAAGCAGTTTTGGGACCACTCAACAAAGAAATGATAAAGGATTTCTTCACTGATCAGAAGAAGATAAATATCAAGAGGAGATCATTGGGACCTTTGCTGGCACTGATTGGTAACTCTTTTGTCCGTATGTGATTCTGAGTTGCATTTTCATGGAAGAAAGGCATGTTTGTGGTCAGTCACAAGGGATCAGGGGGGCTTTGTCACAGTTCCATGGCACTGGCAGTAGAGACCTTTCTTGGGTAAAACCAGAATAGGGACTAGTAGAGCAGTTACCACACCTCTTCTTGAATTACAATACCTTGGAAGCACCAAAAACTTGCAAAATCTCAAAACTAATTCTGAAGAAAAACAACCCCCATGCAAAAAAAAAGGTTAGTGTAGAGCCTCCCCACTCCCTAGTGAATAGAGTCCAACTTTAATCTAAAGTTCAAAGTAAAGGAATGGGCTTTAAAATGAGCAAATAACAATAAAAGAATTTAATCATTAAAAAATCTATTGAGGAAGAGAAAATTGAAACACAAGTTTAGAAGAGGACAACAGTGTAAAAACAACTGCAATCAGGACCTCAAAAATTGCAAATTGAAGGAGAATTCCTAAAAAAGTTCAAAAAAAAAAAAAGCTGAAAGTAGTAGAGGAAATATTGGAGAAAGAAATGAGAATGGTGCAATAAAATTATGAAAAAAAATAACAGATTTGTAAAAGAGGCACAAAAATACTAAATAAAATAATACTTTAAAAAACAAAATTAGCTTAATGAAAAAAGAGACACAAAAAATGCACTAAAGAAAATAATATCTTGAGTCACAAAAGCTCACTGAAGAAAATGAATTCTTAAAAATTAGAATTAGACAAGTGGAGACCAATAACTTTATGAGTCTTCAAGAAACAATAAAAATTTAAAAATGAGAAAAATAAGTGAAAATGAGAAAAAAATATCAAGAGGAGATAATTTAAGAATTACTAGACTATCTAAAGTTATAATATAACAAAGATTTTAAAAATCTTATTTCAAGAAATTATACAGGAACTTTGCCTCAATATCTTAGATCTAGAAAGTAAAATAAAAATTAAAAGAATTGACTAATCATATCCTGAAAGAGATCATAAAATGAAAACTTCCAGGAATATTATAGTCAAATTCTAGGGCATTCAGGTTAAAGAGAAAATATTACAAGTGGATAGAAAGAAACAATTCAAATATTGCACAACAACAGTCAGGATCACCCAGGATTTAGCTGCTTCCTTATTAAATGAGCAGAGAACTTGAAATATGAGATTCCAAAAGGAAATGAAGACAGGGTTATAATATAAGAATAATCTACTCAGCAAAAGTAAGCATGATTCTTCAGGGGAAAAAAAGAACATTTTTAAAAAAGAGGACTCTCTAGCATTGCTGATGAAAAAACCTGAGTTGAATAGAAAATATTAATATACAAATATAAGACTCAAGAGTAGCAGAAAAAGTTATATAAAAGAATAATCATAAGGGACTTGATAAAATTAAACTGTTTACTTTTCCATATGGGAAGTTGTTATAAGTAGCTCATAGATAGAGTCAACATAGATAGAGGATGTAAATGTGAGTCAGTTATGCTTAGATGACTACAAAAAAAAAATGAGAGGAGAAAGAGGAATGCATCAGGAGAAAATCAGGAAAAAAAATTTTTTTTACATAAAAGCCATGTGCAAGCCATTGGTGGAGTTGTTTATTGATCCCAACATTCTGGAGAGCAATTTGGATCTATGCTTTAAAATTGTGGATACCCTCTGATCCAGCAATGTCACTATTAGATATGTATTATGAAGAAATTATTTTAAAAAAAGAAAAGAATCCACACGAATAAAAATAGTTATAGCCACTCATTTTGTGGTGGCAAAGAACTGGAAATTGAGAGAATATCTATCAGTTGGGGAATAGCTGAACAAGTTGTATATGTATGTAATGGAATACCATTATGCTATAAGAAATGATGAGCAGACTACTAGGCTTATATCCCAAAGAAATACTAAAGAAGGAAAGGGACCGGTATGTGCCAAAATGTTTGTGGCAGCCCTTTTTGTTGTAGCTAGAAACTGGAAAATGAATGGATTCCCATTAGTTGGAGAATGGTTGGATAAATTGTGGTATATGAATGTTACGGAATATTATTGTTCTGTTAGAAATGACCAGCAGCATGAATACAGAGAGGTTTGGAGAGATTTACATGAACTGATGCTAAGTGAAATGAGCAGAACCAGGAGAGCATTATATACCTCAACAACAATACTGTATAAGGATGTATTCTGATGGAAGTGGATATCTTCGACAAAGAGAAGATCTAACTCAGTTCCAATTGTTCAATGATGGACAAAAGTAGCTACACCCAGAGAAGGAACACTGGGAAATGAGTGTAAACTGTTTGCATATTTGTTTTTCTTCGCAGGTTATTTTTACCTTCTGAATCCAGTTCTCCCTGTGCAACAAAATAGCTATTCAGTTCTGCACACATATATTGTATCTAGAATACACTATAACATATTTAACATGTATAGGACTGCTTGTCATCTAGGAGAGGGGGTGGAAAGAGAAAAGTTGGAACAGAAGTGAGTCCAGGGATAATATTGTAAAAAGTTACCCAGGCATATGTTCTGTCAATAAAAAGTTATAATTTAAAAAAATTTTAAAAAAGAAATGATGAACAGGTGGATTTCAGAAAAATCTGGAAAGACTTCCATGAAGTAAGCAGAATTAGGAAAGTATTATACACAAAACATAACACTGTGTTATAATCAACTATGATACACTTAGCTCTTCTCATAAATACAATGATCCAAGACAATTCCAAAAGACTTGTGATAGAAAATGCCATTCACATTCAGAAAAAGAACTATGAAGTATGAATGCAGATCAAAGGATACCATTTTCTTTTTTTTTTTAATTTGTCTTTTTTCTTTTCTAATGGTTTTTCCCTTGTATTTTGATTCTTCTTTCATAAGATCAATATGAAAATATATTTACAATTACAAATGTATAACCTATATTGATTTGCTTACTATCTTAGGGACAGGGCAGGAAAGAGAAAAAAAGTGGAATGCAAAATCTCACAAAAAGAATGTCGAAAACTATCTTTACATGAAATAGGAAGGGGAAATGGGGGAGGTTGACAGTACTACTTGAACCTCACTTTCCTTGGAATTAGTTCAAAAAAGAAAGTGTGTGTTTATATACATACATATGTGTATATATGTATATACATATACATACATACATACAGATACACACACACATTCAGTTGGGTATAGAAATCTCTCTTACCCAAAAGAAAAAGAGAAGGGGAAAGAGATAAGAGAAAGGAATAGAAGGCTAATGATAAAAGATAGGGCGGATTAAGGGAGGCAGTAGTCAGAAACAAAAGAAATATTTCAGGAGGAAACATATTAAAAGAGAAAGAAAAGAATAAACTGTAGGAAAATAGTCAGGGAGACAACAATGTTAGTAATCATAACTGAGAATGTAAATGAGATGAGGTCACCCAGAAAATAGAAGCAAATAGCAAAATGGATTAAAAATTAAACTCCAACAATATGTTGACTACAGTAGACATACTTAAAACAGACTCATATATAGGGGGGAAGTGGACTAAAGCAGAATCTAACACATTTCTGCAAAGTAAAAATGGTAGGAATAGCAATCATGATTTCAGACAAAACAAAAGCAAAAATAAAGGAAACTACATTCTGCTAAAAGTTATAGAAAATGAAGTAATATTAAAAATTGTAGTTAGTTTCTCTGACAAAGACCTTATTTTTCAAATATATAGAGATCTATATAAAAATAAGAGCCATTCCCCAATTGATAAATGGCCAAAGGATATGACCACGCAGTTTTCAAAGAAATCAAAGCTATTTAGAGCTATATGAAAAAAATGCTTTAAAATTATTGATTGGAAAAATGGTAGTGAAACAATTTTGAAGTACCACTTCATAACTATCAGAAATGACAAATACTAGAAGGGATGAGGGAAAACTGATACAGTTATCAACTGATCCAATCACTCTGGAGAACAATTTGGAACTATGCATAAAGGATTATAGAATTGTGCCTACCTTTGACCAAGCAATTCTACTATTGGATCTGTATCCTAAAGAGATTAAAGGAAAAGGTAAAGGATGTGCATATACAAAAATGATTATAATTGTTCTTTCTTTGGTGGTAAAAAATTAGTCATTGAGGAGATGCGCATTGATTGAAGAATGAATGAACAAATTATGGCATGTGATGATGACGAAGTACAATTTTGTTATAAGAAATGACTAGAGAAGTGGTTTCAGAAAAATATGACAAGACCTATATGAAATGATGAAAAGTGAACTGAGAAGAACCAGGATATTACTGTGCATAAGAACTCTAGTGCTGTTAGGATGATCATCTGTGAAAGCCTTGGTTACTCAGAACAACACAATGATTTAGGACAATTCCAAAGAACTTATGATAAAAAAAAAATGCAATCCTCCTCTAGAGAGAGAAATGATGAAATATGAGTGCAAATTGAAGTGTAATTTTCTCATTTTATTTTTTTCTTGTTTTTTGGCAATATATCTAATATGAAAGTATGTTTCACATGATTTTACATGTATAATTGATATTTTCCTTGCCCTCTTGCTGAGTGAGGAGGGAATGGAAGCAAGAAGAGAATTTGGAACTGAATTTTTTAAAAAGGAATGTTGAAAATAAATAATAAATTAAAAAGAAAAATTAAATTAATCAATATTAAATAAAAGATATTTATAAAGTGCTATTAACAGAGTGCTTGACTAAGATTTGACATATAAATGCTTATTCCTTAGAGGAAACAAGAATAATGTTTTCCTTTGCCATTTTGGACTTCAAAGTAAAATATTGAGAAGAAACACAGCATAGCAGGATGTGCATTGGAATTTGGAATTTGGATTTAATTTGCAATTAAGTCCTAACTCTATCATCTATGAATCATCTAACCTCCTAGGGGTCAGTCATTTTAAATTTTCTGAATATCAGGTCTCCCTTATAACCAAACAGGAATAATACTATATTGATTTGAATATAAAGGATGTCCAAATACTGACCACATCACTTCTAAAATATATAGATTAAATGGACCACACTTTAGAGCAACAAAGAAACTTAGAGGTCATCTATTCCAATCAGGTATGTGCAGTCATAATCTCATCTCATCTCAAGTCATAAACGCTGATTGTTTAATTAAATCTAAAATTGTATTATATGAACTTTAAAAAAAAAATTTTTGGAGAGTTGTTTTCTAAACATTTACCAGTATACCAGTGAATTTAATCCCTGCACTTCATAAATACTGGGAACTCCTAGAAGTTAATGTCTTTTCCATTATTACAGAGAAAGGAAAGTAGTGAACTTGGGACTTGAACTTAGGTTGTGATTTGTTGAAAGACAAAAATCAGACATATAGATGCTGAAAAATAACACTAATTACAAGGTAAGTCTGACTTTATAGAAGTCAGATTAGAAGAAATTTTTTCTATTAGAAGCAATGTCTATACATCTTAGTTCATGGTGTTATAAGGATTAAAATAAAATGTTCCCAAATTGTAAAACTCTAAATAATTGAAAGTTATTGTTATTCAAAAATATACATATGCAACAAGTATTGCTATTTATCTTTTTTTCTTGAAACTATGCGTTTTTAATTTACTATGACGGGTTCTAATGTCAGTTATTGACTGACTTGAGAGGAGGCCTGGATGCCTGATATGTGTTCCTCATTTCCTAATTACCTCCCGTATATCCAAACAACATTGACAACAATAAACTCTCTAATTTAAAAAGACGACTGATTAAAATGAAGGGCAATTTTCTACTTACTTTAATGACTTTAAAAGTGCAAATCTTACCCTTTGAATCAACTTGTCATTAGATCTTAAAATAAAAAGTGATATTGCCTTGCCATCATAAAAGCGAGTTTATATCCTTCTATATGACACTTTCATCAAACAACTTTTTTCAACTTGTTAGTTTACTCATTTATTGTGGGAATGCATATGATAATGTGCTGTATAAAAATCGAGAAATTATTCTCACAGTGGGAAGTCTACTAACAACACTATTTTAATCTTATCTCTCAAACAGAGACAGAAAACATATTAATTGCAGTTTAATTTATGCAACAAATATTTCATTTTAATTATGCTTAATTTATTTGTCAAGCTTTAAAAATGTGAATGACACTGACACAGTTCTTTTTGAGTTTTAAATGAAAGAATTGAAATCAAGTAGAGCTTCTACAAGAAATTGCAAAAGACTAATTACTGGGTATAGAATTTGAAAAATTGCTAATCTGATAGCCACAAAACAACATCTGGGAGCATATGGATTTGAAGTCTTATTACTAAATATTTATAATTCTTAATAACATACAAAGGCATCATTAATAAATAGCTGAATTCTCACATGAAAGGATTTTTTTCCTTCCTAATTGTACTATCAACAATTCTGTGTTAAATTTACCTCTATAGAAAAGTTCTTGTTAAGTGCTCTCAGAAGGCTTCAGAAAAACCAGACGTAACTGTAGTTGATTGTTATTATTATCATATACACATGTGTACACATATATTTACACACATATATATATTTCTAGAAGAAATGGGGCAAAAAATGTAAAATAACAAAATCTACCTGGTATTAACTTCACTTCCAAAGTGAAGCATAATTATGCTTCCAAAGCACATTTATGAATACTCCACCAATCAGATTGTCACCAAGCCCTCATCACTTGGTTTGAGCAAAAACATTCAGAATCTGATGGCCAGCTTTCTGCTCATTATGACTTTTAAAGTATTAGCCAGATCTGAGGTACTATAGATATGACTATAAACCTCTCCAACAGAGCAAAGATGCAGAGTGGAATTTAAGTGAAAGAATAATGTGACCATCTGTTAAAATATTAATTTAAAGAAATTGCTTAAAATGGATAAGAATTATTACTTTTATGTACTCCAAGAAGAAGGAATGAGTTTATGGAAAGAAAAGAAGACAACTAAAATAATTGAAGGGAAAGTGAGGCTAAAACAGACAATAGTGTTGGGAGTGTTTAAGAACTGGTGGGAAAAATCATAAAATGGCATTTTTGAGATTACTGAGTTTCTAGATGTTTAATATTTCAAAATGTACATGTCTAAAGTGTATTCCTCCTGGCCTAATGTGGCTGGAATAGTGGCTCAGCACCAGGAGATATTACCACACAAGTTTAGTCTTTTCCCTTCTACACATTCTTTCCTGGGTGAAATAGCCAATCAAATAAGAATAGGGAACCAGTGAAAAGCATTCACTAGTTTCTAGCAGTTTAAAGGCCCTGCATCCTCACTAATCTACTGTCAGCTAACTGCTTAGCCTCACTTTCCCTTCAATTATTTTAATTATCTTATTTTCCTTCCATAAATTCATTGCTTTTTCTTGGAGTACATAAAAGTAATAATTCTTATGAGTTTTAAACAATTTCTTTAAATTAATATTTTGACAGATGGTCACTAACTTGTTTAAAAATTTGTTTACCAAACTTTTGACTCACCTCAGATTTAAAGGGATCCTCCTTTGGAATAATCTCTCATTTCTCAGCTAGATTTCTCTTTAAGCAGTTCCTTAGTTCACTTTATTGTGCTTTCACCCTGTCCCCCCATTCTTAGCCATTTTAGTATTATTTTAACCATCCCTTCCTATATCACCACTACTACAACAAAAAGCAACTAAGGACCACCTTAGCCATTACCAGGTTGGCTATGAGGGCTTTGCCAGCCCCAGAAACAAATGAAGTCTTTTTGACTTTTGCGTGGGCTGTGATCTGCCATTTTTTATTTTAATATAGGGTATTTTACAACTAAATTACATGTCTTTCAAGTATTGGAGGTAGGATATTGTGTAGTATCAAAAAGTAACTTAAAGTAAGTCTTTACTCCAAAAAGGAAATTAAAAATAGCAAAAGCTTTGAAAATGAAGCACTGGCAAAAATGTAAATATGATGAAAAGAAAAATAATGAAATGTTTTTCTGTGTGTATGGGAATGATAAAACCTGAAAGTGATAGTTTGAAGAGCTAATCAAAGTACTGTGTGTGTGTGTGTGTGTGTGTGTGTGTGTGTGCGCGTGTGTTCAGTCGTATCCAAGTTCATCATGTTGCCACTTGGGGTTTTCTTGGCAGAGATACTAGTCAAGTTCACCATTTTGCTGATCAAGAAACTGAGGTAAACAGGATGAGGGTCACACAGCTCAGATGCCTGAGGTCAGATGTGAACTCAGAAAGATCTCTTCCTGACTTCAAGTCCAGCACTCTATCCACACTACCACCTAGTTGCCTATGAGAAATGAATGGGCATTTATTTGGTTTCCACAGTTAGGACAAAAATGAAATTTAAATGAGAAAATTGGAACCCACAAGGATATCAAGGAATAATCAAGGATGAAAGTTGTCTTCTCCCCAAAGAATGCAAGAATGTAACTCCTTGGAGGCAGAGACTGGGTTTTGACATCAGGAATGGGGGTATGAGATGTGAAAAGAATCTTTTGTTCTTTTTCGTAGACCTCCACTGTCACTCTTCACTCTTCTAGAATGTAAGCTCATTAAAGGCAAGGATTGACTATGCAATGACGGGCAAAGATTCACTTCCAACAACTTTTGTAACATCCAATTAATGGGAATCAGGGGAGAAATTTGTGCTTCAGGATAGGAAATGATATACTGCCTTTGGAATTTCAAAGGTTTATCTACTAAACTAGGAACCTATTCTTGCAAGAGTGTAAAATAAATCTTTCCTGCATTCATCAGTGAGTCAGTGGAATTCTTGGTAAGATATTTTGTTTTTTACCTGCTCTTGTGCATTTGGTATATGACATAGCTGTTTCAGCTTTGTAATCTATTCAACCACAAACAAGATGCTTGATAAAAGCTATGTATTTTATAATGTCAAATCTCTTCTCAAAGAACCAGTGAATACACCAATAAACACACACATGTACATATATAAATATGCACACACAAAAATGTTCTACCGATGAATTTTACTTAATGTCTGTATTTGGATCAAAGTTATAGAAGATGATCTGTTTTCAGAAATAATATTCTTCCCCCACCCAAAGTAAATTAAATAAAGAAAGCAATGTGAATTTTCCCATATGCTATTTCATACTTGGATGCCCATGAACTTTACTAAGTCTGAACTAAAAAACAAATGTGTAAGTGAAAATCTTGGAATGGTATTCAAAATCTCCAGGGATGTTTACTTACTATTATCACTCAAAACTCAGCTTTCTGCAAAATGTTCTTAAAATGAGGACCTGGAGGTGACTTGCATTTACTTAAGGTATGTAAATTAATGATCTTTATAAAATTTGACAAAATATTGATATATGATAAACCTTAACTAAGAATTTCAAGTCTCAAAGAAAACCACACTTAATAAAAGTATTATATAATTACTATATATACTGTAGAAATAAAGTATAAAAGTTTGAAAGGCTATAATAAAAAATGAAATAAGCTATCAATGCTTATTGCATTGTTAAATTGGGAGTACACTTGGCACATATTTCCAATGAAGGGAAAAGAACTTTCATGAAGAAAATTGTATTCAAGTGCATAGAATATTGATTTTTCACCACATATCTTTTTTATGTTAAGCTCTTTCATTGCTTAAAGCACTTAGTCAGAGTCATTCACATGCATCAGAAAAAAAAAAAAAAACCCTCAAAAACCAATTATAATCACAATAGCCAACACATAATAACTGATGATTTACTGAGACAGTTAAAAACATTCTTTAAAATGGTTAGGTCAAAATAATGCAAGTTGTACCCGGAAGAATGTATAACAGGGTAAAATCTCTCCTCTAACAAACTAAACTGAGAAAAAGTTTCAAATTACAGTAAATGTTCAAGGAAATTCTGTTGTAAATGTGTGTATGTGTTTAATTTCCATGTATATTTTTGTTGTTTGATTCATTTATCCAATTTAGTCTAAAGAAAGAGTTCTCCCAACTTTGGAAATACTTTCTAGCCATGCAGACCAACAACCTCTTTGTAAATTAATTTTCTTTCACATAGGTAGAATATATAGAAAAATTCAAATGACAGTTACCAAGAGACTTTTGGTTACCAGTTAGTGAAGAAATAAGAATGACTTAGAATTTGTATATCAACTGTATGCAAATGCTACTTCCAAAGCACTTAAAACAGCTGATTTCCTTATGTAGGTCACACATTGCTCATAAGATATTGTTTACACTATTAAGACTCTTAATAGACCTTTATATCATAGATAACTTTGCAATTATCTAAATTTTATTGTTCAGCCCTTCCAGTACTGCCTGACTCTTTATGACCCCATTTGGGGTTTTTGTAGCAAAAATACTAAAGCGGTTTGCCATTTCCTTCTCTATCATCTAACTTAATAGAGGTCACATTAATGATTATTTAAATTCTACTTCTAGAATTAAGTCCTGAGGACGTCAGCTGGCCTTAATGCCAATAGGTTAAAATATTATACTGGGATATTAGTATCTTAACTCTCGTCTATCCCTTGATATCTTGATGGTTAAAATGAATTATTTTAGTATGAAAAGGCTTTGACTTCAGCCTAAGAGGGTAAAAATATTTCTAATAATTAGAGGGTATTCTTGGTAATTCTTGTCTTAATATTAACAGATTAAAGATAGGATGATCACACCTATATTTGAGGTAGATAATTTTATAATGCCGGAGAAACTGAAGCTAGAGATTAGAGAGTTTTAAATATTTTATTTGAAAGGGAGAGATTTATTGGGACCAAATGGATCCATGGTTTGGTCCCAGGGCTGAATGAAACTTCAAGAATCCAGCAGCTAATGTCAGATACAAAATTCTTTTATAGGGTAATAAAAACAATGACCTAATGGGGGGAGGCACCTGGGATGGGGATGACTTAATGGGAGGAGGCACCTAGGATAAGAATGACATAATGAAGGGAGGTACGGGAAATAGGGAGAGGCTTCTGATATTCTAATGATGTTTAAGATATAAGACCTTTATCCTATCAAACATTCTAATGTAAGAGGGAAAGGTTATAGTCTGAGGTAAGACAATTAGGGAAACTGGGTCAGGACATTAAAAGAGGACAATGGCCAACAATCGCTCCTTTAAAAAGGCTTTAATTCATCTTAGTTATTGAGGCTCTCTTACTTTTGATATCACCTTGAATTTTGTATTTACTTCTCCACATCTGTGTTTTATGCCCCCAGTGTCTTGGGAGCAGACACTGTTCATTTTCTTCTTTGAATCTAGAGAACCTAATGAAGTACCTTGCACAAAGGGATTACTTTATATATATAATATTAGAAATTTCTGGGCCATGGCTAAGCCCATCAAGGAGGACTGGGAAGAAATTTTTGAAAAAGATGGAACTTATCTGAGACTTGGAGAAAGCATGGAAGACCTAGAGATAGAAGTGAAGAGGGAGATTATTCCAGGCTAGAAGGAGAGCCAGTAAAAATGCCCAGAGACATTTCATTCCAGAGAAATGGAGTGTATTGTGCAAGGGAAGAGCCTGCATACAAATGTCATTGGAGTACAGAATTTAGGGGAAAGGGGAAATGGTGTAAATAGGCTAAAAGAGGAAAGGGTCAGGTATTAAAAAGATTTAAAAAAAAGTTTTATATTTGATCCTGAATTAATAGGAAATTACTGGAAACCCCAAAGATTTTGGATTTAGTGAGGAAAATCACTTTTGTTCTAGAGGGAATTGGTTTATCCAGAGTTCATTACTATAGACTGTGAAATCATATTATCACCTAAGCATTTAAATAAAATTAAATAAATAAATGTAATGTTCTTGTTCGGTTTTCTTGGGGTCTCTGGAAGCAGCCTTCTTTTCAGTTCAGTAGTCACCACAAGAGTAGCCAGGAGTTCAAGTCCAAATTCTTTATTATTTCTTTCAAAATCTTGTCTCCTTTCCTGGAGCTTTCTGGAGTCTTGGTTTCAGTGGAGAAGCTAAGGAGAAGAGCCTGCCACAAAGGTGCTGTGAGATGGGATGAATGAATCTGAGTCCAAGGGCTTGAGCTTCAGCCTCCAGTCCTCTTGTCTTCTCTGCCTCTGAATCTGGCTAAGTTTGACTGAGCTTATATGCTCTCTTATCATAGGTGTGAATCTTGTAGAACTATATTAAGGACTAAGTACATGAACTGAACTAGAGAACTGTTAAGCACCATGCTAAACAAGCATTGTCTTTATCAATTCCACTGAGTTAGCACCTTGTAAGAATCCTTATTTCAAGTTCAGAATTCTGGCTCATAACAAATGAAAAAAGACTATTTGACCCAGATTTCCACAAATGAATATATAGATAGGTAGGTTGATATACATATATACATATACATATATATGTATATATGTAATTTAAATATTCAAAAGTAATCATTTTCCTTTCAAAATGTTAATTATAAAGACTGAATCAAATAGGTAGAGTTCCTTTTCTCTGGGGTATATAAAATAGACAATAAAGAAATAAATGATATGACCTACATATAAAAAACTAAATATTTATGTAAGAAAGACATAGAGGTCAAAACTTTAAGAATTCTGAATGTCCTTGGTATAGTTGTTCTATTCATTGGTACATAATGCAACCCATCTACAATTTTGTGATTTGTGGTGGATTGACAACACTTTACACATGCTCTGAGCCTTCAGAAGATACTTAGATTTCACATTTACAAGCTGTCCTCAGTCTCACCAAACTAGAAGAGGGCCCTGTATATAAAGGGTATTCAAAACATGCTATAAACTAAAGTTCTGTATGGGAAAATAGACATGTAAAGTGATACAGTTCAGTTTGCTTATTTCCTGATTAGATAAGAATATGTTTCAAAGAAAATTTGCTTTATTTTTTCTGTCTGACTTTTATTTCTATTAGCAATTTTCAAAAGTACACAGTAAGACCTTCAGACGTACAGTTTGCCAAAGGCATAGAACTGCAACATCCATAAATCATGCCAAAAAGTGTGTTGAATGTTAAAGAAGAACTATAGTCCATGAGAAAATAAGTGAAGAGCAAGGCATTCATTACATATGGTGGGATTTGTCCCCCAAACCCAGTTCATATGACTGTAACAGATATACAGTTCACAATAATAGTGATTCACATACATGCACGTGAATATGCTTTATTGCTACCTTTAGCTGGATTAAAAGCAATATATCAAGTTTTATTCTGGTGGTCCTTTTATTAGCTTTTTACCACTTGATCAGCTGATAGGGGTAATAATGAAATGTTTTTTTATAAACTAGAGTTTGCAAGTCCTGTTCTGAGGTTGTAATATTTCAAAAAACAGTCTAAGCTTTGGGGAAAAAACCAATTACAGAAACAGCATTAAAAATGCCAAGCACCGGGCAGAAGCAATTCTGGATCAGTTTAAAAAAGTGATTGATGAAACTCTAATCCAAGCTGAAGGAACAGTTTCACGACAAGCTGTGACCATTCCACACACTTCATTAGCTGCCATAATTAGCCTGGTGTTTCAATTTGTTAGAACTGGTGGGGACAATTTTCCTCAGAATGCAAACATCAAAAAACAGGGTCCCTCAGACTTCAGAAGGGGCTGATGAGAGGCTTTTCTAGTCTCTGTTAACTAAAAGATTAATTATAGCTGATGGGAGGCTGTGCTGTGATTGTCTCTCTGTCTCTGTGCATTACTTTTAGCATCAGAAGAAAGATATGGTTGACACCACACTACTCAATCATGCAGCTCTGCGATGGAGAACAAAGTCTATTTAATATACAGTTTGGCAATTGAGTTTGGGTTTTTTGTTGATTTCTTTGTTCTTTTGTTTTCTAGGTTGGAGACCCTCACACCTATTTGGTTAAATCGTGAAGTTCCCATATGTTGAGGAAGGGGCTGGGTTGAGGAACTTAAGGAATTATTTCCTTTTGCCACCAAGGATTGGTTAAACATGATTTTATTTTTTTCTATTACTCTTAAACTTTCTTTTGGATAATTTAATAATATCTTTAAGTGTACAACTATTTTGTCTATTCTGTAATAAGCAGTAGTCCTATCAGTATTTGCAAATGCAACCCATTACAAGACTAAAACAAATGATTGCTTATCTTACAGTATGTACACATATACACATATGTATGCATGTGTATACAGACACACGAACATATATGTATGTGTAATACACCTAAGTTTGTGGGTACATATGTAATTCAGGACTTGGAAATATATGAATTCTTGAAAATCTAACCAAAATGGAAAAGATAGAAGAACTGATGTCTCTACCTAATTTCCTTTGGATATAAATGATTTAATTTAGGATTATGAATAAATATATGCCACTTTATATCAGTGGTAGGTAATTCCAAAACAACAACAATGACAATAATATCTTAATGTTTAAAATAATCTATTAATGTTATACTATTTTATCCTTACAGTGATGTTGGGAAGGTAAGTGCCATTATTAATGCCAATGAAAAAACTGAGACAGAGATTAAATGACAAGCTCAAAATATAGTTAGCAACTGTCCAAGGCTGAATTGGAACTCAGTTCTTCCTGCCTTCATGAATAGTTTTATATTCCCTGTGCCACCTAGCAGTCAGACCGGGCTGCTCATGAAAGAGAAATGAGCAATCAGGTCATTGTTCAACATGGGCACATCAACCAAAATAAGGATGTTCTTGGTTGGCATATTATGTATCATTTAATAATGCATATTAAAACCATTAAATTTAACTAAAGCATTTTTTTCTTTATATAATTTCTTAGACCACTTAAAATCTATATTGCTCAAGAGTTTCCCAAGACTTTTATCATCATTATTGCCTAGCCACAATTCCATTTTGAAATGACTAGAATCATTCTCAGAGCATAACTCCTATATTTCATAAGTAATCTTCTCCAAAATAATCTTTGATGTGGTCAGAATAACTTTATAAGAGCCAGAGAGGTTTATAAATGATTTAAATGGTTAAAATCTGTCATCTTGAACTTAAGTCAGTTCATCAAAAATTACCAAGGGCTGTATAGAGGTTTAGTTTATTGTTTAATTATGTAGAGGAACAACATTCTTTTTAATCAAAGCATCTAATGCTTATACATAAAGAAAAATTAAGACTCTGGTATTCAATTCAATTAAAAGAATTTAAAAATTCTTTCTGATATTCACTGATTTTATAAAATAAAACCTAACTGAAATAATGGAAAATCATAGGATTTTGTATTGGAAAGTTTCTCAAAAAACAATTTATTCCCATTTCATTTTACAGACAGGGAAACTGACTCCTAGAGAGTTGAAGTTGCTTGATCAGTATCAGCATGGAAATAAAAAGCTGGGATTCCAAACCCAGTCCTTTGATTCTAAAGGCAGTGCTCCTAGCATGATACCTGGCCTGTTCATTCAAAGGCATCCTGAAATTCATACTTCTTTTTCATTTTGATTTTACAGAAAAGCTGCAAAGAAGTAGTATATGTTTGTATATCCACATATACATACAACATATCTGTTATATATTATATATTGTATGCAATCATATCTTGAGACATAGCTATATACAGATATGCACATATACATATATTTATGTATATATGTACATATTGAGTACTGAGGAAGCTGCTTCTAGAGATTTGTGTGATATTGCATAACGAGAGATCTTTCTGTCCACAAGTGCTAGTATTCTATTACTGTTCCCTGTTCACTTCCTGCAAACTTTTTCTGTGGTAAAGATAAAAAGCCTTTTGATTGATGGCTGAACCAAAAGTGAGCACACATATAAAAGATACTGATTGACTGAATGATCTCTCTTCTCTTGAACTGAGGCAAAGAGAGAAATAATGCCAGTGACCTACTCTCTTTGTGGTTGATAAAGTTATTCAGTCATTCAGTCGTGTCCTATTATTCATGATGTTATGGACCATGGCACTCCAATATTGTCCATGGGGTTTTCTTAGCAAAGATCCTGGAATGCTTTGTCATTTACTTTTCTAATTAAATAAATGACTTATGTAAAGTCACACATTCTGTAAATGTCTGAGGCCAGATTTGGTCTTTGATCAGGTCTTCCTGATTTCCAGGCCCAACACTATCCATTGAACCAACCAACTCTCTTTACTGAGGTATGTATCCATGAGCACACAACATGACTGTTTTTCTATCCCCTGTTACATTTCATTTTTCCTGATCCTAAGTGAATGAGTTTTGGAGAAGAATGAAACAGGCCACAACTTTGTGACTTTCAAAAGGTCTGAAGAGTAGTTAGACTTCCAGAAACTGTCAAGATTGATGCAAAACATGGTTCTATGGGATACAGCCTAGCAATGAATTGATCCAGAACCAAGATTTTTTTTTTCCTTAAAAGCAAAGGAATAAGTTTATCTCTACTGCAATGGGAAATAATACTGTAAGAAAGTACTGCAAGTCAGTACCTGCCAGCAAGGATGGAAGTGAACTTAGTGTGGCAGATTCTTTGCAGCATCCTCTTTAAATCTGAGCCTACTCTCTCTAGTGCCTGAGATGATAGAGGGAGAATATGCTCCAAATTTGGGGAAAAGTATTCATACAGCTTCTTTTGCTACATTTTTTTAAGTAAATATCTCTTTACAAGAAGCTAATTGAATATGCTATATCAATCAGTCAATAGCCACTGCTATTGATATTAAGGAGAGATTAATTGGCATAGGCAAATAATATTGGATCAATAATAGCTGTCAATTGATATTGCAGAGAACTCACAATGGGAACTCACATGAATAGCATTAGAAAAATACTCATTACTTAGAGAACCCCAGAGACTCTACAAAAAAAAAGTTATTAGAAACAATCCACACCTTTAGCAAAGTTGCAGGATACAAAATAAACCCACATAAGTCATCAGCATTCTTATACATCACTAACAAAAACCAACAGTTAGAGTTACAAAGAGAAATTCCATTTAAAGTAACTACTGATTGTATAAAATATTTAGGAATCTATCTGCCAAGGGAAAATCAGAAACTTTATGAGCAAAACTACAAAACACTTTCCACACAAATTAAGTCTGATCTAACCAACTGGAAAAATATTAAATGCTCTTGGATTGGGCGAGCAAATATAATAAAGATGACCATGCTACCTAAACTAATCTATTTATTTACTGCTATACCAATCAGACTCCTAAAAAACTATTTTGATGATCTAGAAAAAATAACAACAAAGTTCATATGGAAAAACAAAAGGTCAAGAATTTCAAGGGAATTAATAAAAAAAAAAAAATGAAGGTGGCCTAGCTGTACCAGATCTAAAATTATATTATAAAGCAGCAGTTACTAAAACCATCTGGTGTTGGCTAAGAAATAGACTAGTTGATCAATGGAATAGGTTAGGTTCAAAGGACAAAACAGCCAATAACTTTAATAATCTAGTGTTTGACAAACCCCAAAACCCCAGTTTTTGGGATAAGAACGCAGTATTTGACAAAAATTGCTGGAAAAATTGGAAATTAGTATGGCAGAAACTAGGCATTGACCCACACTTAACACCGTACACCAAGATAAGGTCAAAATGGGTTCATGACCTAGACATAAAGAATGAGATTATAAATAAATTGGAAGAGCATAGAATAGTTTACCTCTCAGACCTGTGGAAGAGGGAAGAATTTATGACCAAAGAAGAACTAGAGATCACTATTGACCACAAAATAGAAAATTTTGATTATATCAAATTGAAAAGTTTTTGTACAAACAAAACAAATGCAGACAAGATTAGAAGGGAAACAATAAACTGGGAAAACATTTTTACAATCAAAGGTTCTGATAAAGGCCTCATTTCCAAAATATATAGAGAACTGACTCTAATTTATAAGAAATCAAGCCATTCTCCAATTGATAAATGGTCAAAGGATATGAACAGACAATTCTCAGACGAAGAAATTAAAACTATTTATAGCCATATGAAAATATGCTCCAAATCATTATTAATCAGAGAAATGCACATTAAGACAACTCTGAGATACCACTACACACCTGTCAGATTGGCTAGAATGACAAGGAAAGATAATGTGGAATGTTGGAGGGAATGTGGGAAAACTGGGACACTGATACATTGTTGGTGGAATTGTGAACACATCCAGCCATTCTGGAGAGCAATTTGGAACTATGCTCAAAAAGTTATCAAACTGTGCATACCCTTAGATCCAGCAGTGTTTCTACTGGGCTTATACCCCAAAGAGATACTAAAGAAGGGAAAGGGACCTGTATGTGCCAAAATGTTTGTGGCAGCCCTGTTTGTAGTGGCCAGAAACTGGAAAATGAAAGTATGCCCATCAATTGGAGAATGGTTGAGTAAATTGTGGTATATGAATGTTATGGAATATTATTGTTCTGTAAGGAATGACCAGCAGGATGAATACAGAAAGGACTGGAGAGACTTACATGAACTGATGCTAAGTGAAATGAGCAGACCCAGGAGATCATTATATGCTTCAACAACGATACTGTCTGAGGATGTATTCTGATGGAAGTGGATCTCTTCAATAAAGAGAGTAATGCAGTTTCAATTGATCAAGGATGGACAGAAGCAGCTACACTCAAAGAAAGAACACTGGGAAATGAATATAAACTGCTTGCATTTCTGTTTTTCTTCCCAGGTTATTTATACCTTCTGAATCCAATTCTCCCTCTGCAACAAGAGAACTGTTCGGTTCTGCAAACATATATTGTATCTAGGCTATACTGCAACATATTTAACATGTAAAGGACTGCTTGCCATCTGGGGGAGGGGGTAGAGGGAGGGAGGGGAAAAATCAGAACAGAAGTGAGTGCAAGGGATAATGCTGTAAAAAATTACCCTGGCATGGGTTCTGTCAATAAAAAGTTAAAAAAAAAAAAAAGAAAGTAAAATACTCATGACACTTTTGGGTTACCTCAAGGGGGAAATTAAGCCTGTCCATGCCCTTAGCAGTCCACTAATATAAATTATGTGTTGTAATGTAAGTCCAGAGTCTTACATCAGGATAAATAGGAGTAAGTCTGTAAGTAAAATAGGAATCAGTGGCAACAGAGAGATTTAACATTCAAGAGAAAAGAATTAGTTATCATCATGATGAAAATGCTTTGTAAACTTTAAAGTCCCCTATATTCGGTTAAACTATTAAACATTTATAAATATCTACTGCATGTAAGGGAGATACTATGTATTCATAAATGTAAGTAGTTCTTATTACTACTCTTCATTGTCTACTGAGTAAATAGAAATCTCTCAACATGCTATTCAATATGGCGATGACATATTAAGCAGTTATAAGTTCCTAACTTTTAAGGGCTATCAATCTAAAACTGTTATTAATGACTTTTAAAAAAAATTGGGGGACATAGACAAAAGAATAAAAATATTGAACAAATGTAGGCAAAATTAAAGGTCTCACTCTATGTATGTGTGCATCTGTGTGTGTTTCCTATTTCTTCCAGTTTACTTCCTCCAAAATATTTTAAGTTATGAACTTTACCTTTACCCTCACTGAATACTTTGAATTCTGCTCTCTAGAAACTGAGGGTGCATAAGATTAGGACTGTCTATAATAACAATGATGATAATAATAACATTTATATAAGATATTATTATTTACAAAGTTCCTTATAAATATTTCCTCATCTGATTCTCATAACATCCTGGGAGGTAACAGGTGCTTATATTTCCTCCTTTTTACAGTTAAATTCTGAGGCAGAGAGTGGTTAAGTGACTTGTCCAGAATTATATAACTAGTAAATGTCTGAGGTTAAATTTGAATTTGAGTCCTCCAGGCTCCAAACTTAATGTCTCAATCACTGAACCACCTAGCTGACTCCATTATTTCTTTCTCCTTTCAATCAATCAATAAACATTTATTAAGTGTAAGGTACTGTGCTGAGTACTGAGTAGACAAAAGAGACAAAAGATTATCTCAAGTAATTTACAATCTGGGGCGGGGAGAAAACATGCAAACAAATATAACAAGCCAAGCTATAATCAGCATAAATAGGAAATAGTTTTAAAAGGGAAAGTTCTAGAATTAAGAATTGTTAAGGAAGGGGAGGTTTTAGTCAGGAGGAAGTCAAGGAGGTTGTGTGTCAGATCATATAAATTAGAATGTTCCAGGCATGGGGACATACATATCACTGAGAGATGGGACATCTTGTTTACAGAAAAGGTAGGAGATCAATGTCACTAGATCAAAGAGAATATGTTGGGAGTAAAGTGTAAGAAGATTAGAAAGATAGAAGGGGACCAGGTTAAAAAGGGTTTTGAATGCCAAACAGAGAAATTGTATTTGTTCCGGGAAGCAATAGGAAGCCAGTGAATATCAAGTTTTAGGGGAAATCGCATTAGTGGCTAAATAGAGAATGGGTTGAAGTGGGCAATTCAAGGGATTCAAGACAAGTGGACTTATCATCATATTACTGCAATAATTAATGTGTGAAGTGACAAGGACCTGCACCAAAGTGGTGGCAGTGTCAAAGGGGAAAAGGAGCATATTTGAGAAACACTGCAAAGGTAAAATAAGCCTCAATAACAATATAGATGTGGGAGGTATGAGACAGTGAGGAAACACCTAGTTTGTAAGCCTGAGACACTAGGGGGATAGTGTTGGGAGATGGAATGGGGAAAAGGTAATTGTTTCTGTATTTATACACATTATAATATATATTTTTAATTGTATTCATATGGTTCCCTGGATACCCAGTTTGTGATTCCTGAAAGGCAGTGGGAGATGTGAGATTGGAGGTCAGTAGAGACATCAGGATGGGAAAGGTAGATTTGAGAATTATCAATACAGAGATAAAAATAAATCCATGGGAACTGATGAGATCACAAAGTGAAGTAGTATGAAGGGAAAAGAGAAGAAGCCTAGGACAGAGTCCTAAGGAACACTTATACTTAAGAGGGTGTGATCTGAAAGAGGATCTTGCAAAGGAGAAAGAGGAGGGATCATATAGGTAGGAGGAAAATTAGGAGAGTGGTATCCTAAAAAATCTAGAGAGAAGAGAGCACTAGAGTAAAGAGAATGATCAACAGTGTAAGAGTCTGAAGAGAAGTCAAGAAGAATGAGGATTGAGAAAAGAACACTAGATTTGACTACTGAGAAATTATTAGTACCTTTGAAAAGAGTATTTTCTGTGGAATGATGTGATTAGCAGCCAGATTGTAATGAGTTAAGGAGAGAAAAAGAAGAAAAAAGTGGAGGTACAAATTATAGATGACCTTTTCAAGAAATTTAGTTACAAAGAGCAGAAGAGATATGGGACAACAGTTAACAGGAATGGAAAGATCTGAGGGAATGTTTTTTCAGGATAAGAGAGACATGGATATGTTTGTAGGCTGTAGGAAATGAGCCAGTAGACAAAACGATTGAAAAATAAGTGTAAAAGTTAGGATAGGAGAGGGGGCAAACTTTTGGAGGAGAGGGGATGGATTGAGAGATCATTTGAATAAATAAAGGGTTTAACCTTGGCAAGGAGTGAGGCCACTCCATCCTGTGAAATAAAGGTAAAAAGGAGAAAGTGACAGAAGGCACCTGAGTCATGACCAATGAGGAAGAGAGAAGAGGAAATTCACAAGGAAAAACCTTAATTTTTTTTTCTGCAAAATATGAAGCAAGTTCTCTTCTTTTGTACTAGGAATCCTAAAATGTAGATGTTCACTCTCCATCCTTCTACTTTCCAAAGTTCCCACCATCTCCATTTCTGGAATCAGATTCTCCTATTTCATGGAATCAGATCAGAATTACTCATTTTAAAAGATTAAATAATCATTAAGGAAAGTCAAGTATTGGGCTGTTCTACTTTTGGCAGAGAACTAAAAAAAGTTTCAAGATAACTGAATCCTCCTATATCACTTTTCTATCATGCCTCTGTTCCAAGGTTGTGTCAGTAATTCTGTTACTAAAATTTCTTATTTATTTCTTGTTTCTGACCAGGTGGTCTATAGCATTGCTCCAAACACTTCTATTTCCTCTTGAACTTATCTTTATCTTTTGTTCATTTGGACAAAGATAAAACATTCTAGAGCCATATCACAGTGATATTTTTCATCCTACCAAGTTTCTATGGTATCTGAGATATCAAATGCAACTTTCAAAATAAAAATATACAGATTATCTTGATTGTTAATAATGCAGTAAGTATTTATCACACATCTACCAATGCCAGGTAGTATACTAATGACTAGGGAACAAAGATAATTATATGTTTATATATTTATATAAACTTTAATTTTTTTTTGTCTTAATTTCAATCATTCTTAGAGTCAGAGTTGGGAAGAGGAATAGGCAAGATGGGCAACACCCCCAGAGTGCAATGTGCAAGAGAGCACAGGAGATTCTATTGAATAATACTTTTTATAAATTCATATATGCTTTATGACAGAAAATTCTACTCTCCATGGCCCATAGATTTTTATTTTGTCATAAATCAAATGATAGGATTTCAGGATCATCAATCAATTGACACATTTATTATGCATTTATTATAGGTCACTGTGCTTAGCTCAAGAGACTGAAAGAAAAAGTGAAAACTACTCCTACCTTCAAGGAGATTTCAATCTAATAGAGGATACAATTCATATGTAAATTGGTATATATGTGATTTATGAAGAACAGATATCAAACAACCCTTGAGGGGTTGGCACAATAGCTCTAGAGACAAAAGACCACCTTCTAGTTTTAAAGAAAACCAGGACTATTCAGATATGGAGGAGATAAGGGAGAGGAATTCAGGCACTTAATTCTCTTTGCAGAAAGACTCAAGAGCAGCAAATCGTACAATTAGACTATAGAGTGCACAGAGAGTAATGATTTGCAGTTAAGACTGGAAAGATATGGAGAGTTCAGGTTGTGAAAAGCTATCTGTGCCAAATAGGTGAATCTTATTTGATCTTAGAGATTATTAAGGAGCCAGTGGAATTTATTGAATGGGGGTGAGTGATGACAATTATAAAATTTTGGAAAGTCACGTTGAGAAATGTATGGGGAAAAACATGATTAGAATTTATATAGTGCCTCAAAGTCAGCAAAGCACGATGAATATAGTATCTCATTTGGTTATTAGAACAACCCTGGAAGGTAGGTGCTATTATTATCCTTATTTTACAGATGAGAAAACTGAGGCAAACAGCATTTAAGAGGCTTGCCAAGGTCATATAGCTACTAAGTAAAAGAGGCTGAATTTGAACTCATGAAGACTATGTTTTTAGATAATCTCAAATGGCTTTCCAGAATGTTTGGAGCAGTTCACAATTTCATCAGCAAGCACTTTTGCAATCATCTTTTCCTAACACCTCAGAAAAATGATTATTCTTAGTTTTTGCCATTTTTGCCAATTTGCTTGATACTGAATGCTATTTTGAGCTGTGCTTCTCTGATTATCAATGATTTACATTTATTCTCCATATCATTGTTATTGCTATTTGACTGTCTTTAAGCCCAAATCACTCTGGCTTTCACTGACTGAACAATAATAGGTTCCAGCTCAAGCCTCACTTGGTCATTGTTTGGATTTTGATGGTGTCATGTAAGCATATAAATTTAATTTAGGTAATGTATAGCTCAGCCATAAATACTGAATCTCATTCTAATTATGTAAGTTTTTCTTCATTTCTTTGAAGAACATTTTAAATTATATTTACAAAAGTATTTAGTATGTTTTGGCAGATTTATTTTTATGGACTATGCATTTTGTAGTTACTTTTAAATGGGTTAATTTAACTATTATTCCCTTCTGGATTTTCTGATTGCTTTTAGTATATATGTATTTTGTTCTCATAAAGATTTTGTATAAATAAAAATTATTCAAATACAGTTATTGGTATTTACTCAGCTATTTATTTTATTTTATTAATGCCTTCCATGATTTTCCCCAATTATTGAGAAGTCATAAAGACCTAGATTCAAATCTTACTTCTGACATTTACTAGTTAAATGGTTCTCTGAACCTCAGTTTCTTTTTTCACATTTCCATTCTTATGTCATATTACTCCCCTATATATATTCTTTTGTAACCAAGCTGGTCTGATAGCTCTATTTTCTATACAACATTCTCTCTCCCATTTCTAACCTTTTGCTTAAGTGTTTCCCCATGACTGGGATACTATTTCTCATCTTTGCTTTATATAATTCTTAGCTTTATTTAAAGTACAGTTTAGGTAACAATTCCTACACTATGCCTTTCTTGGTCCCCCCAAGTTAATTAAGCTCTTTTCCTCTTGAAACAAATTGTCTTTGTATATACTTTGAATTTGCTTGACTGTGTACTTGGAGTAACCCTCCTAAAAATCTAAAATCCTTAAGAGGAGGGATTATTTGCTTTTTTGTTTACTCTGTTTTTGTAGTATGGTGTCTAGTACATAGTAGGTGTGTATATTTCTTTGATTGGAATAAATCTAAAATAGTTCTGGATTAGGTGACATGAACTACCTTGCAACACAAGGACACAAACTATAAGTAAAACTGAAACAACTTCTTATCTCAGAATAGCTATGATATTTAAGTGTGCCATAAACAATACCTTTTAATCTCTTTATCTATAATCACTGTCTCGTCTTATTGAACATTAAATTGCATGATCACCAATAAGTAAATCTTATTTGGTTGCTAGTCTATCAGAACTGAAGTAATGTTCACTGAAAAAAATATCAACTGAGTTGTACATGGTTATACATAGTTAACAATAAGATAGTCAAGCATTTGTTTTATAATACATTGTAAAACAATTAAAGCAGTGTGGGCAAAAGAAAAATATTTTGACACAGATTAAAATGATGTGGCATAACTAAGAATCCCTGGATACAAGATATATCAAATGAATATCTAGACCAAGCAGAAAATGTAGTTTTTGTTTTGTTTTGTTTTGATTTAGATTTGGTTTGGTATCTAAAAACTCACTGCAAATCTGCCTGTGTAATTGTACTCTCTTCTCTTATTTGTTTTCTTCTCTTTTTCCTCTGTCACCCTCAAAAAAAAAAGGTGGAAAAGTGTGCAAAACACTGGAGAATCATATTAGTGCTATTTCTGTTCCATTACTCTCTTCTTTTTCTTTTCCCCAGCATAGGTTTTTATCTCTTATTTTTTTTTTTTTTGTAATGATCCTTTCAAGCTTTCTCACCTCTCCAATAATGGAATTTGTTTTGCTTATGAATAAATCCCTTTACTTAACTCTTTCTTCATTCACTCTCCATATTTCCTTGTTAAGTTTAATTCATTTCTACACCAAACTCTCTCTTGGTGTATACTTCCTCCCTTTTTCTGGTTCTGATGAAAGTGGAGTCCACATGATATCTGTCCCTCCTTTGTAATGTTCGGATTAGCTTTCTAGAGAACCAAGGGACCAGCCCAAGTCCTTGGTCTTAGTGGAGGAATGAAGGAGGTAGGACAGCCACCATGAGGCTGGTCAAAGATGGAATGAATCATTTCCACTCCTCAGCCTTTATATACCTAAGTACAATTACATCATTACAGCATGCTGAATATGTGTGAACTAGAGAACCATTACATCACCATATTAAATACTAAGTATATATGTGAACTCCAGAATCATCATCTCATCATTTCCATTGAGTTAACACCTTGTTTCTAGTATCTTCTCCAGAGTTCTGGACCTCTACACTCCTTCCTCTGTGGTTTACATTTTCTTCATTTCATATAACAACTTCCTTCTCTTTCTCTTCCTTTCTTCCCTAGTATTTTATTTTCTTGCCCTAGACTTTCTTAATACACACACACACACACACACACACACACACACACACACACTCATTGAACCATTCACAGATCCTCTATTTATCTTTTTAAAATCCATAATCTTTGAATACATTAGGCTATCTAAAGGGATTCTTGGTTCTCCCCAGTTTGCATGCATTGTATAATCATTTAGTCCCATTCAAATTTCCAAATGTATGGACACCTAATTTTCTCTTAACTCTTGTTTTATATTTTGAAGCTTGCTCTATCTAGCTGCCTTTTCAGTAGGTGTGCTTGAAAGCCTTCTATGCCTTTAAAAGTCAATTTTTCTTCAATATTATTATACTCAGAAAGTTTATATTTTATCAGAGGCAATAATGTTTCACTATTATTAAGTTTACTAAGTAGAAGAGTGACATGCTAAGACTTTAATTTTACTGAAATCATTTCAACAGCTTTGTGAGGGACAGATTAGAGTGGAGAAAAACTTGAGTCAAGGAAGACTAATTAGAAGGCCACTGGAATAGTGCAGGTAATGAATAAGGTCTTGAATCAAGGGAATGACTATATGAGCAGAGAGAAAGTATTAGATAGGATAGTTAGAAGATTTTGTGAAGGAATAAACAGCAAAATTTAGCAACTGATTGTGAGGGGAAGGAGAATGAGGAATCAATGATAGTACTGTAATTACAAACCTGGGGGAATAGAAAAGCAAAAAAAAGTCAATGTAAACTCAGGTTGCTTTAAAAGAGATATTTAGTCTAGGATCAGAAAGGTAATTTTCTGCCTTGACCATCTTAAATCTGGAGATTTGGAGTTCTACATTTTAGGAAAAATATTGACAAGTTAGAGAGAATTCAAAGGACTATATCAAGGTTCAAAAGCAGGAACTAAGCATTTTTAGTCTAGAGAAGATAAGACTTAAGTGGGATATGAAGTCTGTCTTCAATTATTGGAAGAGTGGTAACATGGAAGAAAGGTTTCATGCATTTTGCCTGATCTTAGAGGAAAGAACTATGAGCAATGAGGTCCTCTAAAAAATATTATGTAGTGGATTCTTGTTCACCTACAAGTTGGACAGATAGCCTCTGAGGTTCCTTCTCTGAAGAAATTCTTTGAATGAAGCCTAAAGAATGGATCTAATATCCAGGAACTTTTTTTTCATGTTTAACAGGCTTTAATCACAGGGAAATTCACAAATTTCACATTATGATAAGTTCAAGTGTCTATCTCTCCCACACATATAGGAATATTCAACTTGTATATTACCTTTCAGCTTAGAAACATACAAAAACAAGCAAATATTAATTTAAAAAACATATTTGTGAGTTTTGAAAATTCTCCACCACTTTTCTAGAATTCTGCTTTATTCCCAGTTTTAACTGAGAATATTCTCCCTATAAAGGTAGCATATGTAGCTGTCATTGACAATATTTTCCTAAAGGACAACACTGATAAAATAGCATCAGAGTTGCATTTTTGATGCTGCTATATGAAGAGGAAAACTATTAGGAGCACACATCGACTGGCCCTCTTGCTTTAAATCAAAACTTCAGACACAAATGTCCATGTGAACCAGATGACACTTGACCAACAGTGAATGACAATTCTGCAAATAGTCAAAAAATGTTAGGGAGAACATAATGATATTAAAGATACTTCTAGAGTCCATAAAAAGAATCAATGTTAACTTCTTCATTGTATTAGCAGTATATATTCTGGACACCTCTATAATAATTTTTGCTGTTTGTTTCTAGAAATTCTTCAATTTCTCACTAAATAAACAAAAGACATTATCAAAACATTAAATAATATTGAAAGTAGGATACTGATCCATTTGAGCATACTCAGGTCCTTGGCTGAAAGAATCACTGCTCTCCAGTTGTTTCAAAGGTGATGAAGGAGAAACAAATAAGCTAACTGAGGATGTATTCATGGTTTCCTAATCATCATTGTACATACATTGTATTTTCTCAGAATATTAATATTGTCTAATATTAATGGAGTTGAAAGAAGAGTGGAATGAAATGCATCCAGTTTCCTTACGTATTCTAATGTCTTCCTCCATTTGATAGCTGAACTACCAATAAGCATCAGGTCAGCTAGTACCAATAAACCAAATAAAATATGGATAGCTAGTCAGGTAGATTTTGTGGAAAGAGAAAAAGAATTCTCTTCCTTCTTACATTCTTTACATATTCTGATGTCATATTATTAACTATTTCTACATAAGCACCCATGTTTAACTGAAGATATCATCCAACTTAGGAACTGGGTAGAAAATACAGTAAACAAAGAAATGTACCTGAAAATCCTGATCTTATGTGATACTTGGCTGGAAACAGACACAGAGAAACAGATAGAGACAGAGAAAGAGAGAAGGAGGGAGGGAGGGAGTCAGATACAGAAAGAATTAGATACAGAGATTAAGAGTCAGACACAGAGAGAAATAGACACAGAGACAGAGATAAGAGAGACAAAGACACAGAGACAGACAGAGACACAGTTATAGTCAGAGAGAAAGGAGGGAGGGGATGAGGAGAAAGAGAAGAAGAAGGAGGAGGAGAAAGAAGAGGAAGAAGGAAGAGGAAGGAAGGAAGAAAAGAAGGGAGGAGGAAGGAAGAGGAGGAGGGATGAAGAGGAAGGAAGAGGAGGAGGGAAGAGGAAGAAGGGAGAAAAGGAAAGAAAGAAGGAAGGAAGGAAGGAAGGAAGGAAGGAAAGAAGGAAGGAAGGAAGGGAGGGAGGGCAGGAATCTGTATAAGTGAAGAGGTGTCAAAATAGTTGTAAGCTACCTTTGGGGGAAAAAAAAATTAGAAGACTGATTGCATATGTTAGCTTTGGATGTTAGCTTTGGAGGCCTTTGGTAGACAAAGAATTCAACAGTTTTTGCCAAAGTCAAAGCACAGCAGAAAAGACTGGCAGATGTGTGATTTTAATAGACTGGGAAAGTTTAAATACAACTTTTCATAATTTCAAGAATCACAATCTAGCTCAAAAACTTCCAGGATAAGAATTTTATAGTGAGGTGATAAAACCTTAGGCTGTCAAACAAAAGTCTTTGTCCTCCACAAAGGTGTACAGCTGCATATCTAGGGCAATCATCTCACCTAGGGTAATGTAAATCTTACAGGCCTCAGAAGAATACATTTCCCTTGGTCTCTTTAGGGCCATAGAGTTATTAATAATCAGATGTAGCGATCTTGCCGTTTCAAGCTTAATTGCCATTTGAAAATCAGAGGTTTTCAAGCTTGCTGTGCTTCTTGATGAAAATGTGTATCCCCATGTTTGGTCACCATCACCCACATTCCACATTGTGGAATCAAATGTATATAGGACTGTCCAGCTAATCCATTTTGATTATTTGTTTAGATGTTCCTTTAATCTTAGACATAATACACCATACCCACCTTGAACCTCAGATTCCAATCCAAGAACATTAGATTGGAAGTCAGAAGACCTGACAAAGTTTAATATTTATTAGCTACATGACCTTGGTAAAATTACTCATCTTTATTGAACTTCAGGTTCCTTCTCCATAAAATGTACTCCCTATCTCTCAGGGTTATTGGCAGGATTAAATGATAAATATATTAAAAATGTATTGTAAGCCAATAAGTGTTTTATAAATATAAATTGTAATATAGTACAGAATTGATAGGAAACATACATATAAATATACACATATTTATACCAATACACACATAGAAATACATCTGCATCTTTATTATCTATACGTATATGAGTGTATGTTTTTTTTTTTTCCCTACATCCTCCTATTATTTTGGCAAAATCAGAGAGCAGTGATCAGTAATAATAGGTAATCTGGTGTGTTCCAGAAGAGAGGGAAAAAAACATAAACTGAATATTTGATTATTGGAGGCCATCCTCATAAGAAAAATATTTTCCCTCAATTACGTCTAATTATTTAATTGTTTACAGTCACTAATGAAATGAAACCACTCAAAACAAACAACAGTATGGTCTCTTTTTCAGTAAGTGTATAATCATCAATCCATATATGTAGAAAGCTTCCTAAAATTATATGAAGCTGGTCTGTTTAAATAGAAAGGCATATTTTATCCCAATCAATGCATAAAAGTAAAATTATCCATAACTAAGGCATGTTTCTCTGCTGTACAGTTCAGCTGTAATGATCCCCACACACTGCACTTGCACATCAATTATGATAATCATAATCACGGTCGTTAAGCTGAATGTTCATTATTATCAGGATGCTGGTGACAGCAGATTCAATCATCGGGTGCCATGGGCAGGCAGTCACAGTCCCACCCAAGTTTCTGCAGACAGCGTTGTGCCACATTAAATCTATGATGTGTTCCACATCCCACTCCATCCCAAAAGCTGTAGACGGTAAAGGTCAACTTTATGTTCTGTGCAATATGCTTAGGTTCTCTAAATTAATTCTTTGGAGTGCTGGGTATTTTTATGCTTTGTAGATAATAAAATCCTGTTTGGGGCCAAAATGCCTGTGAAAATAATGAAACAGTGCTGCAGTTGTGTTGTAATTCACCTATAATAAGGCATAGGAGGAATCTATCAACAAGAACTATCTTAAAATGTCACTTCTTAAATTTTGCAAACAAGGAAAAAATGAAATATATTGTTAAAAGTGGTTTCTAAAATGCATATGCAAATTCATTATAATTCAGTTAAGGCCTGTAGACTATCATTTCTGCCTCAATAAGTATGAACATATGTGAGTGTTTTGATAACCAAAAGATTATAATAAGTGCATTGGATCCCTAGCTTGTCCAACTGTTGAGACCTCTCAAAACATGTTAGAGTTTTAGTGATTGGTAGTAGCTTCACTACATTTCATACTTATTCTTAAATATCAAATAATAATAGTAATAATAGTTAACATTTATATTGAATTTGCTAGGTGCAAGGCTCTGTGCTAAATGTTTTATGATTACCTTATTTGATCCTCATAATAACTGAGAGATAGAACTAGTATTATCACCTTTTTTACATTTAATTTTACAATTAATAAAACTGAGGCAGAGGGTAAATGATTTCCCTGGGGTCACATAATTAGTAAATGTCTAAGGTAAGATTTGAACTCAGATAATTATCAAAGAAAAACCTTTTATAGGTTTTGAAAATTTGACCTTTGATCAAGACATAGACCTATAATTTAAGCCATTTAACTTAAGAACGTTTCATAAATGGAGAAACTAATCTGAGTAATGTTCATGACAGTTACATTATTTTCCAGTATTAATTTTTTAAGGGAAAATTAAGTTTTTACAGCCAGTTTTCTCAATATGCTGAATGTAATCTCTTTTTAAAATATTCATTTTTTCTCATTTATAATTCATTGTTTTTTAAAGATAATCACAAATATTAACTAATATTTTCCATATTAATTGCTTTCATGAGGATGTTCATTAGGGAAAGAAATCTGAAAGCAGCAAAGATGGCCAAATAGAAGGAACTCACATAGCCTAGCATTCTCTAATAACTACTCCAACAAGGACTTTCCGACACCACTAAGAAAGAGTAATGTGCTGAGTCATAAAATCACTTTTTTTCTAAGTGAGTATCACTGGACAAGCAACAGAGTTTGTAGACACTGGGAATTAGATCTAGTCAATAAAGCCATATGAAGGCTTACTAAATTGGGGCCTGCTGCTGTAGGTTATGGCAAGAAGCAGTCAAAGATTCAGCCAGCCTGAAGTTTGAGACTCTCGGTGATCAGTAAAAAGAGATAACTAGCAACTTTATCCCCACTATCTGAAAGCTGGATACAGTATGGTCACTGAGCAGTTAATCTCCACCTAGTGGCCTATCCATGGCTGCAAACCAAGTCAAGAAATGGTGCTGGCTCTGATTTTATATAATGGAAAAGGATCAGGAACAGAAGCAAGGAGCTCAGACTAAGAGAGAACTTAAGAGTTCTATCACTCTCAATCTACAGATCCTTTGAGCTAGGTCAACTTGAATTCCTAAAAGAGAAAGTACTAATTTTTAGAAAGAATTCAAAAAAAAAAAAAAAAACTGAATGAAATGAGACCTAGGGAAAAAAGAAAAAGAAAAAAATAAGTGCTTTGGGGGAAAAGATTTGAAAAGGGATAGTTAAATAACTTAGTATGAGAAATACAAAAACTTATCTAAGTAAGAGACTCCCTACAAATTATAATGGGCCATAGAAAAGTTATACTATTTCCTTGAAAAACATTTTTTTAAATATATTAAAAAGTATATGGGACGGGTGCTAGACCCCCTTTCCCAAATTAACTAATCAGGGACATTTTCAGGTACAAAGAGAAAGCATTTTTTTAGTCCCTGCAGGGAGAGGCTCAGACACATCCCAGCTCCCACCATGTGCTTGTGAATCTGGCCAGCTTCCTGCTTGTCCAAGATTTAAAAAGCAAAAGACCCAAACCTTTTCACTGGATAGAATAAAAGGATATTACCATTCTTGACCAATGTTGTCTGCTTCCTATGGATCATGTCACTTCCTATGGGTCACATCACTTCCTTGTGATCTGACCTTTAGAGATCACATGACTACCTGAAACCCTGAATTCAAGGCCTGATCTTCTTGCTCTGGGAATACAGATTATGTGACTTCTGAGAAAACTACACTCAATCAGTCCCATTCAATTCCCCCCCCCCTTTTTAATCCATTTGAAGATTTCTCACCCCAAAATACATCTTCCAGTAGGGCATCTTTGTGACCTAGGCCTTCAGGCTGCTCCCTCTCCAGTATTAACTGTAATCTGCCTTCTACCATTTAGAACCAACACCCACACATCAGTGGAAGTAAAAAATATGTAATATGAGTGAAAGCGAGAATCAGAGAGAGAGAAAGAGAGACAGAGATAGAGAGAGATGGAGAGTAAGAGATAGAGAAAGAAACAGAGCCTGGATATCATATTTTAAGACATTTAGAAACAGAGGATAAAGTGAAAACAGAAAGAATTCAACTATCGCTTCCTAGAATAAGTCCCAAAATGAAAATTCTCTAGAACATCAAAGCCCAAATCAGAGTTTTCAATTCAAAGAGAAAATCACAAAAGCAGCTTGAAACAGACCCAGAACTTACAGTCTCAATTACACAAGATTTAGCAGTTACTTCCTTAAAGAAATGGGGAGCTTGGAACATGATATTCCAAAAGGGAAAAACTACATATATATAGGTTTACATTCAAGAATAACTTGCCCAACAAAATTAATTACCTTACATAGGAAAAATGGAATGAAGTAAAAATTTTCAAGTTTTTCTGATTAAAAGACCAGAACTGAATAGAAACTTTAAAATACCTATTTGGGTACCAAAAGAAACATGAATTGGTCAATTTGAGTAGACAATTGAAAAAGACTAAATAAAAATGAAGTAATATTTACATTCTAATCAGGTAAGAGGAGACAATTGTCCCATAAGAAATCTATCAGCAGCAGTCAAGAATGAGTTAATAAACAAGACAAAGGGCCTGGAAAAGGCTTTTTTATGTTTTGATTATTTTAAAAGAAGGTAAAGGATGGGGAAAGAATACACTAGAGAAGAAAGAGAGAAGTAGGGAATTAGCATATGCAAGTAGAAAACTAGGAAAGTATGGAAGGAGTCCAGAGCAATCATTTCATCTGAACTGTTCAAATGATGGTAGAATATACACATAGAGGTAGATGAAGAAACAAATATAGCTTTACATGGAAATTATTATTTTTTTAATAACTTTTTATTGACAGAATCCATGCCAGGGTAATTTTTTACAGCATTATCCCTTGAACTCACTTCTGTTCCGATTTTTCCTCTCCCTCCCTCCACCCCCTCCCCCAGATGGCAAGCAGTCCTTTACATTTTACATGGAAATTAGAAGAAAGAGGGAAGTGGGTGGAATAAAAAGACTGATTCAGAGAGACAATTGTCATAAACCAAACTAAACTAAACATGAAATCTGGATTGCAAAGAGGAAAAAAAGTTTAAAGGAAATAAAGAATAGAGCATGGCTCTGGGTGAGGAAGAGAAATGGGAAGCAGGGGAATCTAAGATGACACATGAAACATAGAGTATTTGTGTTGAGCACATTTCCTCTAGCTCACCACCAGGAAGTTAAAAAAAAGGGGGAGGGGGAATGTAAGAGTATTAGAATTCTAGGTGGTGGGAAATAAACAATTAGCATGATTGGGATTGTAAATGGGATGAAGTCCAATAATAGAAAAGAATAAAATTTATTAAAAAAAACAAAAACAAATAATATGAAGCTTATAGAAAACACACTTGAACCATGAAGATTCACTTAAGAGTTACAATAAAAGCTTAGAACAAAATTTATTGAGTTTCTGTTAAATTCATAAAGGTGGATGTAATCATAATCACAGACAACATAACCACAAAAAACTGATGATTAAAGAAAGATAAACAGAAACTATATTACATTAAAAGGTACTCTAAACAATTCATTAATAGCAATATTTAACATGTATGCACCCAATAGTATAGCATCTGGATAATAAAGGGAAAACTCTGTGTGTTACAAAAAAGAATAATAAAATTGTAATAATGTAATAATGTAATAGACCTTATAGACCTAGACAAATCTAACAACAACAGCAAAAAATGAATTAGCTTATAGTATGCTGAGTGAATTAAAAAAAGAATTATGTATATTTATACATAATATATTATTATACATAATTTACAAAAATTGACCATGAAAACCTTATGAACAAATGCACAACAGCAGAAATATTAAATGTATGGCTTACTGACCACAATGCAAGAAATATTTATTCAACAAGGGCTGCTAAATAAATTAAGACAAATTAGTTAGAAAGAAAACACCTACAATGAACCTGGACAAGTCCTGTTACTTCACTGATCCTCATTTTCCACATCTGTAAAGTAGGAACAATACTTATACAACTTACCTGATTTGAGGAGCAAATGAGATAATATGTAAAATACTTTACAAGCCACAAGTGTCAGTTAATATTACTATAAGTATGGCTGGTCTAATGTTTGGTTTTCAATTGCTGAATTTATCAACTTAAATGTTCTTTTAAAAAAAATGTTTTTTTTCCTTAAAATTATTAGTATGACAATGTTCTACATAGGCCAAGATGTTCATTTATGTACAAAAAAAAGGATGGCTATTGCACTGTGCAACTTCAAACAGGAAGCTACATGCCTAATAAAATAAATTACATATAGCCTGAGAACTGAAGATGTTGCATCATTAGAAGGAAAAAGAACTTTAATACTTAATATTAAACATTACTTTGGGTATTAACAATGATTGTGTATTCATAACAATATGATTTTATAAATGAGTATTTTCAATAATATTTAGATTTATCAATCAGTTTCAATCACCAACCAGATCCTTTCAGCATACAGGTATCATTTAAAATAAGGACTAATTTGTGAAGTAGAAACTTAGCAGCCTCAAAAAACTAATTGATTTCCTGAGCTTGCCAGGAAATGCCATGGTCAAGCATGTTCCACCTTCCACAAAGAAACTGTTTTCATCTCTACCAACACAATGTATTTTTACCTCCTGCTCTAATACAATTGTCTCTTTGGGATGTGGAGAATGTCTAGAACAGAGACAGCTCTCCTTTCAACGTTAGGTCTCCCATCTCCTGTTGCACCTATTCTTTAAGGGCAGAAGAGTGGTATCCTTCTTTCAAAGATGAACATTCTCATCATGGTCATATCCTTCCCATCCTAGTGACTATGAACTCCTATAGATCATCACCATAAACCAACTTTATACTCCCTACCAATTGATTCTTCATTTCTATCCCCTCATCTCAAAGTTTCATTCTATATATCCATTAAATTCTTCTACTGTTCCTTCTGGAATGCTCCTTGGTGAAACAATTCTTTTCCATACTGATCTTCTCTCCTGAACCCCTAACACTTTTATCATATCACCAATTACAACCAGCCAAATCTCAGCCTTTACTCATTGTCATCATTCATTTTCTTTGTGACTACCAATGCTGCTAAACAAAGATGAAGAAAATCACATAATTGTTATTAGTTCAACTACAAATTTATGTGACACAACCTTAACTAGCAGTCCCTACTGCTGCTAGGTAATCTCACTATATCCTCCCTTTTCAACTCACTATTTCCTTCTCCACAGTGGCTCTTCCAAATCCTCCTATTCCCCCTCAAATCTTCCATCCCTGTTCTTATCCTCTCAACTGAAAATCTTGCTTCATATTTTATAGAAAAAAAAAAGGAGGCCATCATCCACGAACTTCCTCTTGCTTTATCTTCCTCTTCTCTAAATCAAATCTCCTTCCACTTTCTCTTCATCCCCTTCATACTCCTTACCAAGACTCAATCCTCTATTTGTTCCAATGATTCCATTCCATCCCATCCAAGAGGATATACCCTCTGCATTCTCCTTCTGCCCTTCTTTACTGACTCATTTTCTACAGCCTGCAAATATGCCTATGTCTCCTTTAACCTGGGGGAGGGGAGGAGAACAAAAACAACTTACTTGATCCTTCCAGCAGTGCACTATCCGCCTATTTCTGTTCTGCCCATGTAGCTAACCTTTTGAAACAGGCCATGTTTAATAGGTACCTCTTTCTTCTCACACCTTTCACTCTCTTTTTAAACCTTTTCCAATCTTAACATCCCACTAAAGCTGCTTCCTCAAAGTTACTAATAGTTTTAACTGTCAAATCCAATGGCCTTTTCCTAAATCCTCATTCTCCCAAATCTCTTGGAAAGTCTTTAACACTGTTGATCACTCTCTCCTTGATTCTCTCTTCTCTCTAGGTCTTTGCTATATCCCAGTTTTCCTCCTACCTGTCTGGTTGTTCATTTTTGGTCTCCTTTGCTGGATCCTTCTCCGGACTATGCCTTATCACTATAGGTATCTTTTTTTGGATCCTCTTCTCTTCTTCAGAATCTGTACTGTTTTTCTCATCAGTTCCCATGTATTTAACTCTTATCTCTATGTTCATGACTTTTTGATCTACCCATCCTTCTCCAATCTATTACCTCCAACTCTCATCTTCAACCACCTTTTAGAAGGTGGTTTAGAAGGTAGTAATCTTGAACTTATTCAATTATTCAATTGTTTGCTTACTTTTTATTTTGTGATTTTAAACTCAATATGCCCAAACAACCCATTTTATTTACCCTAAAACACTTCCCCACCATCCACCCTTCCCCTATAGAGAGCAATGCTATTTCCCCCCCACCTCCCCCACCCCCAAGTTACTCAAGCTCATAATGTCCTATGTCCAAGCAGTTGCCAAGGTCTGCAAATTTCACCTCTGCAACATCTTTCAAATATGCTCCCTTCTCTCCTCTGACTGCCAACCCTCCACCATTTTAAATAACCCTCTCACCAATCTAATCTATGCTCCACTTAGCCACTAAAGTGATTTTCCTAAAATGCAAATTCAATCATGTCATACACACACACACACACACACACACACACACACAAGAAAGATCTCTCTCTCTCTCTTCTCCTCCCTACCTTCCCCTCTTTCTGTCTCTATCTCTCTATCTCCATCTCTCTGTCTCTCCATCTCTCTCTGTCTCTCTGTCTCTTTCTAGCTCTCTCTCTCTTCTGTCTCTGTCTCCATCTCTGTCTCTCCATCTTTCTCTCTGTCTCTCTGTCTCTGTCTCTGTGTCTGTCTAACTGTCTGAATGTCTCTCTCTCTCTCTCTCTCTCACACACACACACACACACACCCCTTCAGTGGCTTCCAATAGGATCAAATATAAAATGTTCTCTTTGGCATTCATAATTCTTCATAATCTAGACCTCACCTATCTTTCCAGTCTTTATTATACCTTACAATATATATTCCTTGACCCAATGACACTGAACAATCCAATATTCCACAGACAAGACACTCCATCTTTTGGCTTCTAACGTTCTCTTTAGCTGTTCTCTATGCTTAGAATTCTCTCCTTTTTTTCATTCTGACTAATGACCTCCGTAGCTTCTTTTAAGTTCCAACTAAAATCTTATCTCCAGTAGGAAGCCTTTCTTAACATTCATTAGTCCCAATGTTTTCCCTCTCTTAATTATTTCCTATTCATCTTAGATATAGCTAGCTTTGCATGTTTTCTTCCCCATTAGATTATAAGCTCCTTGAAAGCAAGGATTACCTTTTTTTTTTTTTTTTTTTTTTTTTTAATACAAGAGCTTAAAATAGTGCCGTGCATTATAGGTGCTTAATAAATATTTCTTAATTTAGTAAATGTATAATTTGAAATATATAACCAAGTTAGCAACATGTTGAAGTGACTGCATTCCTTTCAAGAAAATGATGTTACTACAATTCTATTGAACCTTTGTTTTGAATTTATAAAATAATCATTTAATTTCAACTTATAAATTTAGTTAATAGGCTTTAACAAGGACTCAAAGAATGATAAGCTCCTTTTAGCCATCACCCCCATACTATCTCCTTTAAGGTATCTTTGTGTCTATGAAAATTCAAAATGTTTTCATTTAAAAAGCCAACAAGAACATGTGGAAACAGTCAAGAAGTAATTATTCAATTATTTGCTTACTTTTTATTTTATGATTCATGACAAGTGTTCTAAAATGATGAAGCTTTAAAAATCTTTGACATATAATATACTATAGTATTGGATTTCTTTCATTAGATTATATACTGTTAAAAAATATCCCAGTGCTGATAATATATAAGATATTTTTAGAAAAGCATGCAGTCATTAAATACCTTTGGAAAATATTAGCTTCCTCAATGAATTTTATAACTATTGTATTTTCCCCTTTAATCTGTTCAAAGGATGATCGATATATATAAACATATTCATGTACCTATGAATATATACAAAAGAGGTATGTGTGTATGTAGGTATGAATAATTAGATTAAGTCAACTGGTAAAAATATGATGTAAATAATAGTATGGTATAAGACAAAGGACAAAATATTTGGTATTAGGTTTTCTGCTTATTAATTTGTTTGACTTTGGGCATTTAACTTTTTGAGCCCTCAGTTTCTTATCTGTAGAATGGAATAGATTATCTTTACTTAACTGGTTTAGACCAGTTTAATGCCTGGGTGTCCATGATCTAAAATGCTGAAGATACCAGTATGTTCTCTACATGTGGGAAAATTGTTTTTTTTTTTTTCCCTTCCTTTTCTTTGTTCATAGAGCTTATCTCCAAATTTCATACAAGGTCAAATATAGATCACAAAGGGAATTAAGAAAGACCATGTATTACATTAATGCCAATACCACAATACTAGAAAAATAATTTCATTCACAGCACCTAGAAATGTAGATGAATTACCTCGTCATTGTGTCTTATAAAAGCCGAAAGTGTGAATACATTATTTTCCAGTTATTTTCCAGCCTGTGTTTTCTTTTAAAATACTCTTGTATTGCCATATTAACTTACCTTGTTGCTTATCCATTTCTCAGGTTCTTCTTCTTGGAATGGTTTTTGTCCATAAGAAACACCTGTATACTTGGTTGAAGTGTGAATCATTGGGATATACTTTTCATTCTTATTATAATTAGAAAATGGCAAAAACCTGAAAGATAAAATATTTATTTTTATTACTAAATACATAAGGAATCATTGGTGGGATGGGATGGTATAGGGGAAAATGTATGGGGCTTAAAGTCAGGAATTTGAAAAAGCCTTAATTTGAATCCTGCCTCTGTCACTATATGCCTAATCTAGGGAAGTCACATAAGTTTTACAAGCCTCAAGCAACTAATTAACACTCCCTCCGACCTGAGACAAATATTTTTAGCCTTCTGGATTTGAATTCCTCATCTATAAAAGGATGAGGTGAGGTTAAATTGTTTCTATCATTCTCTTTTAGCACTAAATCTATGATCTGAAGTCATTCAGAAAATGAAGACATTTTATTGTTGTGAAAATGAGATAAAAATTATTTGAAAACTTTATATAGTTTATTTTCTAGTAGAAAAAAATTTCATGCAAACTTTAAAATGGGTTCTTTAAGTGTTTGTGTTTATAAGGGAATTCTTTTTTACATTTAAACCTTATTTTTTTTTATTATGATTTTCTTCCCAATTTAAAACATTCTCAGAAATCAATTAAACAACATAAGGATTTTTGTCAAGATAAAATTAAACATCAAGTTATATTTCTTTGTATAATGTGAAATAGATTTAGAAAACAACAAATTTAGGAAGAAATAATGGTTTCTTCAAATCTATTCTGCCATTTTTCTCTACTCTCTGAAACTACTTAAAGAGCAATTTACATTTGTAAATGACATTTTAGAAAACATCTATATACTTAATACTACTTAAGACAACACAAATCCACATATACAGAAAGCTGATATTCAAATTAAGCAAAGCTATAGAAGCATGGAAGGTATGCTCTCTTGGGTCAATTGACTTTCATATATGACAGATTATGGTACTTGAAATGCTAATTTGCACATGGGATAGACATCACACACATACACACACATACACATATGCACACACAAAATTAATGGGGCCCCAATGTCCCAGAGTATACAGAGGAGTTGCTGTGAACCAGCTGCTCCATGTTCAGTTTTTGTCACTTCTGAATTGAATTTTAATGGTGCATTTTTCTTTTATTTGGACACAAAAGAAATTTTGATTACTTGATTAGATGGCCAAGAAGATAAGATAGCAATTTGGGAATTTTACCACCTGTGAATGAAATCTGATTTGATTTTGCCATAGCATTTTGTAACTGAATACTAATTCAGACCTCTAAACTATATATTAATATAATTATATAACACATGTAATTATATATAATATAATATTTAAGGATTTTTTTCAAATAAGCCTTATAAAAAGTGTCTTTTTGAAAAATGGAAAAATTTTTATCATTTTCAAGTATAATATATACAAAAATACATTCTTACCCTTAAACAAATATCCTTTCACATAGGCCTTCTACAATCCTAGTCATCCTCCTCTGGATATGATCCTTTTTGTCAATGGTCTTCCAATATGTGGCATTAGACTAGACATGATATCCTAGATATTGTCTAATCATGGCAAAGTACAATTAGAAGTCTCTTTTTACTTATAATAGATATTACAGGCTTCCATTTATATGACCTATGATTGAATTAACTTTTTGGTTGCCACACTATTTTACTTACTCATAATGAGCTTGCAATATACTAAAATATTCAATTCATTTATTTGTTTTAACTTCACAGAGGTCACTGTCTACCAAGTTTTTTAATCCTGTGCTTTTGCATTTTATTCTTTGAATCTGAGGCAAATCTTAAAATTTATCATTTTATATTGTTTAACACATTAGATATAAAGTACTATTCCAGACTATAGAATTATTTGGGCATATTTGTAATTCTGTCATCCAAGAAAGAATCACAGAAATAGTGTTGTAAGAAATCTCAGTGGCTATCTAGTTCATTTCTCTCATTTATCAAATATTAACTACATATCTCAGCTCTATCTTATTTGCAAGTGGATGCTGCCCATTCCTTGGATTATGAGCTCCTTAAGTGCATAGACTATTTTGGGCTGTCTTTATATCTCTAAGTATTATAATAGTGCCTGGCACAAAGTAGGTGCTTAATGTTTGTTGACTTATTGACATGTTGAATTTAGTGAGCTCTAATTAACAAAGTACACAATTTCAAGAACCTGGAAATATTCATCATAATAACATTTTAGTAAAAATTTCAATCAATTTTTTGTCAACTGTAACATTTTCTTAGGGCATTTACCAGTGTTAAAATTATATTCAGTTGCATTTTCTGAAGTATTTTCATAAGTTTTCTTTGAGTACTCTACTCAGTCAAGAACATTTATTGAATATCAAACTGTATAGAACTTTACTAGATATAGGAAAAAAATTGAAATGATATAAAATATGATTCCTCCTCTCTAAGAGTTTGGAGTCTAATCCAGGGAGAGTATAAGAACAACTATGTGAAAATATGTAACAGAATGTTATATATTTAATTTGTGTATTCAAATTGGATTAATCCTTGGTATATACAAGTATTATAGCAAACTTTTGAAAGTCTATCCAATGAAGACACTTTTCTATTATCTCTATTAATAGGGATAACAAAAAAAAACATAGGTAAAGTTGAATAGATTTTTCATTCAGATAAACAGCATATTAGGGCATATGGATAACTAAGTGGTGCAGTGGGTTGTGCACTAGACCTAAAGTCAGAAAGACTGGATTCAAATTTGATCTTAGTTACTTAATAGCTGTATGACTCTAGGCATGTTTCTTAACATCTGTTTTCCTCAGTTTCTTTTTTTTTTTAAATAACTTTTTATTGACAGAACCCATGCCAGGGTAATTTTTTACATTATCCCTTGCACTCTCTTCTGTTCCGATTTTTCCCTTCCCTCCCTCCACCCCCTCCCCCAGATGGCAAGCAGTCCTTTACATATTAAATTTCCTCAGTTTCCTTATCCATAAAATGGAGATTAATGACATCCCTTACCTCTCAGTGTTGTTATAAAGATCAAATGAGAATATTTACAAAACACTTAGAAAATGCCTAGTATGTATTAGGTATTATATAAATATTGTCTATAATTTTCATGATATTATTTATTACAAATGTTGATTTACAAATTAAAAAAAAAGAACATTATTTACAGCAGATCAAATAAATGTCTCTTCTTTTTGCCTTTTCTTCTCTCCCCAAACTCCCAAACATTACCGCTTTCTCTCTAGCAGTAGATATCCTAGCCTACTATTTTGTTGAGAAAACCAAGGTTGGTTTTCTTATGAATTCTCTTTATTTCCCTTACTTGATATTTGAAAATGCCTCTACTTCTTCCAGCCTACTCTCTTTTACTTCTGTTTCTGTGAAAGAAGTGACTTTCCTTTTTGTTTGGGGATAGCACGTGGGAAAAAGGAATATGAAAGGAACATTTTAGGATCTAAATTCAGGAAAATCTAAAACAAAAAATCCCAAGTAAAACAGTTAATGATACATGATGCTAAGAATTTGTTATAAAAGTATCCTATACAGGAGCAACTAAGTGGCACAGTAGATAGAGCTCCAGGCCTGAAGTCAGGAGGACCTGAGTTCAAATGTGACCTCAGACACTTAACATTTCCTAGCTGTGTTGTGTGACTCTGGGCAAGTCACTTAGCTACAATTGTCTCAGGATGTATATCCGATACAACTACCTCCTTTGAATTCCTCTCCTTTCCATCTTTAGCTATCCTTTTAAATCTCATCTGATTCCCTATTCTTAATAGAGGATTGACCATATTTCCAGGCAGCAATTTATCTTCTTAGTCCTTAAAACAAAAAGTTATTAAGTTTTGCTTTGGGAACTTTTTATGCTGTTAATATCATGAATATGCCCTTCCTTAAACTGCTCTTTCATGGTTTCCCTCCTATTTATCTGGCACACTATCCCGATTTTCTTTGTAGGCTCATTCCTCCTTGTGAGCATGGGTGTCCCCCAAATATCTGTCCTGGAACCTTTTCTCATTGTCTATTTTCAAGTGAATCTCAACCACTCTTGTTGATTCAAATACCACCTCTTTGCAAATGATCATTCCTTTTTCATTTCTTCTTAGAATTTTTATTGTCCAATGAGACTCAGCTCAGATACTACCATTTTTGGGAAACCTCTTGTATCCTCCCAGTTTTGAGTGATTCTCTCCATCCTCAGTTTTCATTCTATTGTATTAATTGGGGTGCATATTGTATCTTTCTAGTGCTTAACTTGATGGAAAAGAAGGTTTGGGTTTTATCCTCATATGTCAACCATCAGCTTTATGGGCTCTTCACATAGTAGGTGTTTAATAGTTGCCCAATTAAATGGGACCAAATTAATCATTACCATTCCAATCTGCCCATCATATTATCCTTCCTAATTATAAAATAATAGTCTTAAAAACTGTCTTCATTCTATGAAAAAAATCTACATTGTCTCCTTACTGCATATTGGATGAAGGCCAAACTTGTAATTATCATTTAAGGCTATTAATAATATAACTACACTTTATCAAAGCTTATTGCATATGTTTTCCAACATAATTCTTCTAGAGCATTCTTTCTTACCCTTATCAATGACTGTTCTAACACCACTTGTCCCCCTACACATATACACCTCTCAATATGAGTGAAGATCACATATTACTTTTGAGATGTAAGAGAAGGCTTAGAAATTGGTCAGATCTCATTGACCTTTTAAAACATTCATCAATGTCCAACCCTAAGATGTTTTCTATCCAAGACATGCATAACACTTATGATCCAAAAATGCAGGACAACATAAACTCAGACAACAAGGAAAACCATTCAAGAACACTAGATCTCCAAAACCTCCAACTGGGCTCCACCATTTACTTAACTAGTTTTTCCTCTTTTCAATTCAAGTAGTGCAGAGCTAATCTAAAACAGAAGCCAAGACATTATGGCTCTATCTTCTTTTATTCAATTCAATCCAACATGCATTTATAAAATACTTAGTACTTAGAAACTATAGTTTTAGGAACTAGAGATAGAAAAATGAAAAGTGGCACAGTCCATGTTCTCAGTAGTACCTTATCTACTTTGGGTAAATTGAACATGAAAACACACTCATAAAAGCAGAATATACATTAAGGCACAATAGGTATAAAGAAGAATTCCAGACAAAGTACTGTAAAAAAATTTCAGGAGAGAGTGAATATTTTGGGATGAGATCAGAAAAAGCTTCAATGAAGAAATAGTTCCTCAGGTAAACTTTGTGATGCACTTTGGGCTTACATTTACACAAAAATAAGTCTTCCTAATCTTATAGTCATTTCAGGGCCAGCTAGAGAGCAGAATGAATGATGAAAATTCCCTGGCTACTATTTGAAGGTATTAAGAAGAAGTCAGCACATTTATGTATTTGGTTTTTGAAATGGCTAGAGGCTGGCTTGCATTCTTTTGAAAGCAATATAATGTAAGACTGTGGGATCCTGTAAACATCCTTTTGAATGCATTACTGTGGCATTAAAATGAAAAATGAGTACTTTGGAAAATCAATGATTAGTTTTACTTTATATGCCACATGGAATGGGAATCATGCCAAATTTGTATTCACTTGGGGAAAAAAAGTAGAGCAAACTCCAGCAAGATCACAAACTTTATTAATTAAAACATAGCTTATAAACAAGTCCCTCTCACTACAATCATCAATAGCATCTTCTGTATCTTTATGAGACAAATTAACTTCTTTTTCATATAGACAGGGAAACCATCTCAGGTAGAAACTACTACTAGTATTTATGTAAGGAACTTTGGGGTTAAGATGAAACAGCTAAGGTGGTAAGGAAAGTTGGAGAAAGTATAAGTTCTCACAGTGAAAAAAAAGGGATATTAAGCAGTAGAAAATCAGAGCATATATTTCTAAAAATTGAAGAGAATTTGGGACTCATTTGTTGAGGAAGAAAAAGAAAAAAGTAAAGTAAAAAAAAGTATTTATTATGGATAATGAAAGAAGGGCCTTAGGGCATTTTATGTGAAACAAAAATCCACATAATTTAGTTTCCTACAAACATGGCATCTGGAAATAGATATTTGGTGACTGTTCAGGCAGTTACTCTATTTATCTTTCTATCTGGTCAGACTGACTATGGATCTGAAAAAAGAGTAAATATAAATTTTAAATCCAAACTGGTAAAACAAAAGTTCATTTTATCCAATAAGCAATTAATAAATATGACATTTTTATAAACTTAGTTAAAAATTATTTGTTAAAATTTCAGGACTTAGTCATTTCTAAAACCTAAGAAATTAATTCTTTTAATATATTAGCCAATGAGTTCTAATAATTATAAACATGGTCACACAAACAGAAAAGACTTCTGATCAATGAATTGCTTTTCCCTTATTCAAAGACATTTTATAAGGATACTTAATTGTAAATGTATAAATAATGTATGTCAAGTCATTTTTGAAAATTTTGTAATTGAAATTTTTAACCTTGTATGAGAAAGAAGAGACTGATTACTAGTTTCATAATATATATAATTAACATATTGCTGAGGAATTTATTTCTAGCATTTCTCAAAATCTTAATACTTCTAACTATTCAAGTCACATTAACTGACTACAAGATGCTATCAAATATTTTTCTTTTGTAATAGAGAACAGTTTCATTTTTAAAATGAAATGGTTGTTGAAATATAATTTTAATACATTTCATACTCCCTTTAACATTATTTAGAAAAAATTTCCATTTCACATATAAATGTTTCTTCAAACTCAAGGATATGGTAAGTAGAAATATATAAAACTGCTATGTGATGACATAGAAAGAACAAAGGCTTGGAACTGGAGGACCTAGAGTCAAACCCTTCTTTCTAATGTATACTGTGTGACTTTGAGAAAGTCACTTTCCCTGTAAAATAAAAAGGGAACATTGGACTCAATGATATCCATGGAACCTTCCAGTTCTAAATCTATAATAGGACAATCCTAAAGATATTATAAATATAATACAAAGAAAAAAATACTGATGTCTCTAAATCCATATGAAATGAATGCCAATTTTTAAAGATATTTTTGTTATTCTGAGTACTAACTGCAAATTATATAGAGATGAACCATCTCCAATTTAGGACTGAAAAGCTCTTCATATTATGGATGACACCGGATCAGGGTAGATTTGGAAGTACAGACATTTTAAAAGTCCACAATTATAGAAAAGAATTTTTGTAGATTAAGAATAGGAAAATGGACTAATTATTTAAAATAGGATATTTCTAGATAATGATTCATTTATAGGATTATATGTGAATGCCAACTTTAGTCTTAACTACATGCATGCATTTCAGAATTATGCTAGGTGGAATCATTTATTCTTCTCTGGGATGCAATCATGTCTTAACTTAGCAAGATTTTCTCTATCACACCATAAAAACCTCTTCATTTTAGAGCTCACTCTACCCACATATGACTTCTACCTCTCTGACCGCTCTTACTGATTAGCAAGTTTCTCCCAGAATCTCCAATTTAAGAGGAGGCCCTTCATTCTTTTCAGACTGTATTACTACTGTATCATCTGAATAATACCTACCTACATTTTACTTTCATGCCAGGTACCTTCACCACCATTCCTTGAAAAAACTGTTTTTTCTGCTTGAGTTTATATTCCTAGTGCTTAGAATAGTGCCTGGGCTTACTGACTGACTGGTACAATATAAACAATACCAAATTTTGAATTAGAAAACCTGTCATTTGCTGAATGATCTGTGAAAATTCATTCAATCTTTCTTCTTATGCTTTAGTTTCTCCATAAGATGAGGAGGCTGAACTAGATAACATATTTGTGATTTTTGCTTTGTTTTGCCCTGATGCTTTAATCATTAAAATAAATGAAATTCTTACATCATTCTCTAAAAAAAGACTTGAGTTAACTGTCTGTGTCTGGCTCTCATTTCAGTGGGGGAAGTAAGGTTTCTTAGATGCTGAATTTCCAGGTATTTCTCTACTGATCCTGCATTGTAGCCACAGGAGACTAAAGAGATTAGAATTTGACTATGGCCTAAACATGTTTCAGACTGGAGGAAGGACTGAACTCCAGAAATTATCTTACACAGTGTAGAGAAAAGGGGAATAAAAAATAATGGATATACAGAAGTATAGGCATCATGAAAATATTATGAGAAAAGTTTTAAAATATTTCATACTCAATTTCCTTGTTTCTAAAAACCCTATACAATGATATCTCATGTAAAGGAAATCAAATCTCTTTCAATAAGAGAAGTTTTTTTTTCATTTGTAGTATAGCTATTTTAGACCAAAAGAGGAGACAGGAGATACTTTTCCAAATATTTTAGAGACATTTAAGAGACAGTATATTTTGATCAGAATTTCAAGAATTATGTTCTTAATTATAGCCTATTCTTTGGCTATATAGACATCTAGTCACACAATCATAAACAATGCTTTGCAAAATTTCAAAAACTAAGATATTCCTAGCAGGATAATTAATTAAATGCTCATGTCTAAGCCCAGTTTTCATTCATTAATATAAAACTATAGATAATATGTCAAATAAAATAAAATAACAACAGGAAAAGGGGAAAATGAAAGTATTCTGCATGATGAAAAACTCACAGAAAACAACAATAAAGAAATTTGTAGACAAAAAAGATGCTATGTATAAAAAATTTAAGACAGCTAAAATAAATGAAAAATCTCCAAAAAGAACAGTAATAGTACTAATATAACAACTAGTTAGTGAGAAATGAGATTTTAACAACTTTCACAAATTTCCAGAGTGGTTTAGAAATTCAATAAAAAAATCAAAGGAAGATATAAAGATAGACATTAGAGATGTTAAATGACATTCAAAAGAAATAATGAGGGAATAGACCATTTAGAACAGTGGAAAATCCAAAGAAATAGATACTATAAAAAATTGAATGGCAAAATTAGACCCTAACAAAACATGAAGATAAATTAGATATCAAAATAACATTAAAAGATAATAAAACTGGAATTCTTCAAGTTTTTTCAAAGCAAAACAAATGACCTTGAACATAGATCTAGATAATATTGTCAATCAGGTTCAGAGAATTAATGAAATTCAGATGTAACCACAGTTAAATCAAATACAGAGTGTATTGAATAGTATATAAACCACTAACAGAATACTCACTAATACTCATGTGTCAATCATCCTTTCCACCTCATTGCTTTACCCTTAATACTTTAATCTGGAGTTAAAAAAGCAAACTTGTGCATGTAAGGAACTAAATGGTAGAAAGCAAATTGGTGGCCCAGAGAGTTAAATGATTTTGACTTAGCTCAAGGCTTTTTGACAACATGTATTTTACAATGAAGTAAATGAAGAGACTGCTCTGTTGCCAAAGACCCCAAATTAAGATAACAAAATTCAAATGTTAGTGTGGACATGCCACATGTAGAAAATGTTATATTTAATTTTGAACGATCTCTTTTCTACTGGTGACAATTCTTTTTATACATAACATTCATTGATATGGATATTGTACTGATAAATCTTTTTTCCTTCACTCCTCTATGGGTTAATAAAAAAAGGTCTCAGCCTGAAGATCCCACATCAAAGACTATCTAAGAATTATTGGACTCCAATAATAATAATAAAATAAAATGAATACTGAATGTCTTATTTCAGCAAACACATAAGAAAATTGCCCAAAATTATTGAGTAAATAGGACAAAGTAGAAGTCATAATCAGAAAGAGACCCCAAATTTAAATAACTCTACAGTGCAGTCTCTGAAGATTTTTGTTTTAAAAAACTGAGGAAATTATCTCAATTATATAAAAAAAAAAACAGATTGAATGACATAAGACTATTCATAAATTATGAGAAATAAAAGAAATTACTATAATATGTCATATCAAAAAGTCAATAAAATTAACTTTTACTTCCCACCATAACATACTCTTTTCTGTCATCCAAGAAATATTTCTTTAAAACTTACTATGCACCAACACTTTGCTAAGCCCTGGATTTACACAGAGGGACAAAAAGATTTACTCCTCTCAAGAAATTCATTTTAATGGGGAAAACTACATATCAATAGCTAAGAACATAAAAATTGATGAAGGAAAGATAGCATAGAACATAGATACAAATATAGATATCTCCAATAAAATCAATGAACTATCATTCTTTCAAAGAAAAAAAGAGTCAGGATCTTTTTTGCAAATTCAACAAGTAACAAGAATGAAGAGTCAATAAGCATGAACAGAGTGACAAATGAGTATTTATATGCAGCAGAGTTGACAAATCTTTTAGTCTAAAAAGCATTAGGATAATAAAGAGAAATCTCTCTCTCTCTATATATATATATATCTATCTATATAGATATAGATATAAATATATATAGATATATATAATCTTTCCTAGAGTGAAAGGCTTATCATTCCTAATGGAGAGAGGGGGAGGAGAAAATCCTATATTTTTGGTGGTAAATAGTTGAAAATAAGAGAATACTATTCAAAGACATAAGATGATAATGTGGGGTACAGATGATTGAACCACACTTTTAGCTGAGTTGAGAAAGGAAAGGAAGGAAGGAAGGAAGAGAATAAAATGATGTAGACATGGGTCTGGGTCTAGATTGGAGGTGATTGGAAAGGAGAGGGGAAGTTTAATTGCATATGATAAAAACAATTGAAATTGGATTTCTTCAAGAAAAACAAACTGTTAATATCTAATGCTGCTTTTTTAAGGCTAAAAATTAATAGGATTTCATGGAGCAAAAAAAGCAAAGTTAACAATTATAACCTTGAAGATGAATTATCTGAACACAAACATAAAATGGAATTGGATTTTATGGTACATTAGAAAATGAAGATCAACAAATTGTTGCATAAAATAAATGAACTTGAGTGTAAATACGCATAGAGAGTAAAAGGGAGGAATTAAAAAAATTATTTTTAGGTGAATTTAAAAAGTGGGCATGGTCATGATTTTAGATAAAGTATAACTAAAAATGGATGCTGTCAAGACAGTAGTAGGACAACTACTCTATGGTGAAAGGAACTAAATACAATGAAACAATTTCAACGTATATATACCAAAAAATATAGCACTAAAGTACTAAAGGAAAGACTAATTGAAATGCAAAAACAAAATACAGATAGGAAGACAATAACTGTAGGGAACTTTAACATGCCTCTTTCAGACTTTGATAAATCTAATAGAAAGATGAAGATAAAGGAAATGATAGCTCTGAATTGAAAGTTGAAAACTAGATTTAACAAAATTTTCTTTTGCTATTGATATACCTTTTCAAAAACTAAACATTTACTAATGCATAAAAATTCATAAAGAAGAAAGGCAAAAAAATTAAATAGGTACTAGTAGTTTTTAAATACCACCCCGCCCCGAAATCAATGAAGCAAACATGAGTTAAAGGTTATGTCTCAAGTGAAAAAATAATTATAATCTAATTAATAGATCAAAAATAAATCTATAGAAATAACAATTATAATACAATGAGAAAACAAATGAAAAGTTATGGTACTGGCTAAATAAATTCTTTTTCAGGACAATTCATATCTCTAAATATTTATATTAATAAACATACAATTAAAAATAGAAAAGCAACAAATTAGGAATCTTAAATCAAGTGCAAAATAAAATTTTAAAATCAAAAGTTAAGAGGAAAAGACAATTTGATCTTTTAAAAAAGCTTATAAAATATTGTGCAAAATAGCAGAAAAAAACATTAACTAGTTAATTAAGAAAAAGAAAAAAAAACAAGATGAGAAGACTAGAAATAAGGACATATCCATAATGTGGAATAGAATTTTTCAAAAAATTCAAAAACTACTATACTGAACTATATGCCAATAAAACTGAAAACAAAGTGAATGAATATCTACAGAAATATAAAGTACCCACATGTACTCTAAAGAAAGTCTAAATGATCTTATTCCAAAAGTAGAATTTGAGCATTTTATAAAAAATGCCAATAAAATAATTATTGAATGGGTGCTAGGAGCGTATTAGTAAATTCTACTAGATATTTTAAATAACAAACAATTGGTTTTTGAAGAAAGAGACTTTGATTAATTCTTGTTCTGGGCCATGTGTCTTCTGTATCAAAATAAATTGTATTAACAGTAATTTTTAAAAAGAAATTTAGCAGATTGAATCATTTAATTTGCTTAGATTCTTAGAGAAATTCTCATTTAATGTTCTTTATAGAGAACATTAAAGTGGAAATGCTGACACAACCTTAACTCTACCTGGGTGAATAGTTCTGCTATAATTTTGCCTAAAAAAGATCTATGCACTAGTGATTCTATTTCTTGTCTTCTTGTTCCAGCTCAGATAAAACAGAATTTATCTGCCAATCTAAAGAGAACCATGAACAATTAGCTCCACACAAACTATACTATACCATCTGGCACATGTTTTGCAGAGCAACACTGATTTCTAATTTCCAAATTGCTTTTTAACTTCTGTGTTAATTTCCTAATAATAACTGATCAAAGTATAAACACCTGAGAAAACACATATACAAATGACTAAAATCACAGAAATAAAAATAAAATTTCTACAGGGATAATTAAGTTTATTTTCAAATGTCAAAAGAAAATAAAGTTAATGTGAAAATTCCTATATATGTTAAATGTAAGAGGATTTTTTCCTACAACTTTTTCTACATCTCAAGAAAAGAAACAATTTCCAGATCTTTCTTCCTACAGATAGCTTAAGAATCACACTTACTTTTTAAGCTAATAAAGTAGGTTTTAGGATACCAAGTAATTGCTTGTTTATGACTGGGAGCTTTATAATGTCTGAAGACTCTCCAGGAAAATGAATGCAAAACTTTGATTGGAGGAAGATAGAACCCAGAGGATGTTAAGTGCAATCTTTCTCCCAAACCCTCTCCCACCCCTTTCCATCAACTGCAGCATTTTAGTAAACACTGTTAGGATTGGGAGTTAAGTAGGGATTCCCTGATTTTTCAGGAAAAATAAAAATATTTTTTAGTTAGCCAAAGACATGAAGACTTTCTGATACTAGCTTTTCCCTCCCCTATTGACTACAAAAGTACCTAAGAGGGGTTGGTAACAGAGGACACAAAGAACTGAGTGCAGAGTTTAATTCCTATGTTCTTCTCTCCTTTGTCCCTATCCCAAACTCCAAATTGTATTCTGAGATCTATGCAATTGGATTTGCCTTAGAAATTCCAGTTAAATGGGATGCTGATATTGATTGAAGGCACTCATATACCCAAATGAGCAAATTCAAATAACAGTATGTTGTGATTATATTTCAGGATTTCAGATGTCACATAAGATCATCATACTTTAGATGAAATGACCAGGCATTATGCCTGGTATGTTGACTCATAGGGCAATACCAAGACTACCCTACAACTATACAGTTGTGCCACTAAAAATGTTCAAATTTATAGTTATGCTAATTATATACTTATACTGTAAACTTTTTATGTTCTGAGGTAAGGAAACAGAGAAGTCCATGTTCACATTTTAAAACTAGGACTGCTTTAAAAAAAAAAAAAAGGTAGCAAACAAAAGGAGAGTTAGTGCTTATTGCAAAGCAAAAGTGATAAAGGACTCTTATGCAGACAAATTCTAGAAGTTCTTAATTATACAAGGCTTATTATCTGCATCCCCAGTGTTATACAGTACCAGAACTTCATTAGAAAAATTAAGCTGGAAAAATGAAGGCACCACTTTGTAAATTTCCACTGGAAATTAGCTGGGAGAGGCAGAGGAATACTGGATCAAAAGAGGGTAATCATGCTTAACTGTGCCCTAGAGCACCCGCATGTATAATACGATTTGCTCAGTAACTACCTCTCCTATTACTGCTTGTTTGGAGTATTCTGTGTTAATGGGGTTAGCTAATTTAGTATTTTAACTTAAAAAGGCTCCGCTGATTAATAAATGTTGCACACTGTGCTAGTAATTAAAATAAATGGAAGAGTTACAAATAGAAGTTGAATTGTTAAGAAAACATTATCTGAAAATATATGATAATCCCTGTTTATCATAAGATGGTAACAGTCCAGAAAATATGCAAATTGGTAAAGTTGCAAAGTGTTTGAAAAACTAGACCTCTCAAAAACTTTTGAGATGTATTAGATTCATAGGACTTCCCTCTCTCTCTCTCCTCTCTCTCTCTCTCTGTTTCTCTCTGTCTCGCTCTCTTTTTTTATTTCTCTCTCTGTCTATGTACAGATATATATGTGTCTGTGTGACTATGTTCATACATATAATACATTTTAAAATAATAATTCTGACAACATGACGATGTGATGATCGACTGTGATGGCTCTTTTCAGCAATGAAAATTCAAGGCAATGCCAATAGATTTGTGATGGAAAGTGCCCTTCATATCCAGAGAGATAACTGAGGAGCCTGAATGTGGACAAGCATAGTATTTTTACCTTTTTGTTCTTGTTGTTGTAGTTTCCCATTTGCTATGATTTTTCTTACACAGCATGACAAATAAGGAAATATGTTTAGAAGAATTGCACATGCTTAACCTACCTTACATTGTTTGCTGTCTTGAGGTGAGAGAAGGAGAAATGTTTGGAATACAAGGTTTTTAAAGATGAATGCCAAAACTATTTTTGCATATATTTGGAAAAATGAAATATTATTGAAAAAAATTATAATTCTGCCATTTCCACCCAAAGAGAGAGGACTATGGAAAGTGAGGGTGGATCACAACATGGCATTTTCACTTTTTTTGTTGTTATTTGCTTGCATTTTATTTTCTTTCTCATTTTTTCCTTTTTGATCTGATTTTTCTGATGCAGTAAGATAATTGTATAAATATGTATGCATATATTAGATTTAGCATATATTTTTAACATGTTTAACATATATTAGATTACTTGCCATCTAGAGGAGGGATGGAGAAAAGGGGGAGAAAATTTGGAACATAAGGTTTTGCAAGGATCAATGTTAAAAAATTATCCATATATATGTTTTGAAAAAAAACATTTTAATACAAATAATAGTTCTGATTATAATTTAATTTTACAGAATAACACAACTTCTAAATCTTTTCCACAAAGCTTATCCTTTGGTAGTGTAATGAATGAAATACTGTATTTAAATATTGACTGATCTGTTTGAATAAGACAGGATTAAACCCGCATAAAATCAGTCACCTAAATACATTTTACTAAGAATCCACTAGACTCTGTGATAGAAAGAAAACTTTGCTGAATATAGAAAATTCTTAGTTGTGCTGACTCCTGAACTCTTTCACAAAAGTAACAGCTAGCTAGCACACACAAACAGCTAGGTCTTGTTTCTATTTTGCTATTGATCATTTAAAAGAAGTCCCTACCTAATCTGTGAATATTTCTACAGCATCATTAGGACATTAAAGTAGCATTCTTAATATACATTTAAAAATATGTTTATGTGTATATGCATTCATATGTATATGTACAAAAGTTCATTCTTGTCTCACAATATCTAATGATCTTCATCTCACACAAGAGTAAACAGAAATTAAAGTCCAAGGTCACACATGAAGTAAAAAGTTAAACCATCTCTAAATCCAAAGCTCTTACCTTACTATTTTTAAGATCACTGAACAATGCTTTTTCAAAAGGATTAATAAAAGTAACATTTACTTGTGATCTAAGTATTGAGAAATTCTTAAAATAAGAGAAATTTGCATTTAAAATATATAGTCAGAGAAAATGTGGTTTGACAATGTATCTCATATAGTACTTAATTCATTTTCTAAAAATTTCTGCAATGTGTCTTGGCAGCACAAACTGATAAATAACTGAGAATACTAGTGTTCCTCAGGGGTTTGGGGCCAAACAATTCTGATCTCATTTCTACTCTTATCCAGAGGTAAGGACTAGAACTGATAAGATTTCATTGCTATAGGAATCTAATGTGTGTGGGAAATCCCTTCTAACAATGCAGGTCATCACCTTAAACTTAATATTTCCATTACTGAATCTTTTGAATCGACTTCTCCCTTTCTATTTTACCAATATTTCCCTACTTCAGAACCTTATTATTAAAGTACCCTAGGGATATGTATTTGACCCTGTGTTGTTTAAAAGTCAGTCAATAAACATTTAGTAGGACTCTATAATGTCCCCCAAACTGTACTAAGCCTTTGGAATACAAAGAACTTGTTTTGAAAATGGTTTTTGTTCTCAAGGAGTTCACAATTTAAAAGAAGAGACATCATTCAAACGACTCTATAGAAATAGAAAATGTATTTAGGGAAATTTAGAAATAATTGCAGAAGGAAGACAGAACATTTTAAAGGGAGACCATGGAATGCTTCTTGTGGAAAGTCAGATTTTTCTAGATGGGGGTTGAAGGATCTCAGGAAAACCCAGAGATGGATGAAAAAGAATTCTTGGCATGAAGGACAGCCAATGGACATGTTCAGTGATGGAATGTTGTACATAGTGAACAAGGGAAGAGGCCAGTATCACTGGAGCTCAAGATCTGGAATAGAGGGGATAATAAGATGGAAAAAAATTGCAAAATTAAGGAAGGACAGATTTGGAAGAACTTTGAGTAACAAATAGAGCTTTTATTTTTGACTCTAGAGGGAATTAGATTACTGGAGATAAAGTGTGTGTGTGTGTGTGTGTGTGTGTGTGTGTGTGTGTGTGTGTGTGTATCTAAGAGAGGGGAGAGAGAGAGGGAGAGAAAGAGAGACAGAGAGAGAGAGAAAGAGAGACAGAGAAAGAGAGAGAGAGAGAGAGAGAGAAGTGGGGGAAGGAGGGAGGAAAGGAAAATAGGAGGGAGAGAGGAAGGGAAGGAAGGAGAAAGGGAGGGAGACAGATGATAAGATATTCATTTTAGGAAGACTGACTGTGGAAGACAAACTGAGGTAGGATGAGATTTGAGTCCAGGGAGAGACTAAACAATGGTCTAGAGCAATAGTTCAGGCATGAAATAATGGATAGTAGTGTCAGAAGTAAAGACAATAAATACTCTGGATAAAGAAAGACATAATTACATTTAAGAAGAAATATACCAAAAAATAGTATATAAAATTACTTTGGGAAATGATCCTTAAATGACCCTATATACATAGAATTAAATTTCTCTTATCTCAAATATGAAAATACTCCTCAATTAAAAGGAAAATTAAAATTAAAAAGGAAAATTACAAGGATGACCACTTTTGGGGGAACTATAGACAGGATTCTTGCTCAGGAGTGTGTTGAATTGGAAGGATTTGGAAAACCTTTCCAATTCTTAGAATCTGTGAATTATGTCTGACCCCTTCCTTCTAATAGTATTAGAATAAGTTGATCTTGCTGCCTCTAGACTCCTCTGCACTCCAATTTGTACACTGAACATGAATAAGTTAGTTGGGGTCAGACTGTGTCTAGCCTTGAATGCAAGGCCAAGGACTTTAAATTTTATCTTTTAAGTCAAAAACATTTAAAGATTTCAATAGAATAGTGATATGAAAGGAATATTCACAAACTGGCCACAATTAACTTATTTAGCCTTATTTCTTTTGATTATTTTCTCTTTATTCAAACAGGATTTTCTCCCTATTTCATTATAAAACTTCTCAACCCAAACCAAGTCTAATTATTTTATTTCAATATATTTTGTCATTTTGGCTTTAAAGGCCTAAATCACCTTCCTTCTTTATGAACATTTGATAAAACATGGGAATCCACAGTTTCTTCCCCTCATATGAATAAATTATTCTCAACCACACACCTTTGGCAGTCACTTATTTACTATTCTATAATATATATCGCTTTCTGAGTTCATATTGGTGTGATCAACACAGTCAGACACTTTGACCCCAGTGAGTCCCAATAATAGACCAATATTTTAGTGATTTTTTTAAGAATAAAGGACAAGCAACATATATTATTTCTTCAACTGTTCTTTAATATCTCATATATTTACAACATGTCTCCATGACCAGGCTGAAATATCTTTGAAGAGAACCTACGGCCATGTCATATACTTCTGTGCATTTCCTACATCATCAGACATAATATCTCTTGCAGGAAATGGGTGCTTATTAGTTGACACATTGTTGATACATTGATTAGTATGATCCTGAGAAAGTCTCTTGACCTTTTTGGTGTTCAATTTCCAGGAAAAGTCTCTTGCAGAAGGCACAATTTGAGCTGAGTCATAAAGGAAACCAGGAAGCAAAAGTGAAGGAGGACAATATTCCAGGCATGGAGAACAAACTGAAAAGACACAGAATTGAGAAATGAAGGACTGTGTGACAGGAATAGCAAAAAAGCCAGCACTGCAGAGCTGTGTAATTCCTGGAAAGGAGTAAAGTATAAGAAAATTGGAAAGATAGAAAAGAGACATCTTGTGAGAGATTCTAAAAGCCAAAGAAATATGTGATAAGGTCTTGAACTAGGAAGGTGGCAATATGAATTGAAAATTTTCCATGTCTTGTTTTATTTTGTCCCAGGAGATAGAAGTGTGTGTGTGTTGCCTCTCTTCAAAAGCTAAGTAGCAAAATAGTTCTGGAATAGTTCTGACATAAAACATCAGTGACTGGCCAGAAACCGTATGAGCACTAGAAAGCTTCAGGCCATGAGTTTATTAACTACACTTTGAAAAGTGAAAGCATTTATTTGTGTTCCCCAGAAAGTAAAACAAGCTCACCCTTCCTTGGAGATGGTAGTGATAGCTGACTTTGTGCTTATCCATGAACATGTTCAAAAAATTGAGATAAATTTGCATGTTATAATTGTTGCTATTGCAAAAGATAATAACCATTTCTAGAAATATTATTTCATTCTTTTTGATGCTAGAGACTTTCAGATATCACAAAGTAAGTAACTTATTAATAACCTATCATCCTGGAATCACACATTTTGCTTCATTCACTCAACATTAACAGAATTAAAGTGGCAGAAAGTAAAGTTTTTTTTTTCTTTTTTCCCTAAGGTGACAAATCACATTTTATATGATAAGAACAATAGTAAGAATAAACTCACCACAAATTTTATAATTTTTTATGAATTGAAACTATTTCCAGTATCCTTAAGAGAGGTCCCTTAGAGCTCCAAGTACATGAATTGAGACATACCTCAATGAAGTTAATGACAATAATTTAAAATTTTTACATGCTACTAGTTCCTCCTTTGTCTTCCTCAATTATAAAGGAACCAACTTCTCCTATTGCTTCTACTCATAAAGACTATTCTGAAATATCAAATTGGCCAAGCTGAAAGTCTTCTACTGTAAGGAATGATCGAGTGATCTCACTGAGATGTTTTTTTTCCCCTTAAAATAGCATAACTGTCTTCACTCAGTGATTAGAGGAATCATCATTTTAAAAGCATAGATGAAAATTTTCCTTTTTGCCTTTTAAAAAACAAAGTTCTCTGCACTTTCTCTCTGAGTTGGGAGTTAGTGATTTAGCTTTGATATCCTCACTCATCTCGTCAATGACATTTGCATCTTGAAGAATGTCTTCTGCTTGAAAAATCGGATGTGACAGTGGTTTCCCTTCTATATAAAAAGAGGTTTCTAGAAGCATTATAAAACACAAGGCAGTGGATAGCACAAGGTACCAAACTGTGTTGAGAAATATTGAACACTCACATGTTGTCATTGACACGGTGTTTCCATTCCTCCCTTTTCAATTCCTCCTGGGCATCTTTTACCGAATTGATTGATGTGGCCACCCGCAAGGTTGGCTGCAAAGGCTTGTAGCGCTGCTGCAATACTTCAGCGATATCTCGGAAGGGCCCCTGACAGGTACAGGATAAGGTCAGTGTTTTATTGGGTGGGTTTCTTTTGACATATTATTGATAATCAAGGATAGAAAGTGTCTGGGAAGAACCAGTTTTTCTTAGCTAAATAATTAATAAAATCAATGGCTTTTTATACAAATAAGAAAAAAACCATGAAGGCTGATATACTTTCTTACAACAATGAACAATGTGCTCATTGCTTCATATTGGAAGTGGCCATTTCTCAGAAAAAAACAATGCTGAAACAAGATGGAATTGTTGATTTCACTTAGTCCCATAGTAACAAAAGTTCTTTTGATTGTTGAGTGGTTCAACTTATGGCTTCATTTTTTTAATTTAAAGAGACATTATTTGTTTTAATTACATAAATATTTCTCTTAATCAATATAGTCATTTAAAAAATTCTGAGTAAGATCTTCAAAAATACCTCCCTAAATGGCCAAAAGGCAAAAAAACATGTGGATTTTCCATTAGCTGAAAGCTTTAGAGGCCAAACTCGAATCTTGCCTTTATCTGATAATATGCAGAAATCTATTAAGACCATAATTTCTCAATAATTTTACAAATTCTTAATGGAAAATTTATGGCTATATTGCTTAATAACTAGATGCTGACATTAACCATTTCATTACACACATACATCCACACATGCACACGTATACATAAAAAGAGGAAAAGCTTGCTCTGTATTTAAAGATGATTTATTCTATATATTATGTTAAGTAGCAGTAGTAGTAATAATTATAATAACAAAATAAAAGCAATTGGTACAAACTCACTTGTATAATTAGTACTACATTTAGCTCAATACAAGTTAGTGGCAACTCAAGATTTTGCAGTGTCACTAATTACATCTTGTTTTCTCTCCTCTTTTCTTCCTTCCCCCCAAGCATTATTGTTGTTTTATGAGAGAAGTAGTAAAGCCTTCTGAAAATATGAATGGACAAAGAATTCTAATCATGTTCCTTATTCTTAAAGATCTCCTCTTTAAATAGGTTATCACTAACAAGTCACAGCTGGAGTTACTGCAAGCACTGAGTGAAGACTGTGGGGCTAATAAAAAGAAATGATTCACGCCTCATTTATGTTCACTTATGTTTTACATTAATAGAAACCAATAATAGGAACCAGTTACCATAAAAGTCATGGACCGTAAATAACACAAATGGCAAATAAGTATCATCTAGTACTTTTCACAGCTGGACAGGAGGATTGCTATATTTGAAAGTAGTTAATGGATTTGTATTGGAACTTTACTTTTTAAAGATACAGCAACATGATTTCATGCCTCTTTTTAGAAGAATTCAGGAACCAAATATCCATATTTTTGTGTTTTTACAAGCTTTTACTTTTCTCAGTTCTAAAAAATATATGGGAAAGTTGAATATATAGTAGGGATATTATAGAAAAGCCTTTGAGAATAGAAGGAAACAGTTTTCCTAAGAAGAAAATGTAATAGAATACTGACTAAATACTTGTCAAAGATATCAATATTATTTTCTTCAACAGTTGCCATATTGCTCAGTATTAGATATAAAACATATTTTTCTTTAAAATACTTAAATAATCTTGATCTAAGAAAATGACAATGTGATGGGCAAAAATTGGCTACTAAGTGATATATAATGTGTTGTTAAAGGACTATGGATGTCCTGAAGAAAATTAAAATATCAACATAGATTTTTTAAATTTCTCATTCATCATACATTTTGCAGTATAGTTTTTCTTACACAGAAATGTACCACCTTCTCAGCATCAACCAATTTAAAAAAAAAATAGCCTTCCCCAACCCGTTTTTTTAAGGAGATTGGGTTAGTATGCAACTAAATTTAGAGCACTCAAATAGGCCTACATTCTTATTCTAATAAAGCAACAAAGTTTTGGCCCACCTGTTATTTATAGTCTTTGCTACAAATAACTGGCCTACTTCTATTAAATTATGGTTATTCCAATATCTTACAGATTTAGGTGGAAGCAATGTGCATGCTTTTATTAATGTTCTTTAATGAAAAGATGACTAATTTCATTATTATCTATACTTTTGTTAGACTGTAATTCTATTTAATACAGCAATAAAAATGATAAATCGGATATATCAGATGCATTAACATTTTTTCTTTTATATACATTATCTTACTATGTAGTTCTTACCTATAAAATATGAAATATCAATGTTCTTATGAGAAAACTTATGCATAGTTAATTCTTCTACTTTTAAAGAGCTATAAATCTCATAATCATTTACACACTAACTATAAGAACTAAGGACATTTTGATTATTTAAAACATATTTTAATAATAAGAATAATTATTATAGTGTGTGATATAGAAAAAAGCCAAAGTATATTAGGTAGGTAGGGAGAGAGAAAGTACATGCGTTACTACCACTTTCTAGTTAACAGCTCAGACTCTGAATTCTTATGAGTTTTCACTTATAATTTCCCTCATTAACATCTTTAGAATATACATTACAGTACAAATGTCATCTGTCTGGCAAATTCATATGTGAGAAAGATAATCCAAGTGCAAGAATTCTATTTAAGTTGATTTCTAAAAGAAAAGAAAATAACTAATAAAAATATTTTATTGAGTTTAAAAGATATGAATTGAATTCATCCAACATATATAAATACTTATTATATGCCTGGTCCTATGATGGATGCTGGAGATATAAAGTTGCTGTCTTCAAGGGTCTTACATTATATTTTGAATGGTTTAAATACAATTAGGTGTAATTATTGTTTTTGTTCTTCAAATGAACTCTACTGTTTTGGTTGTGTTTTTGAGAATTAGAATGAGCTAATATATATAGGACTGGCATTCAAGTCAGAAAGCCCTGGGTCCAAGTTTCATTTATGACATTTACTAGTTGACCAAGAGCAAATCACTTAATCTCTCAATTCCTCTGATTTGCCAATCTGTATAGATAGATGGGTTTCCCCTGTGTCTATGAAATCATAGGTCTAGATTAAAAAAAAAAAGCATTTATGAAGTTCTATGAAGTATGACTGTAAAATAATAGTTTATAATAATGTTTGCCAACAATCACAGTCTTCAAAAAGGTCCAGGGTCAAGACTTGTCACTACGAAAATACTCAAATAATATGCCAGAAGTTTCAATGATAATCTCAAAAAGAAATTCTAAATATATTTTTATCATTGGTTATATCTATCAATCCATTGATATTGATACCTATCAACCTATCTATATTAATATCTACTTATCAATATATTGATATTGATATCTATCTGTCTTTCTCTATCTATCCCTAATGTTATTTTGAAAAATGATGCAGTATAATTGTCTTCTTGGATCTCTATCTCCGACATTTCTCTAATCTTGTTCTATATGTGTCCACTGAATTATACCATGAGATCAAATCTAATTCTATGAATGGGATATTGAAAAACAAAAACTCTCACAAAGCAGGAGATTGATTCTACCATAAATTATTCTAGTGGCTGGTCCTATTGCCACTTTCTTGAATATATTCTCCAGGGGCAAGAGCTCTTTCCTTAAATCCTATTAACTTTCTCCATTAATATTCTAGTATCCTGACAAGCCTTTACCCCAGTAATTTCAACTTTGTGAGTTTCAGGTCCTGACATCTGCTGCCAGTTTGGAACTTAACTGATCACCAATCCTGTTCATTTGGCCTAATGCTCAATCTTGGATTTTGCTTAATCTTCCTTTTTTGTTGTTGTTGTTGTTTTTGTTTTTTTGTTTTACCTGTCCTTTCCCCTTTGATGAATCTCTAAATCTTGAATGTGCTTACCAAAATCATTTTCACTACTTATTTCTCCTGACTTCAGTCTAATCATATAGGTCAACTTTAACTTTTGATCCTGTCTTTCCTTGCTCTGCCCTGCCTTGCCATAGTCAATTTTTAGTTTTTATTGAGGTATATATTGTTTAAAATGTTGTTTAAAATCAAAAGTCACATTATTTTTTGAGTTACATTGGAAAACTTCTGTAATTCTTATAATATCACTTTTTAAGAATTTAAGTCAACTCTTAAAATTAATGAAATTTACAAAATTTTAATAAGGCTTTCTATATGTGCTTTTGTATAGTTATGTGATATAATACAATATCCAAGTTGTATTATGCCTGGACAGGACATCAGATAAATAAAATGGTTATATTGTGTTTAGTTTATAACCTAGACATTGTTAAATATTGATGATATTGCATGAAGTTTTATCTATCTGACTATGGTTATACTTAATTACCATTCTGACAACTTGGTAAATTATTTTTATTACTATGTAATTAAAAAAATAACTGAATAAATGTGTAAATCCTACCTAGTCACACTAATGAAAACATGCACTTGCTCAAACTATTTTTATAAATGATGTGTAGTAATTATTATTATAAGGATTAAAAATAGTATTTAAAAAGTATTTCAAAAATATATATTCACTTAGCTGAATCAGTGTTGGAAGGAGTTCTAGAGTGACAAAACTGTTATTATTAATCTAAAAAATCTCCTTTCCAACACACTTACCAAACAATAGTAGAGCTGAGAGAATAAAAATGGAATCAAAAGTTGAATAATAAAGAGTTAAGAACCATGCTGCAAACAACAAATGAAATAATCTTATGATCTTTTGAATATCATGTTTATATTATTGGCATTGGGCCTATCCTGATATCAAACTTTTCCTTTACTAAGATGCTAAATGTAGGTACATGAGGAATGGTTTACAAAATGAAAAGTAAAATTAAGTATAATTTGATAGAAAATGCAAACTTTGAAAATAAGTTATAATAGGGAAAAATATCATTCTAACATTTCTAGAACCCAACTCACAGTATACTTTAATGATTTTTGATAAAAACAAAATTCTACTATAACACAATAACTTGGAAAGTCCTTTGTAAAAGTATATGGTTTAAAATTAAAATTTGATCATTTAAAATTAGCCAATCCTCTTAATATGTTGCAAAGACAATGAATACTGGTGACAATAAAAATTAACAGAATTGTTAAAGAGCTATAAAGTACCTGGTATTGCTTCCTGTTAATGGGTGGTAAAATGTCTGATCGTGGAAATGAACGCTTACTCGTGCAAGCAAGCCAGGAGGAAAGGTCTTCATAATCTGTCTGCTGAATTTGGGGGCTTGGGGGTTTCATATGACATGCCCTCACTTTTCGTAACTCAAATTCCATTGGATCTGGATCTCGAAATGGTGAGTTGTATATTCCTGGACGCTAAAATAGAGAATATTGTTACATATATTTGAACAAAAGATAACTATACTTTAAGACATATTAAAATATCGAGTTATGTTTTAAAGCTATTTTAACCTATAGTATATATCTGCTACTTATGACCATTATTATATAAATTGTTACAGCCTGGAATCAGTAATATACTGGTAAATGTTAAACAAATGACTTTCTGAAGGGGAAAAAATGTACACAAGGCATACTTTTAAACTTAATTCATATTATTGACAATTTCTGTATTACTTTTAAAAAGTCTAGACAATAACTATAACATTAAAGCCTGATTTATATCATTTGACAATTCCTGAGGTGTGAATGCTAACAAAAAAAAATTAATAATAGGTTTACACAAACTAAGATGACATATGTATTCTCAAAACCCTCTCTATAATTCTTTTCTTTTTAATATGTTTTGCCTGACTTTATTATAAACTTGATAGTAGAGATCATAGTGCTTTGCACATAGTAGCTACTTAATAAATGTGTATTTGTTGATCGAGTATTTATATTCGCAAAATAATGAACTGGAAAAGACTCTATCTAAACTGATGATTTCTAAATCCCAATCATGTATTGAAACTATCAAACCATAATCATCAGCAAATCATAAGGTACTAGTCAATCATATAATCTATCATTATATATAAACTATAGGAATGAGCATAATGCTGAGTGCCTAATAGTCAATGAATGCTTTTTAATTAAGTGTCCATTGCTTACCATTTTGACTATTGTTTTTAAAATTGAAAATAGTAATTGGCTCTAAACCTCTGCAATCTGGCTTCCAATCTCATTAATAAACTAAAATTACTTTCTCCAAAGTTACCAGTGATTTATTAATTGCCAAATCTATGGCCTTTTCTCAGTCCTCATCTTTTTTGCCCTTTATATAACCTTTGACATTATTGGTCATCTTCTCTAGAACATGCTCTTTTCCTTAGAATTTTATACTACTTTCTCCTGGTGTCCCCCAAGTAGGGAGGCATGGTAAATATTTAACAACCAGCTCTCGAAAAAATACCCTTGACATGTTTTTATGTTTATTCTACATAAATGACACTTTCTTTATAAAAAACAATCAACAAAATAATAAATTAAGCCATGATTTTTTTTTTTTTTTTTTTTTTTTTTTAGTGTTTGTTGATTTCTGATGTATAAATGTTCATACTGAAAATTTATCAATGGGCTTTGGAAGTCAGTTTGAACTAGCTACAGTATACTCTTGTCCCCAGATCTCTATAACTAGGCCTTCTTTTCTTATTACTATGTTTCCTTTTATTTTGGCAATCTAATCATTTTCAATGGGTTCAATAATCTTCTCTGTGAAGCTGTTTCTCAGATTTATACAATCTGGCTCATATCACTAACTGCCTATTGGGCACCTCAAACAAGATTTCCATGAATATCTCAAACACAACAAATATCCAAAATAGAATACATTATCTTCCTTCCCCAAAACACTCTTCTCTTCCTACCTTTCTTATTACTATTTTAGAGTACCATCAGCCATCCAATAATGAACTCCTAGTAGTATCATTAACTTTTTCCTGGCACTTAACCCACATATTTAACCTTTTTCTAAGCACTGCCATTTCTATATTCAATGTTCCTTTTACTTTTTTTTAAAGACTGTCTCCCTTTGTCAAAATGCAGATGCAACTCACTGGCCAGTTCTACTACTTAATAGCCTAAGAACTGGCTATTATATACCTCTCCAGTATGGACCTTACTCTCCTTAGCCAATCTAGATTGACACAGGGACACTAAAAAGTAAAGCCTAGAATGGAAATTTTGGAATCTTTGATTGTATAAAAAAGAAAAAAAAGAGATTAGATTATTGAGGTGAGAGTCTAGAGTAAACAGAAAGAAAAAATAGATAATGAAGAGAGTAAAAGAAATCTTTTTATAAAGAAGTGCAAAATTTTTTTAAAAAATATTAAGACGACAAGCATAAGGAAAGAAAAATACAATCAACTTCACTTACTGAGAGGAAAAAAGAGCAGGTAATAATGTAACCTGACAAAAGCAGGAAAAAGGAACAAATATAGAAAATCCTAAAGAGAAAAGTGTAACAAGAAGATGGGATCAGAGGAAGGGGAACAAGAGTTAGTAGGAACAGAAGAAAATAAAGTAAAATAATTGAAGGAGCATAATACTGTGTTTACAGCAAAAGGGGGAAAATAGAATTTGGTCTTCAAATTTGGAGACAGATGGAGGAAAATATAATGTCAACTCATAACTTCATGGGTTAATAGATTGAACAATCCACTAAAGCAAAAAAGAATAAACTGAACAAATGTGGGAAGGAAGCGAGTTAAAAGAACTATGGCAAAAGAATAAATATAGCACCACATGAAACTTCTTTTTTAAAAAAAAATTACAGGACTTCAGGGGATGAAGCCATGATGGCAGAGTGAAATCAGGAAGCTGCTTGTACTTTCTCAGTTTCCCTTGAAAACCAATGAAACCAAGTCTGATGGAATAAAACCATCTACAGAAGCTCAAGATGGATTAGAAAAACTGCAAAGAAAGGTCAGTCTCACTGAAATGAAAAGGGTGTTGAGCCTAGCTCAGACAGTGTCTGGGGAAACCAGTAAGAGTGTCTTAATCCTAATAGATCAGCAATTCAGAACTTCTGTCCTGGATCATTAAAAAAAATAGACCAGTGAGGCAGTTTCCAGTCCCAATTCAGAAGGCAAATTCTAGGAAACCAGATTGTTTTCTGGAAAGAGTAGATAAAGCTACAACCCTGTAAACATAAGGCACCTCTGTGCTCAAAGCCAAGATTCAGAGCTGCATAGGAAGCTTAGGACAATGATCCCTTATCCCCAGGAACAGAGCTCAGTCATGAAAGTAAAAAAAAAAAAAAAAGAAGAAATACTAAAAGAAAAGAAAAGAAAATGAGCAAGAAAAAGAAAAGAGTCTTGACCACAGAAAGCTATCATGGTGACAGGGAAGACTAAAACATCAACTCAGATGAGGATAAAATGTTCACACAGGATATCTCAAAAAGTGATATGAATTGGGTTCAAGCCAAAGAGGCTTTTGGGGAGTGCTCATAAAAAGACTTTAAAAGACAAATAAGAGAGATAAAAGAACAAATGAGAAAAGAAATGAGAGGTATACAAGAGAGAGTCAATAGTTTGGAAAAGGAAGGTAATTCCTTAAAAAATACAATTGGCCAAATGCAAAAAAAAAAAAATCTACTGAAGTAAACAACACTGTCAAAAATAGAATTAATCAAATGGAAAAAGAGATACAAAAGTTAACAATTAAATCACACTAAAAATTAGAATGGAGAAAATGGAAGCTGATGACTCTATGAGACAACAAGAATTCATCAAACAACTAAAAAGAATGAAAAAAATGGAAGAAAATGTAAAAGACCTCATTGAAAAATAGATTCAGAAGAGACAATTTAAAAATTATTTTATCTGAATAGAACCTAAATCACATTTTGTAAGAGATCCTCAAGGAAAACTGCTTTAATATTATGGAAGCAAAAGGGGAAATAAATGAAAGACTCTACTAGTCACTTTTGGAGAGATCCCACAAGGAACAATCTCAAGGAAAAAATATCATAATCTGCCCAACAAAAGCAATTCATATATGAAGGAGTAACAGTCAGAGTACCCAGAGTCTGACAGCTTCTATAATAAAGGATCTAAGGGCTTGAAATACCAAATTCTAGAAGGCAAAGGACCTGGAATTACAACCAAAAATTAATTACCCAGTAAGACTGAGAATCATTTTTCAGGGGCAGTGATGGATCTTCAATGAAGTAAGAGATTTTCCATCATTTCTATTGGAAAAGAAATTGAAGTGAAGAGAAAATTTAAACTTGAAACACAGGAACCAAGAAAAGCATAGAAAGGTAAACAAGGGGAAATACATATTATTTAAAGGTTATACTGTTTACATCCCTAGATGGAAAAATAATATCTGTAATTCTTGAGAACTGTAGCTTTTACTGGGGCATCATGTGGACTGAGGTTATGGTTTTGAATGAACTCTGATATGATTATGTAAAGAAAAAGACATTAAGGGGTAGAAAAAATGATTGCACTGGGAGAGGAGGAGAGGGGAGATACAATGGAACAAATTAGATCACATGAATAGGCACAAAAGACCTATTACAATTGAGGGAAAGAAGAGAAAGAGGTGGAGCATTGTCTGAGACTTGATCTTATCAGTCTTGGTTCAAAATAATGAATTAATTCAGTTGGGTATAGAAATTTATCTAACTCTATAAAGAAGTAGGAGAAAGAGGAAGGAAAATGGAGGGGCTAGATAGAAGGGAAGGCAAAAGGACTAAGAAAAAAGATAAGGAGGAGCAGTGATATAAGCTCAACAAGGTAGTAGGTAGGGTAAGTTAAAATTTAAAGCACTGCTAAGAGAAAGGAGGAAAGGTGATAGAAGACAAAGTAGTGGGGGGGAATGGGTCAAAAAAACACTACTACAGACAGATTGGAAAGAGAAAACAAAAGCATATATAGGGTAGAAAATAGGATGGAGGGAAATACAGAGCTGATAATCTTAACTTTGAATGTGAATGAGATGAACTCTCCCATAAAAAGCAAGCAAATAGCAGAATGGATTAAAAAAACAAAATACTACAATATGTTGTTTACAGGAAATACATTTGGCATACAGAGACACATACAAAGTGAAAGTAAAAGACTGAAACAGAATTTATTATGCTTCATCTGAAGTTAAAAAAAAAAAAACAGGGGTAACAATTCTGATCCCAGATAAAGCAAAAGTAAAAATAGATCTAATTAAAAAGATTAGAAAGTACATATTGATAAAGTACCTTAAACAATGCATCAATAATGATACTAAATGTATCATTTACCAAGTGGTAGAACACACAAATTCTTAGAGATGATATTAAACCAGTTACAGGAAGAAATAGACAGCAAAACTCTATTAGTGGGAGACCTCAACCTTCTCCTCAGAATCAGACAAATTTAACCATAAAATAAACAAGAAAGAAATTAAATATGATAGATCTTGGAGAAAATTGAATGTAAACCAAAAATAATACACCTTTTTCTGAGCAATACATGGCATCTGCATAAAAGAAATGACTATGTTTTAGGGCACAAAGAACCTCACAATCAAATGCAGAAAGGCAGAAATAGGAAATGCTTCCTTTTCAGACCATGATGAAATGAAAATTATATTCAATAAAGATAGATTAAAAACCAACTGGAAATTAAATAGTCTAATTCTAAAGAAAGAGTGGGTCAAACAACAAATTACAGAAACAATCATAATTTCATCCAAGATAATGACAATAATAAGGCAACCAAATGTTGCCAAACACCAAAATGTGTTGGATGCAGTTCTTAGAGGATCTTTTATAACTCTAAATAGCTAGATGAATAAAATAGAGAAAGTGTAGATCAATGAATGCGGCATGAAAATAAAAAGTTAGAAAAAGAACAAATTAAAAACTCCCAACTAAATACCAAATTTAAAATTCTGAAACTCAAAAGAGAGATTAATAAAATTGAAACAAAGAAAGTTATTGAACTAATAAATAAAAACTAAGGTTGGTTTTATTTAAAAAAACAAAATAAATAAATCTTTGGTTAATTTGATTAGGAAAAAAAAAACAAATTACTAACATCTAAAACAAAAAGAGTGAACTTACTATCAATGGAGAAGAATTTAAAGCAATAATTAAGAGATATTTTGCCCAACAATATGTCAACAATTCTGACAATCTAATTGAAATGGATGAATATTTACAAAAATATAAATTGCCCAAATTAGTGGAAAAGAAAATAAATTATTTAAATAACTCATTTCAGAAAAACAAATTGAACAAACCATCAATGAACTCCCTAAGAAAAAATTCCCAGGGTCAGATGGATTTACAAGTGACTTCAACCAAGTATTTAAATAACATTTAATGGCTTAAACTATTTGGAAAAATAGGCAAAAAAAGAGTCCTGTCAAATTCCTTCTATGACATAAATATGGGTGCTGATACCTAGACTAGGTAGAGCCAAAACAGAAAAGGAACACTATAGACAATCTCCCTAATGAATACTGATGCAAAATTTTTAAATAAATTATTAGCAAAGAGATAACAACAACTTGTTAGAAGGATAATTCACTATGACCAAGAGGGCTTTATACCAGGAATGCAGGGCTGATTCAATATATCAAGAAAACTATTACTATAGTTGACCACATCAAGAACACTGCAAACAAATCATATGATAATTTGAATCGTTTCAGATGGACAGTTTGCCTATCAATCTTTAGAGAAGGGAGGAATTTGTGCCTCCAAAAAATTAGAGAACATTATGAAATGCAAAATGAATAACTTTAATTACACTAAATTAAAAGGTTTTTGCACAAACAAAACCAATGCAGACAAGATTAGAAGGGAAGCAGAAAGCTGGGAGAAAATTTTTTTACAGACAGTATTTCTTATAAAGGTCACATTTCTAAAATATATAAAGAACTGAGTCAAATTAATAAGAATACAAGTCATTTCCCAATTGATAAATGGTCAAATTATATGAACAGATAATTTTCAGATGAAGAAATTAAAGTCGTCTGTAGTCATATGAAAAAGTGCTACAAATTGATTAGAGAAATGCAAATTAAAACACCTCTGAGGTACCATCTCACACCACTCACATTGGCTAAGATGACAGGAAAAAATATTGATAAATGTTGGAGGGGATGTGAGACAACTGAGACACCAGTGCATTGTAGGTGGACTTTGTGAAATGATCCAACCATTCTGGAGACCAATTTGGAACTAGACTCAAAAGTTTGTAAAGCTGTGCCTACTTTTAGATTCAGCAGTGCCACTGTTGGTTCTGTATTCCAAAGAAATCCTAAAAGAGGAGAAAGGACTCACATGTACACAAATGTAGCAGCTCTTTTTGTGATAACAAAGAATTGAAAAATGAGTAGCTGTCCATCAATTGGGGAATGGCTGAATAAGTTGTGGTCTATGAAAGCAATGGAATATTATTGTTCTATAAAAAATGATGAACAAATTGATTTTAGAAAGGCCTGGAAAGATCTGCATGAACTTATACTGAGTGAAACATGCAGAACACAACAACAGCAAGACTGACGATCAGTTATGATCGATTTAGTTCTTCTTAGCACTTCAGTAATTTAAACTTTGGATAGAAAATGCCATCCATATCCAGAGAGAAAACTATGGAGACTGAATGTATATCAACACATGCAATATTCAATTTTGGGGGTTTTTTCCTAGTGTTTTTTTTTCTTTTTTCTTCTGATTTTTCTCTCTCAACATGATTCATATGGGAAATTGTAAAAAAAAAAAAATGTAAAAAAATGTATAACCAATGTATAACTAATGTATAACCAAAAATAAATGTTGTTTTACATGTAACAGGAAAAAATGGACAAAAAGAAAAATAATAGAAATAATATATAAAACAAAAGGCTAAAGTTCTTTAAAGTATCTGATAAAGTTGAAAACCTTTCCCTTGATTAAAATAAGAGAAAATAGCAAAATTATGTACAAATTATATATATAATATAATAATTCTATACAATATAATATATATTACACATTATATAATATGATAATTATATATAAATAACAAAATAACAAATTAGAAAGGTTAAATCACAACAAAACCAGAAAAAAGAAAAAATCATAACATAATGTAGTTATATGATTTTTAAAAAACTGAAAACACAAAAGAAACAGACTATCTTCAAAAAGATAAAATTTAATTAAAGTTTAAAAATAAATGCAAAGTAGAGACATTTTAAAAATATTATAAAACATATATATATCAAATACCAAAAACAGTATCACAGGCAATACACCAGAATCTTTTCCCAATAAATCCAAGACTGAAATAAGGTTGCCTATTCTCCTCATTATTATTTGAGATAGTAATAGAGACAAATGCTAACAAAAGAAACAAGATAAAGAAATTAAAAGAATAGGCAAAGCAGAGGTGAAACTGTCTCAGTTTTCTGATAATATGATGGTTAATTGGAAAAACCTAGAAAATCAACAAGCATAGTCATTAACACAAATACTAATTTTAGCCAAGTTTCAGGCTATAAAATAAATCTAAATTCAACAGCATGTCTTCATAATAACAACATTTTCTGATGATTTGTTTTAATTTAGTAAGAATTATTGAAATGCAAATTAAAACAACCTATGACATACCACCTCACATCTAATAGATTAATAAAATGACAGAAGAGGAAAATGATAAATGCTGGAGGTGATATGTGAAAATTGGAACACTAATGCATTGTTGGTAGAGTTTTGAACTGATCCAACCAGTGTGTGGAATGATTTGAGACTATGCCCAAAGGAATATAAAACTGTACATACTCAGCAATTTCACTACTAAGTCAAAAGAAAAAGGGGAAAGAGAAAAGACTCATTTGTACACTTTTTGTGGTAGCAGACTTGGAAACTGAAGAGATGTCTATCAATTAGGGAATGGCTGAACAAGTTGTGCTATTTGATTGGGATGCAATGCTAGTGCTATAAGAAATGATGAAGGGGATGGTTTCAGAAAAGCAAACTGAGCAAAAGTTGGAGAACATTATATACAGCAACAAATATTTCAACAACACCAATTGTAAAAGACTTAGATACTCTAATTAAGATAAAAATCCAAGACAGTTCCAAAGAAATCATTATGAAAAAAATAAAGCTATTCACCTCCCTAGAGAAAATGAATGCACTGAGTGCAGAAAGAAGTATTTTCCCTCTTTTTTCTTGTTCCCTCCTCCCAATATGGCTAACGTGGAAATGCATCTTGTATAATGTGAATTGCATATCTTGCCTTCTCAATAAGTGTAGAAGATGAAACAAGGGGAAAATTTGGAATTGAAAATAAAATATTTTAAATGATGCATTTAGTAATTACAAAGAAGCAGGGAAAGGTCTCTATGAATTGATACAAAGTGAAATTAATAGAGCAAAGAAAACAACATAAACAATAAATGCAACATTGCAGAAGGATAAAAAAAATAGCATACCAAAAAATCCAAAGTAAATGCAACAAAATTATGAAGATCAAGTGGAATCAATGAAGAGATATGGAAAATATATCCTCAACCTATTTCTTCCTGGAGCTAGGAAGTTTATACATACTATATGTTGCAGCACATGTTTTTGAATTTTGTCAGTGTATTGATTGGTCAGTTATGCTTTATATTTTCTTTAAAAAAGATTCTATTAGTCATAAGAGATTGTGCTCAGGGCCTTTCAGAGAGAGAAATGCATGGGATACTATAATGATATAAGAAACAAATAATATTATTAAAAATTTGTTAAAATAAATAAATATTTAAGTCATTCCCTTATACTTTTCCAGGACTCTTACACTTTATTCCCATCCCCTGTTATCTAGTGAAAGGGGCCTTTTTGCTTCTCTAGCATATAAAACTGCATCTCCAAACTTTATGCTTTTGAAACATCTTTTCTTCATGCCCTGAGTGTTCTTCTTCTGACCCTTGCCTGTTGGCTTTTCTGGCTTCCTTCAAGATTTATCTCAACACATTTCCTGTTGTAATCTTTTTCTAAACATGACCTCATCTACTATCACTCCACAAATCTCAATGCTTTTCTTCTGAGTTTTTCTTCTTTTATAATATATGTGTGTGTGTGTGTGTGTGTGTGTATGTGTGTGTATTCTATCTCTATCTATACATTATATATTTATATGTGTTTTATATATATATATATATATGTATGTATGTATATATACATATATCTTTGTTTATTTCTGTTAATTTCCATTAGAATATGAACTCCTTGAGAGCAGGGAGTATGTTTTGTTTCTTTCTTTCTTTTTATCCCTGGTATTTAGTAAAGTGACTGGAAACACTAAATGTGCTTACTAAATGCTTGTTGACTATATATAAAATGCAACATATTTAATGGTAATTTTATTAATGTGCCCTTGTCATAAAAATGACATTAGTGTAAGTACTTATGTTCAATTTCTGAAGATAGATCTTATCTTTTAAGATACCTGGACTATAAAATTCTATAGGCACATAGGTAATAGGCAAATCCACAATAGAAAGAGCACTAGAATTAACAATCTACCATCCCCAGCTCTATCCTTTACTACATGAATGACCTCAGGAAAGTGACTTTGCCTTTCTTGGAACAGTTTCCTTATCTTTAAAATGGAGGGGCTGGACTAAATGACTTCTAAAGTCTCTTCTAGCTCTTTCTGTGATACTGTGAAGTATATACTTACAATGAGAATGTTAGAAAATGAAAGCCTGGCTTGCCTTTTATTTTCTGTATGACAATATAGACTAACACTAAAAGTTATGTTTCAAAAATCTTGTTTCAAAAAATACTTGTGGAATTTCTGTCTAATGCTACTAATGTGCTGATGAACACTTAGTTGTTTTTGCCATATTTACCTCAAGGGACCAAAAGTGCTAAAGATTCCCTAATTAGAATGTATAATTTTTTAAAGTCCTGTTAAAAATTTTAAACTAGAAACCTCTAAACTGTTAATCTTTCATGTATACTTAAAGAAACAAAAATCTTCAAAAATTCCTCTTTTCTCAAGAGTTTAAATTCTAAATTAGATTTCTATTTATAAAAAAGAACATTTTTCTGTAAAATATTTAAAATTTTGTTTTAAAATACTGATCATTCTCAAAATACTTTATTCAATAGACTTTTAAAAAAATCTCTTTCTTAACATAGTGTCAACTGGCTTGCAAATACGTTGTGATCTCCTAGATTGTCCTGTAAGGACAGTCCAATCACCTCCAACCTCTTACTTATTTTACTATATTTCAATAGATTAAATGTCCTAAATAAGTTATGAAATCTATATTTTTAAATTTTTATCATATTAAAAAGTTGTTTTTAATTTTTTATTTAATTTTGTAAAAGCACACCGTCTAGAAGAATATTAAAGAGCAGGAACTATGTCAATTTATATTTCAAAATTTCTTCACAAGCATATAGTTCTAGATATTTTTATTTTTTTAATGTCATTAAGAATAATGTAACTCAAAACTAATAGTAAAACTAAACATAGCAAAAGAGATAAAAGCCAAATCCCTCTTTATTAATGATTAAACTCACTAGATATAACTTGTAAAATGGGGATAATACTTCTATAATTACTTCATAGAGTTGTTGTAAATAGAGTACATTTTAAATCTTAAAGTTATATGTAAATATGAATAATTAAATTTTAATAATTTTTGTTTTTTCATACTAGTTACAAATTATAATAATCTTTATCATATTGGTCTATCTACAATTTAATCTATGGAATATCTTTTTTAAAATCTATGTTCTTTAACATATATTGACAATGAGTAGTAATGAATAATTTATTATTCATAATTAGTAATTTGCTCATTAGTAATTTGTATGACTAATTTTAGTATTAGAGAAAAGATGAGGAAATGTCCTTTGCTTCACTTATAGAAGAAATGGAGAAGTGTAGGTGTGAAATGTTGCTCATGCTGTCACATACATATAAAACTAGTTGTTTTCGCTTAACTTTTTTTCCCTTTATTATAAAGGAGAGTTTCTCAAGAGGAAAAAAGGGGTAAGGAGGGTGGGAATCCAGAAATATCCATGATGCAAATATCAAAATTCACCAGCAAAATCTATTTTTAAAAATATTAGACAAATTAAAAGTTTATTATCTACAATAATACAATTAGACACGTCCATCAATTTTCATATTTACATGTACATATATACAATTTTTATGCAGTAAATGCAAATAAACCTGCAAAGTCAATGCCTTCTTCTCATTGTGTGGAATCTTCATGTGGCCTCTAATTTTAATCTCTATTATGGGGCTTTTTGTGTGTGTGTGAAACCAAGAACATTTGATTTTTATTGATTTTAAGTGCAACAAATTTTTTCAGGGTTTTTTTTTTTAATAATTAATTTTATCAATCACTAATTTAGGTCAAAGAAAACATTCCAATATCAAACCCATTAGACACAACTCCTCTTATTTTCTTTTTGTAATCATAAACACTGTATTCATTTTATTATAAAGTTTACAGATCATTTAATATTAGAAAATAATTTCAAAAAATAATGTCTCATTTGCCACATTTCATAATGTTTTTCATATTTTATAAATAGTAGCCTTTTGTTGTTTTTAAATATTATCACATAATATTTCACATAAATCATAGTTAATCCTTTGGGATTATGCCAGATTTTTCAGTTTTTATATTTTTCACAGCTTTGAAGAGCTATTGCCATGCTAGCTTTCTAGAGATTTCAGTTTTAGCAATAATTTTCTAGAGTGACCAACACTATGGGGAAATCTGTGCTAATTGTTAAAAAAAAAAAGACTACAACTGAGTTATTTGCAGTAATGTCATGCTAACTTCCAACTCAATAAGACCAAAAAAATCTCAGGAGAGTGCCCTGCTAATAGCTTCTTACTGACCTTCTTGCATCAAGCTCTATTGCTGACTGGAGGCTCAGTGGTGAATATGCCAAATGAGGTGTGAAAATACTGATTTTTTAAAAGGCAATGATTCTGACTCATCTAAAGGCATGAAGAAGGAAATTAATCACACTACCTGTATATATATATATGTATATGCACACACATATATATGTATGTGTATTTTTTCTTAATTAGGAATTTCTCTTAAAGGGAATTCGTGAATGTTCTAGTAGATTAATTATGCCAAGTTGAGCAATTGTCAAATATATAATTTGTTGCCAAATCATCCCTAGTATATTAATATTTTGAATAATTCTATACTTTTAATAAACTCTAATTTTTTACTCTTATAATTAAATTTGTAATATGTAAAAGAACAATAAAGCATGATTGATATAAAAGAAATTATAAAAGTTGATATCATTCAGTATGTTTTATGTTGCACTTCGTGTTATATTATGCCCTTTTCCCACTTACATTTTTTGTATTACCCATGGAGACAGCCTAGTGTCACTTTTCTTTCCTCTTCATTATTGAAATTCACTTTTAAAAAAATTCTATAACCTTTATGCACTTTTAAATTGCAAAAATTTATGCAATTTTAAACTACAAAAATAAATTATGGAATGATGATTTCCAAGCATGGTCAATAGCATGTCATCATTTCATAACATCTTCTTTGTTCCAGGAATGCAAACTGTACACATATACAATGTGGGAATTATATTTTGAAGTACAAAGACTGTTACATGAGATAGGAGGCTGATTAAGAGAAGGTTTGAAATGAAAATTTGATCTCTTTCATCATTTTAGTTAGTTGGTAATTGGGTGACTTTCTCCTAGTTCAGAAGTGATTAACTCTATTAAAACTAAAAATTACTAAAAGGAAACTTCCTTTTAAAATATTTGAATTCTAAGTTCAAGGGAAACTCATTTAAAAATAAAGAAAAAAATTAAGAAAGCTAGAATAGAAGTAAAAGATGTTAAATAACTGGAAAAGTAAAAGGCATAATAGAGAGCTATGAATGAAATATTTTCTAAAGAAGGGACTGCTGAATCAACACTGACCAGTGCACTTCATCATAATTATCAGAACATAGTAGTGCCAAGGGATTTATAAAAATCCCACTCAGCAAATAATTGCCCTGCTGTTAGGCGATAGTCAGAGTGTTAACACACTGTCACAGTCCAGCGTTTAGTAAGATATTCAACATTCAATTACTCTTGCTGAAAACTAAAAGGAAACACAATCATTTCTCAGCTGTAGCAGCTTTGCTTCCACAGGAAATCTGAAGAATAGTCTTATTAACTCTCATGTATTGTTTCTCTGGAATGTAAAAGAATGTTTTGGTGATATTAGGGAATTGTAAAGAAAACATTTACTATAGATTTTTATCTGCACAAAGCAAATGTTTTCCAATTATGCAGATTCATATTTTTCCCTTTTTACTTTTTCCATGTAAGTAAGCAAAATAATGAAACAAATATTTAGCAACAAGTATTGGACAAGTATAATCAATCAACAAGTATTTATTAAGCATTTACTATGTGCTAGACACTGAGGATACAAATGCAAAGAGTGATGTTTTTGGAGAGTTTTAAGGTACCTCTAGATGTAGAAGCATGCTTCTGAAGGACTTCTCATGGAGTATTTCAAGGGCCCTTAACATTGGAGATTATCAACCTTGAGATATGTTTATACAATTTTTAAGCATTATTTTTTGTCTCAGTCTCAATCATTCAATGTGAATTATGCTGTTCTTTGTTCCATTCTACCAGCCCATAGATGTCTACCTGTTCCACTAACAATTTAATCACTGTAACTGGCATCAAGATCTGCCACAGAAAGAAATGCAAGTTTATAGTTTCTTTCCTACCATCTAGCTCTGAAATAACCATGCACGCTTTCCTTGAGGCTCCTGAGAATTTTAAATCTTGGTTACTAAGAGAAGAATAATCGAGGTTACTACAGAGGAGTTTAAAAAACAACAAACAAAATAGAAAAGTTACAAAGTCTAATTCTACAAGCTTTTGTTAGAATAAATGTACAGTTTCTGTCCTCACAAAGCTTACATTCTACTTTAGGATAAAACATGTACATAGATAAATATAAACTATATGCAAAGTAAATACAAAGAAATGAGGGAAGTATAGGAAAGAACAGGGATTAGAAAATATCTTATGTATAGGGTATGGATTAAGCTAAACATTGAAAGAAGTAGAGAATATGAAGAGTCCGAGGTAGGCAAGAAGGAAAAAAATAAAGTTTATTAAAATATAGAATCTGGACTCAATTCCCTTTGAGTTGGATCATAAGACAATGGCCAAGTCAGTTTGATTTAGGATTTCCCCAGAACCCCTTAAAATCTGATCACAGAACCATCTGACAGAGGAAGGCTATCTCTCATCTGGACCCAACCAGCCTCCCTGGAACTTTGGATCACCCTCCATTGACTTTGTAGTTATGACCTTCCTTATTTTCCTGGAAGCTTATTTGTTATCTGTTAGGATTCTTACAAGGTGCTAAGTCGGTTGCCTAATTTTGGCATCATGCTTAGCAGTTCTCTGGTTCACTAATGTATTTAGTACTCATTGGAGTTCTACAAGATTCACAAGTCAGAGAGGAGTCTGGGAGATTCACACGTCCAGGAGATTCATAAATCAGCATTCAGTCAAGGAGATTCACAAGTCTGGGAGAGTCACAAATCAGGAACCTACAATCCCACTCTCGGAGGAGGAGTCAGATTCATTCTAAATATCACCTTTGTGCTGGCTGGAGGCTTTGGGATTTGGAAGAAGAGAGGCTGAAGCTGGAAGAGGCAAAGGACAAGCTGCAAGGGCTCTTGGAACCAAGGAGAGAGATAAGTCTCCAAGGAAACCTAACCGGGCTATTTTGGAAGAGACAATAAAGGACTGGACTTTAACTCCTAGCTGCATTTGAGGTGATTATTACACTGAACTGAAAGGAAGGCTGCCTCCAGAAGCTTCCCTGGGAAACCTGCTCCCAGAGAACAATTATATTTTAGAGAAGAACATTACAGTTATCCATTCTATCTTTTTTTTTTTTTTTTTGAAAAGGACCAATGACACAAAAAGGAATGATGTTTTGATTCATTGGATTTAAGTGAGGCAGAATTATGCAAAGCTGTTAGCCTGACTCTCTCTTCCAGAGTCATCAATTCCAGTGCCAAAAAGTCAAGATTATTAGAGATGGCTCAGGATGCAGTATATGATCATGGCATTTTTTGTGTCTTACCAAACTCTAAGTGCCCCATCACCTTCATGGTCATTGAAACAAATTGTTCTCATCCATTCATTCTGCCCAGGAAGTCTTCACATGCTTAGAGTAGATATTCCTAACTATTGAGGGCTTCGTGGTCTGCTAGCTATGTTCAACCTAGCTATGGGTTTTGAGCCCATCTACTGAGATAGTTTTACTGGGATATGACCATTACACAAGTTACAGCTTCTTGGAGCCACAGGTGAAGGTTGGGTGGCAAGTGAACCCTGCAGGTAGATGAACAATCCTGAAAAAGGTTTGGCAAGCTCTCCCATCAGACATACTGCTCATTCCTGAATAACCCATATAAACCAGGAGCTTATTTAAATAGCAGTGGATGTATTAAGCAAAATTATCATCTTGGATACATTAACTAGAAAGAGTCTATGTAGTCCCAAAGATTCCTCCCTTAGGCTTCAAGAAATAGTGCATCATTCTTATAGTTGTTCCTTTATATTCCCGGCATTTTAATGTCTTTAAATAGGAGGCAATCAACTTCATGAGACTCACTCATTCCTAATGTGTCATGAGTGTTGATACCTCATCCCTATCTAGAGATGTCACTAGGGCAATATTACACAGAAGGGTCAATTGAAATTGTTGGTCCAGGGCCAAAATAAAGGTCAGTTAAATTACATAAGGAATAGATCAAAGAAAGAGAATGAATCTAAGAGCTGTTAGAATTTGCCATTGTCCTTTCTTCCCAATCTTCTGGTTGTGTTTTTTTTTTCCCTGAGGCAATTGGGGTTAAGTGACTTGCCTAGGGTCACACAGCCAGGAAGTGTTAAATGTCTGAGAGTAGATTTGAATTCAGGTTTTCCTGACTTCAGAGCTGGTGCTGTGCCACCTAGCTAACCCCCCCCCCTTTTTTTTTTTTTTTGGCTGAGCAAGTTGGGTAAATGACTTGACCAGGGTCATACAGCTAGGAAGTGTTAAGTGTCTGAGACCAGATTTGTATCTGGCTGGAGTAAATGCCAATAAATTCCATCTATTTATCTTATTTCTTTTTTCCTAAGAAAATCATTAACAACTTATGCTTGGTTCCATTCATTGTGAAGCCCAATTCCTCTGCCTCTTTCTCTAGGTAACATCTTAACCTAGTTTTTCAAAGGGGACTTAATGGATCCTTTCTCTCTCATTCTGCTTCTTCCATGGATCAACAGATAATTGCTTTCTCTTCCTTTTCTTTTATTCTTTCTCTTTATTTTTCCATCTCTTTTTGTTTTTTTTTTTAATTTCTCTTTCCCATCTGAAACACTCTTCTAACTCTTAGTTTATCTGCAGATCTTGTATGACTGATATTCCTTGAATCCAATAAATTATCACAACTTCTCAGACTCTCATGTACCACCACATTCCATAAAAGACTGGGTCATAAATGTACAAGAATGAATTCCACTGTATGTTCAAAGTTGTGCTTGGACTATACACATTTTGTCTGACTGCCACATCATCAGTTCTTCCAACTGAAGATCACTTTCCATCATTCTCCAGCTAGAGAAACTTTAAACTATAATATATATTCCATTTATATTTAACTTCTAGTAAGTCCTGTACCAGGGAACCAATCCACGATGTTTAATATCAATTTTCCCTCATCACTCCCTAGTAAAATAGAGGAATCCATGTATATGGCTGACAAACCTTTTAATTTTTAGTCATACAGCAATAAATAATTGACAAGCATTTATTAAGCACTTGTCCATTAAGCAGGGGTGAGGAAGGAGTGCATTCCAGGTATAAGGGATAGCAAATTAAAAAGCAAGAATGCCTTAAAGAAGGCATTAAAGAAAGGAGACATACATAATAATGTTGGAAAACTAGGTAAATAAACTAGAACAGCAACATCGTTTGATGAAGAATTCAAAACAACATACCTATTCTCAGAAATACAATGACCCAAAAGTACTAATGATGAAACATACTATCCATATTTGGAAAAAGAATTGATATTGGTTGAATATAGACTGAAGCATACTATTTCCCATTTTCATTTTTTTCTTTTGAGTCTTCTTTTACAGATTTACTAATATGGAAATGTTTCACATAATTTCACAAGTATCTGATTGTTTATCATCTTGATGGGAGGGCACAAAAGGAAGGAAAGAAAGAATTTGAAATTCAAAACTTTAAATAAAAATGTTAAAAAAAAAAAACATTGGAGGGGGAGAAAGGAAAAGGAGGTAAGGGTCAGAGGTGCAAGATTTTAAAACCAAGCATTGGAATCAATATTAAATCTTTTAGGCAATAGCCTACTACTGGAATTTACCTAGAAGGGCATGACATGTACTTTAGGAAAGTCACTTAAGCAACATTTTGGAGGAAGGATTAGAGTAGGGAGAGTAGACATGAGGTAAGGAGCTATTGCAATAGAATAGGTGAGTGGGTAAAAGCATTTAAGTGGCACAGTAGATAGAGTACCAACCTTGAAATCAAGAAGACTTGAGTTCAAATCTGGTCTCAGACACTTAACACTTCCTAATTGTGTGATCCTGGGAAGTCACTTAATCCCAATTGCCTCAGCCAAAAAAAAAAAAAAAAAAATGGTGAATGGGTGATTAGAGTCTAAATTAACCATGGTCTTGGCTTGTGAGTAATGGGAAGGTAATAAATGAAAGGATTGTTGAGGAGATAGTCAGAAATGACAACATATAGCAAGTGACTAGGTATGTGAAGAGGGAGAGTGAGGAGATGGGGGAACCCGAGTGAATCATGTGATGGTAATGTTTTCCAGAGAGATATCCAGAAGATGGAATGGAATTCTATTTTCTTTATTCAAGTAGGAGAACAATTAAAATTTCCCAGGTAGATAAGGACATATTGTAAAACCAAAAAGTTGCAACAAAGACAATTCTGCCATATCCTTTTTAAAAAATATTGATTAATCTGTTCAAATGTGTTTGTCATGCATAGATTGATTCACTACTGAATTTTAAGTCTGCTTATTTACAGATTATTTCAGACCAACAATTTAATATTTCTTGTAGAGGTAATTATACATCAAACATATGTTAAATGCTACTGGTAGTATTAAATGCTAGCTGTTATTATTTTGGCATTCATCTAATAATTGTGGTGCTTTTCAAATTTTATATAAAGAAAGATGAAGATTCAAATCAACAAGAATTTGAAAAAAAAAGAAATGTATTGAATGCAGAAAATAACAGATTTATGAGAAAAGTGTTATAATAGTGAGGCCATCATGTTCATCTTTAGCAAGTCACTCTTTATTCACGCTTAGTTTCTGCATTTTGTAATAAACATCCTCAGAATGACTAATGGAACCCTCCATCTTCTGGATGACACTATCTCAGAATGTTGTTTCCAGGAATGCAGTGTAATAAAAATGGTTCAAAAGAAGTACTCAAGAGTTTCTTGTTTATTACTTTCTCAGAATCATTGAATCTCATTGTTGGAAAAGATTTCAGAGGTCAGCAAGAACAACCTATATCTGAGTATTTTTTATATACACAGCAAGTAGTCTTTCAGCTTTCTCTTGAAGATCTTCAGTAAGGGAGATATTTGCCATATCCTTTAATAAAAAATTCCCATTTTAAAAAATAAAAGCTATCACATAGTAGGTTTTTTTAGTTTTTTTTTTCATAATATATGCATAGTTTTCAGCATTCAACCTTGCAAATCTTTTGTTTCAAATTCCCACACACACACATGCCCCTTAGGCAGCAAGTAATTCAATATAGGGTAAATATTACATAGAGCTTTAAGAATTATATTTTTGCAAACCACTTAATTCTATCTTCATTATATCTAAGTAATCATTATTAACATCCTTATTTTACTAAGAAGGAAACTGAAGCTCTTAGAGGTTAAATAACTTGTCCAAAGTCACACAATAACAACAAAACCTAATCAGAACAATTAACCACACCATCAAGTCATAGGATATGAAATATTTTGCTGCTGTTATTGTTCAATTGTTTCAGTCATGATCAACTCTTCATGACCCCATTTTTGAAGATTTCTCAGCAAAGATACTATAGTGTTTGCTATATTCTTCTTTGGCTTATTTTATAGATGAGGAATGAGGCAAAGAGGATTAAGTGATTGACATTGGATCACACAGCTAGTAAAAACAGATTTGAACTCAAAAATAAGAGCCCAATGCTCTATACCATGCCATCTAGTTGCCCAAAATAAATATTTACTGAATTGAATTGTCTTCTTTTATACTCTCATCCTCTAATATGCCTTACATTTATACATACATATATATATATATATATATGTATTCATGGAAAATGTTGCAAAAAATATATGCTGAAAAGAGATTTTTTTTGTTGGAAGAAAAATGGAAAATATAATGTGACATTCTAATTTGTTTAGGAGGCATGTATATTTATTGTATATGTACTTGTGACTGAAGCAATAAATGAATAAGTACTGTATTTCCATGTAAGCATAATTAACTTGCTAATGCTATATATTCAGAGGGACATATATGCAAAGTACTTTACAAACTTTAGTCTTATATAGTGTTAGTATCTAGTAGAAAAATGAAGATTTTAATTACTATTGTTTTACTTTTAAATAGTGGTGTTCAGTTATAGAATGGTATGCTTAACATTAAAATACTCATATTGTCATTTCATAGATAAAAATTATAGTCTTGTGTTTCTAAATGTGTAATTCCAAATATATTATAAGAAAGTAGACATATTTAAAATATTTGTGGATTTGCTAACATTTTTCCTATTAGATAATAGGGTTACTTAAATCTACATATTATTACAGATTATATTGGATATCAATCAGGGTAGTAGGAATTAAGGCCTTACCTATTGATGGTGTCCATAAAAATAAAGTTCTACTAGGACAAAACATAGACAAAATAGAGTTTTTCATTGGCATTTTCTTCCTTCGCCCTCTTTAAAGATTCTTTCACCTCTTATGGGATCTCTTCCTTCCCAGATAATTGGGACCCTCTAGCACTGTAAACTTTTGCACATTGGCCTCTCTCCCTGAGGGCAAGCCATGTGTTTTGAACCTATTTTTCTGCTATCCACCATCAAAACCCACTTTAAAGTAGTTTGGAAAGAATCTGATGAACATGAGACTTAATAGCAGGTAATGCTTAATATCATGCACCTAAATTATTTTCCTTTAATTCTCTTGAAACTAAAGAAATATAAATCTAAAGATTTTATTTTAGACATTGGTGATAAATAATTGGGAAGATACTCTGAAGCTGAATATTTTGTCAGCATCCATATCACATCATGGAGGCAGATTCTTATTATGTCTTTCTATAATAATATCCTTATGGTAGTTGTCATAGTGTACATCTATATTCAAGTAAATGTAAAAAAAACCATATATTCATAACAAAAGAATTATTGTCCATTCTTAAGGTATTCTAAACAATTAGTATTTAATAAATATAAATTCAGAGAGAAGGCTAAAAACAGAGAAAAGCTATGGCATTTATAATTTTAAAAACATAATCATCACATCTTAGGTTTGGAAACTACCATTTTCCTTCTTTCTTTTTATTTTGCCTCTTTTATCTTTTCCTTTCCTTTCTATTCCTTTCCTTTTCTTTCCCCTTATTCAACTCTTCATTTTTCTTCTCTAATTTTCTCTTTCACTATAAGATATGATATTATGTGGATAATATAAGTCACTGTTGAGTAGAATACTACTAACAGTCAAACATAGGTAGATGATACAGTGGGTGGAGAGGCACATCAACTGACATGACTATTAGCTATATACAAAAACTGACATTTAATATTCAAACTACTTGTAACAATATTCATTCCTCCAAAATGAAACCAGTACAAACCATGCTTATTTACATTCTCATTTTTTCTATCTCACTGTAAATCCTTTTTGATTGTACTACCTCTGTGAATCTAGAAAAGACAGTCAAACATCGAGTATATTTTCTGTTTTTTCCTAAAAAAATTTTTTTACCTACATGTTATATATATTGCATAAAACCTTGAAAGCACTGGGGAAATTTGTTGTGCAACACTAGCCCTTAATTTACAGATCTAAGAAATATTCATACTAGTACTAGAAATATTAATGACTGAAAAAGATTGACTGTTCAGAAAGACAATCTGCTTGGAAATAACCCATTTGAATGGTTGAATTGGTGCACCATATGGATATAGCATCAATCTTTAACATATCTGTGGGATACAGCATGCCTCAGTAGCTCAGCCATTGACTAGATTAAGAATTCTGTTTGGGATAGTATTGGGAATGTAACCATTGTGGCCATGTCCTTGAGATAAATAATAGAGGGTTAGTACCAGAATTAGGAGCTTTCAAATGAGACATCAACAGCTCAGATTAAAGCATTTTTAAAATTCTTTAAGTCCTGAGGTGGAACCTAAATATGAGGGATAAAGAGGCTAAATTTGGAGGATCAAATACCTGGGAAGTAGGGATTTAAAGGATTTATTATTTCTGGATTTATGGAAGAATGAACTATAGCTGGACCCGACATATTTTATCTTTGACAGTTAGTTTCCACATCAATATGCATGTGTCAGTTTTAAAATAAGCTAGTAATAGTATTCTATTTCATAGAATTATTGCATTCAATTCAAAATGTTAGTAAAGTATTTCAAAAATGTACAAGTAGTCTAACAGACAGGCTAAAAAATATTCTTCATCTAGAAAACTGCCTATGGCTCACAACATTTGTATTGGCACTGGTCATACTTAATAGAATCTCAATGAGTATCACATACAACTCCCTCTTCAGTATGGTACTAAAAATACAAGGTAAAAAAGTCACTCATTAAGAGCTCAGTAATCAGCTAAGGCTAGGATCACTATATACCAGAAATAGTTCCCATAGTGATTTATAACATGACGGGGAGATAATAGGATCATAAAAAAGGCTAGACTGAGGAGAGCCACAACTTAGTCCACATCAAGACCATACTTGTACCAGAAGTAGTACTGAAACTGCAGGTAGACTAAGAGGCAATCCTTTTATTCCATCTCTCCTTATTTATTTCTCACCCTAAATCAATAGGTTTATGACCTTTCTGGTTTTCCCTCTCTTCATCCCTCAGTTCTTTCCCAGGCCATCATCCTAATGTGCCAATCTTGATTCTTTAATTTAAGCAGTTCAACCCAGTCTTATAAAATTTTCTTCTCAAATTCTTTGCTCAAATTTTAGTCTGTAGTAGATCAAAGCTAATTAAACACATTATCTTCCATTTCTTCTCACTTCATTCTTTATCAAAATCTTTGCAATCATAATTTTATCACTCACCTACACTCTCCCATTTTATCATTGCTCCTTGAATTATCATATTTAATGAATTTTCCTCAATTCTTCAACATGGATGGCTTCCACCTTTTCCTAAATACTCTTTGTTCTTTTCATGTAAGATTAATTTTTTCAGTAAGTTTGGCAGCCATATGCAAATCTTTGACTGTATGTAGTAGGATAAAAGATAATAGAGAGAGGAATTTCAGAGTTCTGGGTCATGAAGGTGAAATATTTATGAATAAGTTGCTTAAGATACAACAAAAGCATGACACTGTCCAACAGTATTTGTTATATAGCTAGGCATTTAAGCTTTAGAGAAGGAGATAGGAGTGAGAGACCAATAAGAGCTATTTAAATGTCTGATTTCTTGATTTCACATCCTCAAATCATTCTCACAATCTAGCACCTAGTGAATTGCAAGAAAGGTAACATTAATATATTTAGGATTTAATAACAATAATGAGAATAGCAAGACATCCTGCAAAATAAAGGTATAAAATTGATATAAGAGATACAGTCATAGATATAGATATAAATGTTTTAACCAGACTTAAGGACACAAAGTACTAAAAGGAACGTTGGAGATAAGACATAGAATAGTAACTAAGATTCTTTTAAGTTGAATTAATTTCAACTTAATTTTTGCTAGCTATTTATTAAGAAATTTTATTTTTAATGCATGATAGTTAAAAGATAGTAAAGGGATAATTTTGGGAACACAATAGAATTTTTTTTATCTCATTGTTCTGTCTCCTATAAGAATTCTGACAATGAATAATAATTCCATCTGTACTATGTATTAGACAGGATAATAAAAAGTATAATGTTAAAGAGAGAGGAAATAAAATATAAAAGGCAATAGCTAATTCATTTTCCATGCTAGTTCAGTTCTTGGCCTTTCCTGAGATTACCACCAGAAACAAAGTATGTGGCAATTTTGTGATGTCTATGCCATTGGTAGTAAACACAAATGAACAAACCTGAAGCCTAATTACTTAAAATGGAGGTCCACAAATCAAAGGCTAAGTTCTTATTCACTGAAGTTTCTCTCTTGAAAAAGCAAACATTTCTAAGGTAGTATAAATGCCAAATAATTTCATTTTAGTCATCAATATAGATAAAAATCTGATTCTGCTTACCTTCTAGGAATGTTGCAGGAATAAATACAGCAAAAATCCTTTGAGTTTTGATATAAATTTAGCTTGAGTTCTTGCTTTAAAATTTCTTTGAGTATTTGTAGATCCATTCTCTTAGAGATAGTCTAATTCCATCTTTCCTATAAACATTGATCAGTTAAATGACCAATGCAGTAACATTCACTAAACATTTAAACATCCCAAAAATACTTAAAATTTTCACCTGTGGCTAAAAATTTGAATTTCTATATATCTATAATAGAATTTCTTTTTAGTTCAAGATAGGGAAGAATCAACAAATGTAGAAAATGCTTAAGTGTCAGATGACAGTTATGAGGCAATGAGAACTCAGTTCTCAAGATATCTGAAAGGGGAAAATACTAGGAATTTGGAAAAAATCATCAATCTTATTTTTAGGGGTATCTATTTTCCTGCCTTTTATAAAAATTAAGTGAGAATTATTCATATATACAATGAGAGTTTCCTTGAGAAAGTTTGAAAATAACAAGTAAACATTTTGAACACAAGTCTAGAATAGACCACAATTTTTGGTATCAAATTTACTAAAAAATACAAAGAATATAAGATTCTGATTTGGCTGTTCTCAACAATACAATGATCCAAGACAATTCTAAAGGACATGATAAAAACTGTTATCCATTTCCAGAGAAAGAGCTGATGATGTCTAAATACAAATTAAAGGATATTTTTTGAACTTTATTTTTCTTGTGGATTTGTTTGGGGGGTTTGGGGCTTATGTTTTCTTTTATAACTTGATTACTATGGAAATGTTTTGCATGAATGCATATGTTTAGTCTATATCAAAGTGCTTGTCTTTTTTATGCAGGGAAAAGAAGAGGGAGAAACACGAACTTTTAAAACTGTAAGTTTTAAAAACAAATGTTAAAGTTTGTTTTTACATGTAACTGAGGAAAAAGAAAATGTCAGATAAATTAAAAAAGAGAAGAGAATTCCAATATTCTATTGTATTCATTTTTTTTTAACTCTAGGAAAAAAAGGAAAAGAACAAGTATTTACAGAGTATTTACTATGTTCCAGAAACTGTGCTAGATACTTTATTATCTCATTTCATCCTCACAACAACCTTCTAAGATAGAAGCTATTATTTTTCCATTTTATATTTGAGGAAACAGAAACATGCAGATTAAATGATTAGCCCAGAGTCATATAACTAGTAAATATCTGAGGTTGGATTTTCACTAAGGTATTTCTGACTCCAAAGCCAGTGTTTAATACACCATGCCACTTACTTAGCTGCCTCTATATAGGCAAATGAAGTAGGAAAAAAAAAAAAAAGAAATTATAAAGTAAAAAATAAAGCAAAATGTTGCCTTAATGCAGGAATGGGGAAACTTTTTTATGCCGAGGGTTATTTGGATATTTACAACATCAATCATGGTTCATACAGAATTATCAGCTTAGAAAACACAAGCAGTAGGGAATTTGTTAGCTTTCAATTCATCAGTGCCTGTGGTTGCTTTATCAAATGATTTTGCAGTCCTTATATGATAGACGAGCTAGATATTCCCCACATCTGCCTTAAAGCCTTTTTTTTTCTAATAACAGTCTTTCATTCATAGATAAATAGATAGACAGACAGATAAATGGATTTAGAGATATGTCAAAATTATATGAATCTCTGACAATGAAAAAAGAACTAACTAGGGCGGCTAGATGAGGCAGTGGATAGAATACTGACCTGAGTTCGAATCTAGCCTTACATATTTAACACTTACTAGCTGTGTGAGCCTGGGAAAGTCACTTAAGCCCATTTGCTTCACCAAAAACAAACAAAAAGAAATAACTATGTTCTATGACATTCTTATTATTAGTAATGAGCCAGATATAAACAAAAATATGTATCTTCACCAAATATATCATGAATTATGTCCATTTAGGAGAATAATAAGAAGAGAGGTATTATAAACAGTGAGTTTCTCCAAATATTCCTATTTATAGGTAATTCTAATTATATTAACCTAAATCTACACATTAAAAATGTTATGAATACAAAATATGAAAAATATGAATATAAAAATATGATATGAATGCTTAGTTGTGGTGTTCTCTTCTTTAATATAATAGTTCTCTGGGAGCAGGTTTCTTGGGGAGGGTTTCTGGAGGCAGCCTTAATTTCAGTTCAGAGTAATAATCACTCCAAATACAGCCAGCTGATAAAATCCAAACATTTATTTCTTATCTCTTTCCTTGGTCCCGAAAGCTCTCATTGCTAGTCTTTTGCCTCTAGCTCAACTCCGAATGTCTCCAGTCAGCACCAAGGTGAAAGTTGGAATGAATCTGTCTTGCCTCCAAGAGAGAGAGATTCTGTCTCTAAATCTCCCAGAGTGCTCTGCATCTGTCCCAGAATGCCTCTGTGTCTGTCCTAGAGTGCTCTTTGGCCATAAGAGCTTCTTGCTTATATGAGCTCTCCAAAGGTGTGAACACAAGCATTGTTTCTACCGTGTTTCCCCGATAATAAGACCTATCCCAAAAATAAGCCCTCCCCTTACTGTGTAAGATTCCTCTAAAATAAGCCCTCCCCCCAAAATAAGCCCTATTAAGATTGCTACTGTAGTGAAGGTGATCCCCTGCGCTACACGCTACATTACGGTACCCTCTGTATGCACCGTCCTCCCTCTCCCTCCCCCCCCCCACCATGAAATGCACACCACGCTCCTGCATCCAATCAGAGCTGCAGCAGTGAGCACGTCATCCTGTTCTTCCCCAGTGATTTGATTGCTGGCGCCATTGAGAACAGTGCCGCGGAGGAGAGCTGAGGCAGAACAACATAAAAACCCGATATGTAAGCAGGAGTGAGGGGGCATGATGGAGGATAAAAGGGGCACGATGGAGGATAAAAGAAGAACTCAGGGGGCATGATGGAGGATAAAAGAAGAACTCAGCCAGCACTCACCACACTAAAGAAATGAAGAACTTCCTTGTAGAGAGAAGAATAGATCAAGTAATGATTCCTGCAGGAATGACTGCCTATCTCCACACCCTTGATATTGCAATAAACAAGCCATTCAAGGACCATTTGCACATGGAAGTCAATGACTACATTGAAAATAGAATGGAAAGAAATCAGCGTGGAAACTTTGTGAAGCCCTGTCTGCAAGAAGTCGTGACTTGGGTGAAGAAGTCATGGGATAAAATTACTGACAGCTGTGTCGCCAAGGCATTACGAGCAGGTTACCTGGACAAGACATGTTCATTTAAAGAGAGCTATATTGCTGGACATGACAGATTGGGTCCACTTCTTCTGAAGGAAATAGAGGCACAAGACATCCAGAACGGAATTCAGGGTATGTACACTTATGATGATGTTGTTGAAGAAGATGACATGATCATTATTGAATAAAGGTACTTTTTTTTGTTCACATTTACCTGTTTATTAAAATTGTTGTCAATGTTCATTAAAATAAGCCCTCCCCTGAAAATAAGCCCTCTGGTGTTTTTCTGTCCAAAAAATTAATAAGACAGTATCTTTTTATCGGGGAAACACGGTATCAGTTCCACTTAGTACCTTGTTTCAAGTTCTGGCCCATAACATCTCCTTGTAAGATCAGATCAATCATACTGAACCATGCTAAATTAGATAATTATTGTCTCTATCAACTCTAATGAGTTAAAACACTTTGTAAGGATTCCAACACTTAGTGACCAAATTCTCATACGTAAATTGGAAGGACAAACTTTAAAAGGATTTATTCAGTATACATATTGTGGATAAAATCATGGATGTAATGAAGTAAGGTTCAGAATGAACCAACAACATAGTAGGTTAGGACTACCTTTAAAAAAAAAATGTCTTCTCATTGAAAAATAGTTTAATGGGCTGAAACTGAATTGATACACTGAGGTCAGAGCACTCAAGGTTAATTACCAATTGGATAATATCCTATTAACATATGCTTGGAGAAAGAGTGGCCCTGCCCACTACTGTGTGCAAGTTTGATCTGTTGACTTATAGAGAGATTGAGTGGAGGATTTAGAGAGTGGAGTAAGACTACCGAGAGAGATAGCTCTGAGCAGGAGAAGAAAGAGGAGAGTTCTGTGTCCACTCTTGCTCCTCTGGCTTCAAAAAAGAATAAAGATTGCTTATCTTGACTTTGGCTGATTCTAAAGTATCCAGGGTGCTAACGTGGTCTTCACAAATAGAATTTGTGAAATGGAAAAAAAAAATGAACAAAACAACTCATTTAAAAGTTCAATTGGCTAAATGCAAAAGGAGATTAAAAAAATCTAACTGAACAAAATGATTCACTAAAAGTTAGAATTGAACAAATGGAAGTGAATAATTCAATGAGATATCAAGAATCAATCAAATAAAACCAAAAAAAAAAAAGAAAAAAAAAAGAAAAAAATAGAAGAAAATGTAAAATACCTCCCAGGAAAAACAACTGACATGGAAAATAGATTCAGTAGAGATAGTATAAGAATTATTGGATTACCTGAAAATCATGATTAAAAAAAAGAAGAAGAACCTAGATCTCATCTTTTGGGAAATCATCAAAGAAATCTGATGTCCTAGAACCAGAAGGTAAAATAGTGATTGAAAGAATTCCCTGATCACCTCCTCAGACCCCAAAATGAAAACTCCAAGGAATATCATAGCTAAATTTCAGAATTATCAGATCAAGGGGGAAAATATTGCAAACAGCCAGAAAGAATTCAAATATCGAGGAGTCCACAATCAAGATTACCCAGGACCTAAGGTAATTAACCTTAAGTGCTTAAGCTTCCACTTTAAAGGATGGAAGGATCTGGAATCTGATATTCCTAAAGGTAAAAGAACTTGAATTTCAGCCAAGAATCAACTATCCAGCAAGATTAAGTATTATCTTTCAGGGAAAAGATGGTCATTCAATGAAACAGGTGAATTTCATTTATTTCTGATGAAAAGCTGAATAGAAAATTTCATCTTCAAATACAGAACTCAAGAGAAGCATAAAAAGGTAAAAAGGAAAGAAAAACAACTTTCTTTTAAAAGTTTATACCCCTATATGGGAAGATGATATGTTTAACTCTTGAGAATTGTATCTCTGTTGTCGGTATACTTAGAAGGTGCAGGAATAATTTGATTTTATTGTGATAATATAAAAAAGAAATAGAGGTATAAAGGGAATTGTACTGGAAGAAGAGGAAATGGAGGTTAAAATAGGGTAAATTACATCTCATGAAGATGCAAAATTGTTACAATTGAGGAAAAGAAGAGGGGATGAGCACTGTGTGAATCTTACTCTCATCAGATTTGTCTCAAAGAGAGAATATCAGACATATTTCACTTCACAGAGACACTTGTCTCATCCTACAGGGAAACAGGACAGGAAAGGGGAATAGAAAGGGGGAGACTAATAGAAGGGAGAACAGAAGTAGAAGGGAAAAGGCATAAGAAAGAGGGATTGTAAAAGGGGAGGGATGTTAGAGAGAGGTGATGGTCAGAAACAAAATACTGGGGAGGAGGGAAAAGGGGAAAGGAAAGAGAAAAGTATAACTTGGGGAAAATGAGATAGTAGGATCAATAAGAAACAAAAAATAGATCTAATTAAAAGAGATTAGGAAGGAAACTAAATCTTGCTAAAGGGTACCATAAATAAAGAAGTTATATCAATACTAAATACATATATAGCATCCAAATTTCTAAAGAAGTTAAGAGAACTGTAAGAAGAATTAGATAACAAAACTATACTAGTAAGGAATCTCAACCTTGCTCTTTCAGAGCTTGATAAATCGAACCACAAAATAAATTTTAAAAAAGAAGTTAAGGATGTATGTAGCAACCTAGAAAAGTTATGCATGATAGACTTTTGGAGAAAATTGAATGGAGATAGAAAAGAATATATTTTTTTCTCAGCAGTACATGGAATCTGTACAAAAATTGATCATGTATTAGGACATAAAAATCTCAAAATCAAATGCAGAAAGCCAAAAATAGTAAATCAATATCTTTTCCAGATCATAATAGAATAAAGATTATATACAATAAAAGACCAGATGAAATAGACCAAAAATTCACTGGAAACCAAAAAATCTAATCCCAAAGAATGAGTGGATGAAACAACAAATCACAGACACACTGGATAATATCATCCAAAAGAATGACAATAATGAGACAACATACCAAAATGTATGGGATGCAGCCAAAGCAATTCTTAGGGGAAGTTTTATATCTTTAGATGCTTACTTGCATAAAATAGAGAAAGAGAAGATCAATGAATTGGGCATGCAACTAAAAAAGCTAAGAAAAGAACAAATTAAAACCCTCAATTAAATACCATATTTGAAATTCTGAAAAAATAAAAGGGGAGATTAATAATACTGAAAATAAGAAAACTATTGAATTAATAAACAAAACTGAGAGATTTATGAAAAAAACAACAAATAGATAAATCCTTAGTTAATGTGTTTAGAAAAAAGACTGAATAAAATAAAATTGTTAATATCAAAAATGAAAAGGGAGAACTTTCCACCAATGAAGAGGAAATTAAAGCAATAACTGGAACTATTTTGTAAGTGAAATGAATGAATACTTACAAAAATATAGATTGACCAGATTAACAGAAGAGGAAATAAATTACTTAAATAGTCTCATTTTAGAAAAAAGAAATTGAACAAACTATTAATAAACTCCTTTTCTTAAGGAAAAAAAATCTCCAGGGCCAGATGATTTTACATATGAATTCTACCAAACATTTAAAGAATAATTAATTCAAAACTATGCAAAGTATTTGGAAAAATAGGGAAAGGAGTCCTACAAAATTCTTTTTATGCCACAGATGTGGTGCTGATATCTAAACTAGGTAGGGTGAAAACATAGGAAGAAAATTGTAGACCAATTTCCCTAATGAATATTAATGAAAAAATCTTAAATAAAATATTAGCAAAGAGATTACAGCAAGTTATCCCCAGCATGATACGCCATGACCAAATAGGATTCATACTAGGAATGCAGGGGCTGGTTCAATGTTAGGAAAAATATTAGCATAATTGACTATATCAATAACCACACTTTTAAAATGTGATTATTTCAATAGATGCAGAAAAAGCATTTGACAAAATTCAACACCCATTCCTATTAAAATACTAGAGTGTATAGGAATAAATGGAGTGTTCCTTAAAATGATCAATAACATCTATTTAAAACCATGAGCAAGCATCATATTTAATGGGGATAAACTAGAACCATTCCCAATAAGATCAGGGTTGAAACAAGGTTGCCCACTATCATCATTACTATTCAATATTATATTAAAATGTTAGCTTTAGTAATAAGAGAAAAAAAGAAATTAAAGGAATTAGTGAAGGCAACGAGGAAACCAAATTATCAAACTCTTTGCAGATATGATGATATACTTAGAGAATCCTAAAGAATCAACTAAAATGCTACTAGAAATTTCACAACTTAAGCAAAGTTATATGGAATTATGCCTAAAAAGTTATCAAATTGTGCATACCCTTTGATCCAGCAGTGTTTCTATTGGGCTTATATCCCAAAGAAATACTAAAGAAGGGAAAGGGACCTGTATGTGCCAAAATGTTTGTGGCAGCCCTGTTTGTAGTGGCTAGAAACTGGAAATTGAATAGATGCCCATCAATTGGAGAATGGCTGGGTAAATTGTGGTATATGAATGTTATGGAATATTATTGTTCTGTAAGAAATGACCAGCAGGATGAATACAGAGAGGCTTGGAGAGACTTACATGAACTGATGCTAAGTGAAATGAGCAGCACCAGGAGATCATTATATACTTCAATAACGATACTGTGTGAGGATGTATTCTGATGGAAGTGGATTTCTTTGGCAAAGAGACCTAACTCAGTTTCAATTGATAAATGATGGACAGAAGCAGCTACACCCAAAGAAAGAACACTGAGAAATGAATGTGAACTATCTGCATTTTTGTTTTTCTTCCCGGGTTATTTCTACCTTCTGAATCCAATTCTCCCTGTGCAACAAGAGAACTGTTCAGTTCTGCAAACATATATTGTATCTAGGATATACTGCAACATATCTAACATATATAGGACTGCTTGCCATCTAGGGAGGGGGTGTATGGAGGGAGGGGAAAAATCGGAACAGAAACAAGTGCAAGGGATAATGCTGTAAAAAAATTACCCTGACATGGATTCTGTCAACATAAAGTTATTATTAAATAAAATAAAATAAAATATAAAAAAAAAAAAACTTAAGCAAAGTTGCAGCATACAAAATAAATCTATATAAATCAGCATTTTTATATTATCAACAAAGTCCAAGAACAAGAGATGCAAAGAGAAATTGCGCTTAAAATAATTGTAGATAATATAAAATATTTGAGAGTATACCTACCAAAGCAATGTCAGGAATTATATGAACACAATTATAAAACAATTTCCACACAAATAAAGTCAAATCTAATAAATTAGAAAAAAAAGATATCAAGGGCTCATGGGTAGGCTGGGCTAAAATAATAAAATGACAAATTTATCTAAATTAATATACATATTCAGTGCCATACCAATCAAACCTACAAGAAATTATTTGACAGAGCTAGAAAAAAATAATAACAAAGTTCATCTGGAAAAAGAAAAGGTCAAGGATTTCAAGGAAATTAATGAAAAATGCAAATGAAGGTGGCCTAGCTGTTGACAGATCTAAAACTTTATTAAAAGCAGCAGTCATCAAAAACCATTTGCTACTGGCTAAAAATGAGAGTATTTGATCAGTGGAATAAGTTAAGTTCACAAGCCACAATAGTCAATGGCTCTAGTAATCTAGTGTTTGATAAACCCAAAGACTGCAATTTCTGGGATAAGAACTCACTATTCGAGAAAAATTGCTGGGAAAATTGGAAACTAGGAGGACAGAAACTAGGCACTGACTGACACGTAACATCCTATACTAAGATAAGGTCAAAATGGATCTATGATTTAGACACAAAGAGTGATATTATAAGCAAATTAGAAGAACAAAGGATAGTTTATCCCTCAGATCTGTAGTGAAGGAAGGAATTTATGGCTAAAGAAGAGCTGGAGTACATTATGGAATACAAAGTGGAAATTTTTGATTATATTAAGTTAAAAAGTTTTGTACAAACAAAACTAATGCAGACAAGAGGGAAGCAGTAAACTGACAAAAATTACATTCAGAGTCTTGATAAAGACCTTATTTCTAAAATATATAGAGAATTGATTCAAATTTGTAAGAATTCAAACTATTCTGCAGCTGATAAGTAGTTAAAGGATATGAACAGACAATTTTCAACTGAAGAAATTGAAACCATTTTAATCACATGAAAAGGTACTCTAAATCATTATTGATCAGAGAAATACAAATTAAGACAAGTCTGAGGTTCCACTACATCTTGGATTGGCTAAGATGATGGAAAAAGATAATAATGAATGTTGGAGAGGATGTGGAAAAACTGAAACACTAATAATACATTGTTGGTGGAATTGTGAATTGATTCAACCATTCTGGAGAATAATCTGGAACCATTCCCAAAGGGCTATCAAACTATGCATAACCTTTAATCCAGCAATGTTTCTAATGACATCTCAAAAGAGCCTGCATCCCAAAGAGATCTTAAAGGAGGGATCCATATGTGCAAAAATGTTTGTGGCATCCCTTTTTGTAGTGACTAGAAACTGGAAACTGATTGGATGTCCATCAGTTGGAGAATGGCTAAATAAGTTATGGTATATGAATGTTAGGGAATATTATTGTTCTATAAGAAAAGATCAGGAGGATAATTTTAGAGAGGCCTGGAGAAACTTAGATGAACAAATGCTAAGTGAAATGAGCAGAACCAGGAGATCATTGTATACAGCAACAAAAAGATTATATGATGATCAATCCCGATGGATGTAGTTCTTTTCAACAATGAGATGATTCAGGTCAATTCTAATGGTCTTATAATGGAGAGAGCCATCTATACCCAGAGAGTGCACTGTGGGAACTGATTATAGGTCACAACTTAGTGTTTTTACTTTTTGTTGTTGTTTGCTTGCTTTTGTTTTCTTTCTCAGTTTTTCCCTTTTTTGATCTGAATTTCTTGTGCAACATGATAATTGTGAGAATATGTATAGAAGAATTGCACATGTTTAATGTATATTGGATTACTTGCCATCTAGGGGAGGGAATGTAAGGGAAGGAGAAAAAAATTTGGAACACAAAATTTTTCAAGAATTAATGTTGAAAATTATCTATGCATTTGTTTTAAAAATAAAAGGCTTTAATAATGAAAAATAATAGCAATACAAACCATGCCTTCCAAGTTTGGAATATTATAATCAGTTTTTGAAGGGTTAAAGTTGCAGTGCAGATCATCAAAAAGACAATATAGAGGATTAGGCTGCAGTATATTACCATAGAATTGCACAAGAGAATGGTAGATTTAAAAGCGTGTTTTCAGAGAAATAAGCAAGTGGGAAATGATTTGAACACATTATGTAGTCAGCCAGTCAATAAACATTTATTAAGTACCTACTACTTTCTCTGATTCTGAGGTTTCAAAGAAAAGTCAGAGACAGTCCTTGATCTCCAGAATAGTCTAGTGAAGGAGTCAACACATAAAGAGAAAGTGAGGATGTAGATATAGGGTACATATTATGGGTGTATGATAAGGTCCAGAGGAATGCAGAGGGGTGAGAAATTTAAAAAAAAAAAAAAGACTGTTTTGGATGCCTTCCTTAAATTGAGTATGTGGAAGGAATATCTTTGTCCACCCTTTACCTATACAATCACAGGGAAGGAAGACAAAGGATAAATTATAATTTGACTATCTGTTTCACAAGTATGTATGTAAAGTTGTGTAAAGTTGAGCAATCTACTGGAAGTCCACCAGTACATTGTGGTGCACTTATGGAGAAACATGAATAAAAGTTGCATAGGATGAGAAAATATGATTTGTTATCTGATTGTTGGAAAAAGCAGAAACATCGATGAGATCACAAAGCAATTAATATATTCAAATAACATGAAAGTATTAAAGGAGTTAGGAGCTGCTCTAATCTAAAATATGGGCAGATTTGGGAAGTATGAAAATTTGTATTTAATAATGCACTCCAACTTTTCTTTTAGCACCTTCACAATACTTGCTGTCTTCCCAAGTACTCAAAATTAGCATACTTTAGGTATCAAATACTGTAGCTTCTTAAGGTTCACTAAAATGTACTCCACTCAAAAGAATGCCTTCTAAGAAATACACCCAATACTTTGAATCTATTAATTCAATCTCCCTACCATCATTTGTTTTTAGTCTCTGATGGAAGAATTAAGAATAATGGATAAAACATGCCAAGAAGTAAATTTCAGAATGATAGAGGAAAAATTTTCTAATGACTAAATTATTGAATGATTTTTCCATCACTTGAAGTCATTAAGAACTAGTTAGATGATCACTTCTGGGGGACTTTATATAGATGATTCCTATTCATATTAGGTTACAATAGATGGCTTCTGTGGTCTCTCTTATCCTCCCTTGCTTGTCAAACTGAAAAACATGTATAGGATAAAATTAAACTGGCTGGTGAGATAGTTTAAACTGCAAGGGTAATAGAGAATTGTTGGGAGTTTTTAGAATAGTAGAATGATATATTTAAAGAAGTATTTGGGAAAATTCACCTACTGGCAGTATTCCTACTTAATTGAAGAAGAGAAGAGATTGAACATAATGGATGTTAGAACTGTTTATTTTATTTAAAAGAAACAAAGTTATTGCAGTTACTATATTTGAGTATATTAACTCTTAAGACAAGAAAATTAGAAGTAGGAAGAGGGGATTGTGAAAGACATTTTAAAGAGGGGATTAGCAGAATTTGTTCACTGGGTGTAAAGAATGAGGAAAATGATCATGAAAGATAACCTTAAAGTTTAGAATCTAAGGAGAATGTGAATGGTTATTACCATTTATAGTAGGAGACTTTGAAATTAGAGCAGGATTGAAATTGTGGAAGACATGATGAAACATGATCTATTGCCCACAGGAAAGCTTTTATGATCATGTTGTTAAGCATAAAAAAATTGCAACAATATCATCATCATCATCATAAACATACTGCCTAATCTTCAAATTTCAGCATTATTCTTCTTTACAAAAATGTGTGTATATATGTATGTCTGTGTGTATTAGAAAAACAGTGAGCATATTCATTTTTAAGAAACATGAAATATCCAAAGCACTTTTCCTTATTTGAAATAACAAAAGTTTCTTTAAATTTCTGGCTAAGTACATAACTCTTTAAAAAAATTACTCTATTAGAGCTCAGTTTCTTTATCTGTAAAATGATTGTAATCTCTAAGGGCCCTTTTCAGGTTTAACATTCTATAACCTTATTGGAAATCTTCATTGTTTATTTGAAGAATAAACCTCATAAAACATGACAGTAGCATGAAAATAATATCCAAAAATTTGAGTTAATATTTTCCCATTAAATGTTCACTGATTTACAAATCATATTTTAATTTACAAATGTACACATAAAATTTACAGGCATTCTGCAATATAATCTGTTGTTATACTTGTTTATATTATACACTATCATGTTAAAACAAAGGAAGGCAAAAAGAAATCATTCTTTTAAATAACAAAGTAATGGTTTACTGGACTGTTCTATATCCTATACTTTTAAAAACAACTGCAGGCTGTGGCTAAATTATCAAAGATATAGTTTCTCATTTTATTCTAGATCTTTAGTTTTCCTAAGATGTTTCTCTAAAATTCTGGTACCATTTTGGAGTTAAGGCTTATTTGGTTTGTTTGGTTGGGATTTGGGGGTTTTGTTTTTGTTTTTGTTTTTTTTGTTTTTTTGCTTTTTTGGTTTTTTTTAAATCAAGCTAACAATAAACTTCTTTGCATATTGCTACCAGTAGGTGGAGCAGACAACATAATTTATTACTCAAGAACAAGAACAGGGAAATGAAAGTATAACTTTTTAAAAATAAATACAGGGAAATCTGAAAATAAGATTTCTTCAAACATTCCTTAGCATTCAGTCATTAAAAATGTTTTCAATCCTTATTTATCTTGATTTTTTAATTTCTTCAGAGATCAATAAACAAATTAAGTTTAAAAAGTCTATAACAAGAATATCACCAATGATCATATTTGTGAGAAATTTAATTAGACAAATTCCTGAATTGACATAAATAACTTTGTTAAATAATCATTTTTTTTCTTTTGTAAGAATATATACTTTAATTTAAAAATCTAGAATGGTGTAATTTTGAATGTTACCTTTTGATTCAGGTAAAAAGAATTTCAGAAAACATTTACAGAGACAAAAATTCTTCATGTGCTCATTTAATAATGGAATTAAATTGAGCCATGTTTTTATAGGTTAGGAGGTGCATAGCAAGCAGTATTTTCTAAGAAATATAATTGATTAATTATATTAAGTCTGTAGCAACAAATTAACCTTATTATTACTAGTAAATGATGATTGATTATTTATGCAAATATGTTACTATGTTCAGTTGTCTTACTGAAATAAACATATTTTAAAAATTCCAATATTACCTTAACTTTTTAAACTAATAAAGCCTTGAGGAGTCTGTTAATTCACTTACTGAAACTATTGGTTATTTATTTGTGGTAACTTCTTTTAAAGTGCTTACATGAGTAAGGAAAAGATAAAATCAGTAACAAATATAGAATTTAAAAATATTTCATTAAAAGAGGGCTAAATTTGGAGTTATAGAATTTGGATTTGAATCACAGATTCAAATGTATGAAAGGTTAAGTAAGTCACCTGTGCTATTAGGTCTTTTCCTTCTCTGTAAATATGGGGTTGGTTTAATTTTTAAGTCTCTTCCAGCTCTAAATATATCCACTGTGAACTTTTGTATATTTTTTAAGAATTAAAAATAACATGAAAATAGACTTTTAAAATATAGTGCCATTGTTATATATAAAACACATAATATATAAAATATAGTGCTCTAGCTTTTTAAAATATTATATAAACTTTTAACAATAGGTAAGGCATTATCTATTATAAAATATAGTTAATTTTGTTGTCTTTAAGATTTGCAGCACTTACTAGAACAAAGAAATATCCTCTGAGGTGCAGCATTCTTATTTTAAAATTTAGCCTTCGACCTGTAGAGACTTATATGAACTGATGCTACATGAAATGAGTAGAACCAAGAGAACATTATAAACAGCAACAAGAAAATTATGTGATGATCAACTGTGATGGACATGACTCTTTTCAACAATGAAGTGATTCAGGTCAATTCCAATAGAGGTAATGGAGAAAGCCATCTGCACCTAGAGAGAGGACTATGAGAACTGAATGTATATCACAACATAGTATTTTCACTTTTTATTGTTGTTGTATGTTTGCTTGTTTTTATTTTTCTCATTTTCCCCCTTTTTGATCTTTTTTTTTTTGTCTGTAGAATGATAAATGTGGAAATATTTTTGGAAGAATTGCACATGTTTAACCTATACTTGATGTTTAATCAACATCAGGGGGAAGGTGGGGAGAAAGGAGAAAAAATTGGAACACGAGCTTTTGTAAGGGTGAATATTGAGAATTACCTCTGCATATATTTTGAAAAATAAAAAGCTAATTTCTTTAAAATTAGCCTTCAGACACATTCTACTTGTGAATTTAATAATTTTAATATTAAACTCTCTTTGTATGCTAGATTAGTAAATGGTGAACTTTTTTTTTAAGAAAAGAGATTTAACATTTAAAAATCCAGTATTGAGTATAGTTAGAATGTTACTTAGATGAATGTAAAAGATAAATGTAAAGTCCTACAGTTGGACTAAAAAAATCCAACAAAATTAAAAATACAACATGCAGGAGATATGACTAGATTGTAGTTTGCCTGAAAAAAAAAAAAAAAAAAAAACTTTGTTTTAGTGGACTAGAAGCCCAATGTGGATCAACTGCAAAATAAATAAACAAAAATGCTAATTTTTTTGTCCTGTATTTAAAAAACAGCATGTAGAATTGCAGAGATGGTGATCTCATTATACTTTGTTCTAGTCAGGAAATATCACAAATAGTGTTCTCAGTTCTGGACATACATTACTGGGGAGTCACTGATCTTGTCCTCATTCATAGGGACTCATTAGTTCTCACTTGTCTTATTGCAATAGACATGATAATTGTTCCTATTTCTAAACCTCTTCTCCCTCCAATCTATTCTCCACATTAATGACCATATTATTTTCCTGAAACATAGATCTGGCCATACATTCACAATTACAAAAGAAAAAAATGTAGATCCCTATTGCCTTTAGAATATACAATTGTCACTTTAACATTTATAACCTTCCACAATCTGGCTCCCACCTATTTCTCCTGCCTTGTTTCATATTATTTCCATTTCCACACACTCCATTTAAGTTAAATCATCCTATTGGTTCTTCCCTTTTCACAAATCACATCTCCCACTGCCATGCATGCCTTTGTACCTGTAGCTACCTCATGTCCAGAATGTTTTTTCTTCTCATTTATTATAATCCCTAGATTCCTTCCAAGCATACTCAGGTCCAATTTCCTCCATAAAATCTTTCATGGTGTCCTCATTTCTTAATACTATGTTTCTGTTGAAATTACCAGTGGGTATTTGAAAAGAAAGGTTGTTCAATATTTGCCTTTGCCTCTTCAATATCCATCTCATCCCATGTACATAGAAGAAATTTAATGTTTGTTAAATTGAATTTAATAATTTTAGGTCAAGTATTTCTTACATGCTTATGATATGGTATATGCCAGGCACTGTACTAAGGACTGGGGCTACACAGAAAGGCAAAAACAGTAGTCTCTGAATCTAAGAAGCCCATCTTTTAGAAGGAGATAACATGCAAATGACTATGTACGTGCAAAATATATAAAGAATAAAATAGAAGTAATTTCTGAGGGAAGATGACTATTGAGCTGGGATGGATGGAGAATGGAAGAAGACCAGGAAAGGCCTTTTGTGGGAGATAGGAACTGAGTTGAAAAATACTGAAAGCTTCAAGAATTTGCATGTTATTCTTGTGCAGAAGCCATGCTGATCTCCAACCTGATGTTCCATTTTTAAAGCACTTTTAGCTAAAATGTAGACATGCAGAGCATGAATAACCTGAATGAGAAAGGACCTGGAGATCTTGCTAATTGGAGAAACTGAAGATATTTGACTTTAAAAAGAGAATATTTAGAAGGAACCTGACAGTTTTCTTTAAAGAAATGAAGAGCTATCATGTAGAAGAGGCATTAGTTTGATTCTGATAGATCCTAAACAGGCAGATTTAGTCTCTTTGACCTCTAAAAGCTATCCCAAAATGGAACATCCTTTCTCAGAAGACAGTAATTCTACCTTATTAAAAAAGCCTGGATGGTGACAAGAGAGGATGAAAATACTAGAGAAGTTGTAGACATACAGACAGACATTAGAGCATTATTGGTGGAACTATGATGCAGTACAGATTATTTTGGGGAGCAATTAGGAATTACTGTCATGAAGTAGTGAGAAAATCCATAACTTTTAACCTAGAGATTCCACTGCTAGATATAGCAGTCATTGACAAAGAGGTCATTGACAAAAAGGTTTCATACAGCAAAATGTTTATAGGGCCAATTTTTGTAAGAGCAAAGAACTGGAAACATTGGAGAATGGATAAACAAATTGCAGTACATAAATGGGATGAAATATTACTGTGTATTAAGAAATGATGAATGTGATCAAAACAAAACAACAACAATAACAACAACAACAACAAACCATGGAAAGACTTGATTGAACTAAAACAAAGTGAAATAGAGTAAGAACACAATAGATCTCAGTGATGTAATGGAAAGAACCACCACCATAATGCAATCTAAAATTAACGTTGCAAAATTTTCCAGAATAAACTTGGTCCATTCTAAAAAAGAGAATGAAAAAGCATCCTGTCTTGGAGTGATGGGAAGAAAGGAGATTTCATGGATGACAAATACAAGATGTCAGTTTTCTCCTTAATGTATTGATTATCTTATCTTAGCTTAAAGCTTTATTCTATTTTCAACCCCTAAAATTTGCTATTGAGATAGAGAAGAGAGGATGCAGAGGGAAATCTAGGTGATAAAACAAAAGATAACTATCTAAAAAAGGGGGAGGGGAGGCTAGATAGACCTCTAGGGTATATTACAATGGATTCTTGTTCTCGTACAGATTGTCTCTTGGGTCTGTTCCAATCCCAATATTATTTGACTCTGTTATTCTGAAATCTTTAAGGCACTTTAAACAAGTGAATTCTTACCATCATTTTAAATGTTCAATTCTTTAAAATACATATACCTTGAAAATTCTTGGATATTAAAAATCATATTCTTTTAGCTTTTTGTGTAAAATATTAAGAGGGAATATACTGTACTGGAGAGAGTGCTGCTCCAGTATTTCAGAATACCTGGGTTCATGACCTGCTTTGAATATACACTAACTGTGTGGCAGCTGTGTGAACAATGACAACACTTTTAACTCCTTAGCTCCCCAGCCAGCTTTGCACGACTATCTGTTATAGATAAGTTGAAGATCTACGGGACATCAGTTCCCAACACTAATAAAATCACAGATCTCGGTGAACCGCGCTCACATTTAAAAATTACATTCTCTTTTTATCAACAAAACTAAAACCATGAAACATGAAAATTGTCTGAATGCAAAGATGATTCCGAAATATGCAAAATCAAATTCCTCCTTAAAATAAAGAAAAAACTTGGCTGAAGCGAACAGATAAGAGGAAAACCTTTACTTGAAAACCTTCCTTAAATCCTATTTGGAAACACAGAGAAAGCGTAGACTCTCAGCATTAGCTCAATTAAAAAGAGAGAAAGGGAAAGCGTCTTCCGCTTTAAGCACTTGTTAGTTCTAGACTAGTTCAACAACATAACAATACACCAGTCAAAATGAGTTTTGAAAGTGAGGCGATGCCCTTTGTGTTGCGTTATCAGCGCGGCAGATCAAACTGCTGACTTAGACGCTTTCTGTGAGCCTCTCCGAAACCGCTGTCACAGAATAGTCATGGTGCCTGCTCTTGCCTAGAGAAAAGCCTGAAATTGAACTCGAAGCTGTGTCTTTGTGATATCTTTCCAACAAGTCATGTCCCATTCAGCCTGCTAGTTTATCTCTGTCAGACTCGGGGCTCCAGTGGCTTGCGAGAGCTGCCAGAGCCAGGTATACCGACCTGCTTTGTGCTGAGAAGGTAATGGGTCTTTCGGGCTTGGTTCTGCTTTCTCTTCTCTTCCTTCTCTAGATCAGCCGCCTTCTTTTCTCGAGCTTTCATCTCTGCAAACTCCTCCAGTGCTTCCCTGCATCAAAACAATTCTCTGTTATTTACAATGAACCCAGTATTTTTGAGGAACTATTATGTGTAGAAATAAGAACACATTTGTATTGTGCTTATCTGTTTTTAAAGTGCCTACAACTGTCATTTTACTCAATAAAGTTAGGAAACAGACATTTTGAACGGAAAGGAAATTATGAAAATAGATTTTGCCTGATGTAATTAGATGACTTAGTGATTTTAACTTCTAAAACAGATAGTTAAGCCGCTGAAATGTGAAGCTTTGATTTGACATTTAGGCATCTCAAATCATTATTTTCATATGCAATGCCAATTTCAAAATTGTGCATCTGTCTATTGTACACATAATTTATTACAACTTAATCCCAATTAGCATTTCTAATAAGATCAATAAGAAACAGACATTGTACATTAGCCAGCATACAAAAGATTGACACTTGGTTCAGTGATGTGTATAGACAGAATAAATGTTAAACTAGATGAAACATTTCAAGCCTCTTTCATATGTTCAATAAAATTAAAATACTAAAAATATTCATGTGTCTCTCTGACAAGTATATGTGCATGTACACATAGTTCAATAAAGATGATAAAAGTTGTATTTTGACATAATTCTAGGTGTTTTGAATTATCTAGAATTTTGAGTTCCAGGAAGACAAGGCCAGTGTTTTTTCTCCTGCAAACATTGTCATGTTCTCTATATCTAGTTGACCCCCATAAATATTTTTGAAGTTTAAGTAGCATACCAAAATCTAACTTGCTAAACAAACAAACAAACAAAAATGGTTTGGAAAATTACTTAATACTTTCCCCAGGTCACAGCATCTTTTCAGGATTTATTTTAGAATACACTTTTAAAGGTATGCACACAAACATATAACACAATAGAAAATGAATATATTTTAAGTAAATCACCCTTGCTTTTGCTTCAAAGATAGCAGGGAAAAAGAGAATTAAAGAGGGTGGAGAGAATTCAAGTAAGAAAAAGGTATATACATCTATTTCAATCTGTAGATTTTTTTCCAGTTTACTGTTAAAGGGTACTAATACAATATTTCATACAAGGTTACTTATGAAACATACTGACGTTTAAAAATCACCATGCTATGCTTTCGCAGCAGTGTAATTTTTTTTTCAACATAAGATTAAATTGCAAAATAAATGAATTACTTAGAGTGGCATGGCCCCCATTTTGCCACCCTTCTCTTGAAAATTGCTTATTAATATGAAAAAAGGAGTTGGAAAATAGCCTGTTTTACTTTATGCATAGTATTTTGGGGGCCTCCAAGCCTGGATAACTGGACTAGCTGCACATTTAGATTGTGTTGGCAAGCTGGTACAATGACCTTCCTGACCTGCATCTCAAGGCTATTATTAATCGCTAAGTAACCTGGTAAAGCCAAACAAATTTGTTTCCATTGAAAGGATCTCTATCTGTGTCTGAGAATTTGTGCTGTACCAAACAAACCTCATTAACTGTGTCCATTTTTGACAAAGAACTAGGAGTTGGAAGGATTGGTGACCTTTGTTTGTCCTTACAGTACAATTTCAGGGCAGTTACATGTGAGCAAATAAGTGTTTTTAAAAGAAAAAAAATCACTATTTTTTGTTACACATAAAAAATAGATGACTGTGCTTTAATTTTTATCAAATATTTTAAATTATTCTTTTTCTTGTCATCTTACCTATCTTTCAATTTTATCACTGAAAACGAAAAATTTACATTATAAATTTAGTTTCCAGAAGTACATCTTTTACTGCTGTCCAGCAATGAGAGATAATTTTTATTATAAAGATAAATATTATGATAAATTCCAATATAATATATATAATATGTATTTAATATAAATATGTAAATTAAAAATATACAATTGCTTATGAGAGTTATTGTAATAACATAAAACTATAGATTTAGATTTTGAAGAACCTATAGAGCCAGCTAGTCCAACTCCCTCATCTCACAGTTGAGGTAACTGAGGCCCAGAAGGATTTATTTGTCCAAATCACAGTCCTTTGACTCAAGTAAATGGGATGAGATTTTAAAGGTTCTTTATAAGGATCAATTTTTTACAATAAAAGTACATATAATTGTAGATGGACTAAAGAGTTAAATTCTATATCATTAAGTATATGGAAGCCAAGACAGAGATTTCATGTTCAAGAGGTAGAGAAAGTTAAAATATATCAGAATATACCTAGGGAACAGGAATATAGGAAATGAATATGAGTACTATTGTCAGCTTACAAAGCACACAGTTAAAAGAAATGGAATTGGTGATTTAGGATCATAAAATTCACAAAATGCACTATGATACAATGGAGTACAAGACAATTCAGATATCCAGAAATAATTTGGATAGAAAATAGAGGCAGAAAAGCCAGGAAAATTCATATATGAGTCAGTAAATGTTGACTGGGGCCTTTATATTCAAGATCGTGTTCTCTGTCCTTTGAGGGACACAAAATGAATGACACAGGATCCCATAGCTCATAGAGCTTATGACAGAGACAGCTAGGTGGTGCAATGTATTAGAGTGCTAAACCTGGAATGGAGACCTGAATTCAAATGTAGTCTTAAACACTTATGTGTGACTTAGGCAAATTTCTTAACTTCTCTCTGACTCAAGTTTCCTCATCTGTATTTTGGGAATAACAATAGGACTTGCCTCTCAGGGCTGCTGTGAGCATTTGTGAAGAACTTCATAAATCTTAAAGCACTATAAAATTGCTTAAGTATTTCAATTACACTTAGGAAAGACTATGACTAACACAAGGTAGAATGTAACCTTGTCAGAGACAATTTTCCTTTTATCTTTGTGTGGGAGATGAGAACCTATCATAGTATCTTGCACATAGGAGGTACTTAATACATTTGTGTTGAATGAAATGCTTGTTGTAAAATGTAAACATTCATAAATTGTGGTATAAACACTTGACAGGAATTCTGAGGAGGAGGCATCAGAGATAGCATTCACTAAGGAAGTGACATTTGACCAGGGCACTTTCACTTAGATCATACTGTAGTCATCATGATTAAGTATTTTATGACATGGCTTTTGGATTATGCCATGAAAGAAAACTTTTTATGGGGAACTCATACAAGTCAAAAAATGTTAAAAAAAAATAATAGACCTTTTATTAAGGGAACATTTTACGTCATACAAATGAAGTTGGTAAATTGGGAGTGAGGAGAATGAGAGGGGAAGCATGAAAAGGGAGGGAAATGTAGGGGGAAAAGATACACTAGGATTATCACAGCCACCTGAAAGACAAGGATTCATCCAGATCTCTAGAGGGGAAAATGTACATAATGTCCAGGCCAGGGGTATGCTGATTTCCAGGCCCTGAAGAGGTGGTGCTGTGATCCAGGCAAGTGCTCACACCCAAGTTTTCAGTCACTCTTGCAGTTATTAAGTTTGAGATAACTGGGATGGCCTCTGCAACAAGGTGCTATAGTATTGTTGAAATGGGGGGAGAGATGATGAGGTCTCACTTAAAGAGTTTCTGACTGGTTTGCCCCTTGTGACATCACAGGTAATGGGTACCAATTGGCAAGGATGAATGGGGCATGGAAGTTTCCATCAAAGAAGATTCCAAATATTGCTGGGAGCGGATTTCAAAGCAAGGGAAGACCTGGAGTTTTAGGTGGGAGAAGGGACCCTCTCTAGAATATAGAAAGGAAGAAAGAATTTTTCTAGTTTTATCAAAGTTTTATGTCAAGAGATATTGTAAAAGTACCACAAAACTGTATGAGTTTGAACAAGTTCAAACCTCTCTGGGTCACATTGTCTTTATATGTAAAATAATGGAGTGGGAGAGATGATTAAGGGCTCTTAACCTTCTTTATGTTATGAACTTTTCTCAGTCTGGTGAAATCTAAGGATCCTCAGACTAATACTTTAAATGCATAAAATAAAATATATACAGTTATAACTGAGATCAATTACAGTTAGAGGTTGTTATCAAAATGTTTTTCTAAAGTTCATTTCCTTCTCTTGGTGTTTTATAATGATACATATCTATCAGAAAAGTGAGACAAGATTATTTCCCCCTTTGCTATTTTTTAAACTAGTATCCTCAATTCAAAAATCAATCTCCTTCTCAAGTAAATACTGCTAAGAAAAGGGGTGAATTATTCAATTTCATAATTATTCTACTAATTGTACTAATCGCAAATATTAATGACTTATGATTCTTTTATTTGTCCAATTTTAGGTAAACATCAAATACTTCACTAACTATAAAATTAAATTAATAAAAACTCCACTCAAGTAATTCCACTACTAACCTTTGTTAACTTTTTTTAAGTTCAAAAATAGAGCTTCCAAAAAAAAAGGCTTTAATTTTTAACATTCTTTTTTTTGGAAAAAAAATTCTGAAAATGAATTTTAATACTGATTATCCTCTGACCTAATTTTTCTTTTGATCTGTTTTCATTTAGTTATTTCAGTTTCGTTTAATTCTTCACGACTCTTATTTGGGGTTTTCTTGGCAAAGTTACTGAAGTGGTTTGCCATTTCCTTTTCCAATTAAATTACAGATAAGGAAATTGAGGCAAACAGGATTCTCATTCTCAATAAACCATAGTGGTTTCCTATTATCTCCAGGATTAAATGCAAAAAATCTTCTGTTTGGTATTCAAAGCCCTTCATCCTGGAAACCCTTCTGCCTTTCCAGTCTTATACCTCACACCATATTCCACCTTTGCTCCCTACTACCATCACCACCATCATCATTCATCCTATGTTCTAATGACACTGACTTCTTTGGTGTTTCATGAACAAAATAATCTATCTCTCAGCTCTGGGAATTTTCTTGAATTGTGTTTCTTTTATGTTCTATCTTCTATATCAATATCTATCCTCATCTCCAACTTCTGGCTTCCCTGACTTCAAGTCCCAGTTAAAATTCTGACTTCTACAAGAAGACTGTCCCAATCCCTCAATTCTAGTGTCTTCCCTTTCTTAATTATTTCCTATTTATCTTGTATACAGCTTATCTGCACATATTTGTTTGCTTATTGTCTCACTCATTAGATTGTAAACTTCCAAAGAGTAGAGACTCTTAACTTTTTTTTTTGGTAACCTTCCAGTAATTATCAGTGTTTGTCACATAGTAGGTGCTTAATAAGTGTTTATCAACTCTTAAATCTCCCCCAAAAAGAGATCAGAAAAAGAAAGCAAGGGCCCATAAGCTTTTATAGATATCTACATTTCTAACCCTATCTATCTATCTATTCTGTTGCAGTAGTAAAGAATAAGTAACTAAAGGGGAAAAAAAAAACCAAACGGTACATACAATGAGCCAGTCACTGTGCTATGCACTTTTCCAAATGTTATTACATTTGATCCTCACAACAACTCTTATTGTCATCATTTTACATTTGAGCAGACTGAGATAAAAGGAGGTTAAGTGATTTGTCCAGGATCCCACAACTTGTTAATATCTTAAACCAGATTATAATTCAGGGTTTTCTGAATCCCAGCCTAGCACACCATTCGTTTTGTCAGCTACCTGCCCTCTCTGCCTGCAAACCTGCTCTTAACTAAGGGGTATCCATTAAATGGGGAATGATTGAATGTGATCAAAAGTATAGTTTCCAGAGAAACATTAAAAGATTTATGCAAAATGATCCAGAGTAAAGTGGGAAAGACCCAGGAACACACATTATACAATAACAACTATACTGCAAAGACAAACAACTTTCAAATACTCAAGAATCAATGCAAGACCAATAATGATTCCAGAGGATTGATGATCAAGCATGCTATCCATCTCCTGACAGAAAGGTAATGGAATGAGACAGATATTATATATATGACAAACCCAATGTACAAATTTGTTAATCTGAGCATATTTGCTAAGATTTTTTTGAAAAAATAAAATTATTTATAAAAGAAGAAGATATATCTTAACTTACATATGACAAACTGAATTTTTATTATTATAGGATTATTATAGAAAGTGTTCAAAAAGGGGACAATTGGTATCAGGGGACCTAATAAGTTTTATAACACTGTGAGATAGAAAAAAGTTCTAGGACTCTACCAACATCAACTGGAGAATTCCAGTAAGCTCCCTTGACAGTAAGAGCTCTCTTGCTTCTGCATTCCTAGTACTTAATAGAGTAAATTGCACAGAATAGATTCTTAAGAAATGACTGCATAATTATATGGCAATTGTTGCCTCATATTCTTCTCCTTGAGTTTAAAAAGGACCTTATATATCTACTTTGTGGGATATGGGGAGCAAATGTCTTCTTTTAAACAATTCTTTCTTTTGTCATTCCCTGCCTCCTGTTTTAGCATTCTGTAGTCATCAATCTGACAGGAATATAATGCATAACAAATGATGCCCTGGAAAGTGACTAATGCTAGGAGTCAACAAAGTTTATTATTTTGACACTTAAAACTAACAAGTTTATGACTTTTTTAAAGAACTAGCCTTCTAAAAGAATAAATACAAATATACACCAATTATTAGTTCATTCCCACTTTTATTCAGTCTCACTTTGTATTGTTGTTGCTGCTGCTGCTACTGTTGTTTTTGCTAGATAGCCTTATGAATACATGATCTTGATGAAAAAACTGCATGCATCTTCTTGCAAAGGGAGTGATTCTCTCTTTCACAAGAAGAAATATAAAATATTACAAATGAACTTTAAAATATCCTGCTTCCTTTGTGCTTTCAAAGAGAGTAAGATAGTATGTTTAAAAGAGTAAGCAGTTTGAAGACTGTGTGGCAACTATCTGTAATGGAGGTAATCAGTCACCCACTGATCTTTTAGGCTTAGATGACTGAATACAAGAATAGCCTCTAAGAACTTAAGAGAAATAGTTTCTTTCTCTCTTCTTTTCTCTCCTTCTCTCTATCCTTCCCTTCTTCTCTCCCTCCTTCCCTTCCCCTGTCTTTTTCTTTTTCTCTCTTTCTGTTTTTTTCCAGTACTTAGATAAATTTAAATATTATTTATTAAGACTTTTGCAAAACATGAAGTGCTATCAAAATGCTATACAGGTTTTATGGTGGAGGAAACAATATTGTCTCATACCTGATACTCATATTATCCACTGAATAATTTCATGAGAGGAAACTATATTACTTGTAATTAGGGAGATTCTAGACTCTAGTCATATCTATATTTTGCTATAGTGATTTTCCTGAAAAAATTCAGTTAGGGTCAAAAAGAACCTGAAAACTTTGGAGTCAAGTATCTAGCATTAATCCCCATCTGAATGAACATGTCAAATGAGTAGGCAAATTCATTTGAAGGAGGGCCAGGGTTGTGCTCTTGGGATGCCTATCTCCTCCTTATCTAAAATCTAAAAGAACTTCACAAATGAGAATTTCACAAACATAAAGATATTAAAATTAAACAACATATTGCTAGAATAGTCAAGAGCCTGAAATGGAATCCCTGATTCCTTAGTTGAGTCTACTCCCTGGGGCCTCAAAAAAGTTCCTTTTAATTGGGAGAAGAATTGAATAACACCATCAGATGGTCACTGGATTAGCTTTCTACTCCCAGGAAAATCTGACTGCTATTGATGAGAATGTTACTAAGAATGCGTAATTATATGGTTCCTGGAGGGTACTTATAATTGAATTATAAGGTGTCTAGTGAGCATTCAGTGACAGGACACTTTACAGATTTGTCATAGTCCAGAATGTGAACAAGACATTTCATAATTCATACAAAAGTACACTTAAGAAATGATAGGATTATATTAAAACATTCCTCTTTTAAAAGAAAATGAGACCTGAGGTTTCTACAAAGAGGTTTTAACATTTTAAGAAATTTCATATTTTACTTTACTCCGTGATTCTTATTCTGTTACCACTTTAGAAATAAAGAGAAAATAATGAGAAGAAAAAGTAAAAGGAAATACAGCAAGTAACCAACCAAATGAGAACTGGATAATTATCTAGATTATCATGTCTCTTTTTTTAGTTAAAACAAAAAATGAAGAGAGAAAAAAAAAACTTTGCCCCAAGTACAAGTATAAATATATACAATGAAATTTACATGAATTTTATTTTCAGATTTTAAGTTACGTTTTCTTAAGTGTGGAAGAAAGTTTCTTATTGTGCTATTTCTATGTATTCTCTACTGCAACAAGTTTTTCACCCACCCAACAGCCTGCAGCAAGTCCTTAAAATTCTTGAACTTGGCACACTTCACAGCCTAACTCCAGTATTATTCCAGACTAATTGCATATTACTCTTTCACATACTTTATGTTCCAGCTAAGCTGGCCTACTTATTATTGTGTAAACTTGACATTTCATCTTCCATTGATATGTCTTTGAATAAGTTGTTCTCCATATCTGGGAGATATTCCTTTTCTCACCATTCCTCTCAAAATGCTAAACATCCTTCCAGGTACCACTCACTAGCTTTTTCTGATACCCCTATTTATTAGTGCTTTCTTCTTTTATCAAATATTTATTACTCTGCATACTTCTCATATCCACCAGTAGAAGGTAAGGTTCTTGAAGACAGGAAATATTTGATTTCACTTTATCTTTGCATTCTTAGTGTTTTCTTAGGTAGTTTAAAAAGAACGGGATCCACTACTTTCTAAGACATTTAATTCTACTTCAGAATAGTTGTAATTATCAGGAAGCTTTGTCCTACATTGAATCTGCTTATTGGAAACTCCCAACAATTGCTTCCAGAACACATAAAATTTCTATAACTTCATAGTTCCCTAATATACTGCCTATTAACTATATTAAGAGATAACAAAATTAGTCTGATAAGTGCTATTGTTTTTATATTTAATTATATTTTTGTTTATTTCATTAAATATACAACTACAACAAAATTAGTCTGATAAGTGCTATTGTTTTTATATTTAATTATATTTTTGTTTATTTCATTAAATATACAACTACATTTAAAAATGTTTAACATTGCTTTTTAAAAAAATTGAGTTACAAATTCTCTGCTTCCCTCTTACCAGTAAGACAAGCAATATAATATTCATTATTCATGTAAAATTATATAAGACATATATCCATATTAGCCATGTTGCAAAAATAATTACAACACAAAAAGCAAAAAAAAAAATGCTTTAATCATTATTCAGAATTCATCAGTTCTCTTTCTGGAGGTGAATAGTATTATTCACCATTATAGTTTTCTCAGAAATGTTTTGGATCTTGTTTTGATTAAAGTCCTAAGTTTTTCATACTTGATTATCCTTAACAGTGTTGCTATTAGTATGTAGTATTCTCAGACTGTTCACTTTGCTTAACATCAGCTTATGTAATTCTTTCAAGATTTTTCTAAAACCATCCTGGCTTGTCGTGATGCTTGTCAGTGGTATTCCATTCCAAACATAGACCTAATTGTTCAGTCATTCCCCAACTGATGAGTATTTAATTTCCATTTTTCTCACTAAAAAAAAGCTGCTAAAAATATTTTGGTGCTTATAAGTCCTATTCCCTTTTCTTTTCTCTCTTTGGGATACAGAAGTGTAGTAATGGTGTTATGGGGTCAAAAAGTATACACAGTGGAAAAGGAAGGAATTTATGACCACAGAAGAACTAGAGATTATTGATCACAAAATAGAAAATTTTGATTATATCAAATTGAAAAGTTTTTGTTCAAACAAAACTAATGCAGACAAGATTAGAAGGGATGCAATAAACTGGGAAAACATTTTCACAGTCAAAGGTTCTGATATAGGCCTTGTTTCCAAAATACAGAGAGAATTGATTCTAATTTATAAGAAATCAAGCCATTTTCCAATTGATAAATGGTCAAAGGATATGAACAGACAACTCTCAGACAAAGAAATTGGAATTATTTCTAGCCATATGAAAAAATGTTCCAAGTCATTATTAATCAGAGAAATGCAAATTAAGACAATTCTGAGATACCACTACACACTGTCAAATTGGCTAGAATGACAGGGAAAGATAATGCGGAATGTTGGAGGGGATGTGGTAAAAGTGGGACACTGATACATTGTTGGTGGAATTGTAAATACAGCCAACCATTCTGGAGAACGATCTGGAACTATACTCAAAAAGTTATCAAACTGTGCATACCCTTTGATCCAGCAGTGGTTCTACTGGGCTTATACCCCAAAGAGATACTAAAGAAGGGAAAGGGACCTGTATGTGCAAGAATGTTTGTGGCAGCCCTGTTTGTAGTGGCCAGAAACTGGAAAATGAATGGATGCCCATCAATTAGAGAATGGCTGAATAAATTGTGATATATGAATATTATGGAACATTATTGCTCTGTAAGAAATGACCAGTGGGATGATTTCAGAAAGGCCTGGAGAGACCTACACAAACTGATGCTGAGTGAAATGAGCAGGACCAGGAGATCATTATAGACTTCAACAACAATACTATATGATGATCAATTCTGATGGACATGGCCCTTTCCAACAATGAAATGAACCAAATCAGTTCCAATTGAGCAGTAATGAATCGAACCAGCTTCACCCAAGTCTGGGAAATGATTATGAACCACTACATAGAATTCCCAATTCCTCTATTTTCGTCCACCTGCAAAATAATTGTATGGACATGTACACATATATTGTATTTGATTTATACTTTAACATGTTTAACATGTATTCGTCAACCTGCCATCTGGGAGAGGAGGAAGAAAAGTTGGAACAAAAGGTTTTACAACTGTCAATGCTGAAAAATTACCCATGCATGTATCTTGTAAATTAAAAAGCTATATAATAAAAAAATTAATAATAAATAAAATGGTGATGATGATAGTAAAAAAAAAAAGTATACACAGTTATATAATACTTTGGGAACAATTCCAAATTGTTCTCCAGGATGATTGGATTAGTTTACAATGATACCATGAGTTCATTAGTTTATCTATTTTTCAACATCCCCTTGAGGATTTTATCTTTTTCTTTTCTGTCTTCTTAGCCAGTATGATTGGTGTGACATGGTACTTCATATTTGGTTTAATTTGCATTTCTCTAATCAGTAGTATTTAGAAAATTTTTTTCATTTCACTATACCTTTGATTTCTTCTGAAACTGACTTTTCATATCCTATGACCATTTATCAATAGAGAAATAGTTCTTATTTCTATAAATATGGTTCAATTCCCCATGCATTTGAGAAATTAGGCCTTATCAGAGAAATTTGCTGTAAAATTTTCCTCCATATCCTGTTTTGCTTCTACTTTTGGCTGCATTCATTTTGTTTGTGCAAAAATAAAATCAACCATTTTATCTTCCATGATTCTCTCTCTTGTCAGGTCATATATTTTTTCGTTAAAGAAAGAATTTTTTTTTAAAAATTCTCCTTTACTTTACCTTCTAATTCTATGATATCAAGGCAGTATTCTTTTACCGTTTCTTGAAACATGAAATCTAGACCCTTTCTTTGATCAGTTCTTTCAGACTATCCAAAAATTCTTTGAATATCTCTCCTCAATCTGTTTTGCAAGTTACTTGTTTTTCTGATGAGATATTTCCCTTTTTTTTTTCATTCTTTTGACTTTGCTTTATAGTTTCTTGATGTCTCATGCAGTCAATTAACTTTCACTTGCCCAATTCTAATTATTAAGGAATTATTTTCTTCAGTGAGTTTTTGTACCTCCTTGACTCTGAGGCCAATTCTGTTTTTAAGGTATTGTTTTATTCAGTTTTTTCAGTCTTTTTTTACTAAGTTGCTAATTGTTTTTTCATAATTTTCTTGCACAGCACTCATTTCTTTTCCCAATTTTTCTATCATTCTTGTGATTTAAAAATTTTATCTTAGCTCTTCTCAAAATTATTTTGTACTTCTGTCCAATTTACTTTTTTTTTCTTTGAGGCTTTGTTTTTAATTGTTATGATATAATTTTCTTTTTCTAAGTTGTGTATTTATCTTCCCTTCATTATAGTTGCTTTTTATTGTCAAGGTTCTCTTTTATGGTTTGTTAATTTTTAGCCTGTTTCTTTATTTTGAACTTTATGTTAAAGTTGGGGCTCCATTCCATAATTAGAAGGAGGTAAAATTGTGCCAAGTTTCAGACTTTTTTGTACTGATGATTTTATAGCTAATCCTGAGGGTTTGGAAGTTTTCCAAAGATGTGTGATCCGGGCAGAGATATGGTCACTCTTCTTCTAATCTGGTTTTACCCAAGAAGGGTCCCTGCACTTTTGAGACTGGAAGTAATTTTGCTTCTCAGAATCCCTGTTTCCTCAAATGTTCCTCCCCAATCCTTGAACTATAATTTAGAAGTGGGTATATGCAATGAGGTTGGCAAACAACATCCAGTCCTATACGCAGTGCTAGCATATGAATCCCTGGTATTTTCTTTCTGATCATTTGCCTGATCCCCTTGAGAGCTACCAACGATGTTGCTGATGTCACCACTACCAAGACCCACCACTGGGGGCGCATTCAAATGAGCTCCAGGGCAGCTCCCACCTCAGAGTCACAGATCTAATCAACATTGGTTATCTTTTGTTGGCTCTACCATCTCAGAATTTGATTTGAAGCATTATTTTAAAGTTGTGTGAGGGAGAACATTGGGAAAGCTTAGGGGAGTGCTTCCTCTACTCCACCTTGGGTCTACACCCAGAAGTCACAAGTGCCTTTTTTATGGAAGTCACCCTGGATATTTGTGATAACAACTTCCTTTTCTAAATCTTCAAAATTCATCCTTTTAATGATAGCTTCTAGAAATAAATACTTATTAAGGGATATATCAACCACTGAACAAACAAGAAAAAGCAAAAACAGTAACATATTTCAAAGACATTACATTCTAATCAAAGCCTAATTTAGTGACCTCTACAGTTTGCAGACTTTTCTCATTTTGTAAATCCAGGATATACATGCTTCTCTTCAATCCTTTTGCAGATTTTTTCTTCTACACATATTTCAAAGATTACTGACCTTGCCTCAGCAATCATATCTGCCACTTTTTTTAAGATTCTAGACTATAGTTTTTTGAGACTGTATGTTTTGAACTCTTAAGTTGATGACTGGAAGCTACATGCTGTCACTGTCTTAATTTTTTCACTCTTTATTATATCAACTCCTGCTAAGTCATTTTTTTCTGAGTTCTTTCTAGTCTGAAGATAATTGTTCTGTTTTCTCTTTATGTATCTCTGTGTCTCTTGTCTCTACATCTCTTAGCTTCTCTGTGTCTCTGTCTCTTATAGTCCTACTTCTTCTTTAATTTTCTACTTTCTTCCACTATATATTCTTCAAGAAAATTAATATTTTATTTTCCCAGTTACATGTAAAACAATTTTGACATTGTTTTTAAAACTTTTGAGTTCCAGATTCTCTCCTTTCTTCCCTCCCCACTTCACCCCCCACTGAGAAGGCAAATGTGAAGTTATATAAAACAATTCCATAAAAGTCATGTTTGTAAAAGAAAACAAATTTCCCCCTCCCCCAAAAAAGAAAACTCTCAGAAATAAAAGTTTTTAAAAAGTATGCTTCACTCTGTATTCAGACACCATCATTTCTTTCTCTGAATATGCATAACATTTTTCATCATAAGTCCTTCAACAGTCTTGGATCATTATATTACTGAGAATAGCAAAGTCATTCACAACTGATCATCCCACAATATTGCAATTATTTTGAACACTTCATTTTGCATGAGTTCATTCTCCAATAAATATTTTTTCTTTTTCTCATTTTTTTGTTTTTATTTTTCTTCTTTTTTCTCATTTCATCTCAGAATAAGATTGAATGCACCCCAAATTTTTCTTATAAAATCATGTCATGTTTGTGCCATCATCCTCCATTTTCTGCCTTTGTCACGATCTTCTTTATGTGTTTTTTTAAAATGTGATTTGGTCAACAAGTTCCCTGTGCATCCACATAATGCTCTTAGACAACTCAGAACAAATTCTGCTTTAAGGATTTTTTTTTATTTTGAAAACTTTTATTCTACTTATTTAGAATTTTTTAAAAATTAATAACTGTAAAGAAAAAAAAACAGCTCTCCTTGAAGAGAGCTACCTTAAGGGCTTTTTTAAAAAACCAGTATTAAAAAGTACAAGGTCCTATGGCAGATACACTGAAGATATGATTTGTTGAACAACCTAAATTAACACTGAATGAAGCACAAGGCAGAAATTGCTCATTAGTCATATGTATGATATCCTTCTGTAGAATGTAAATAGGAAATAAATTCTCTATTTATGGCAAGGGTCTCCAAATATTACTGTTCACAGATGATATGTTAATTACTTTAAGCTCAGAATGCTAGACTTTTGAAGTACAATATATTCTTAAACACAAAATGAAAGAAAAAATAATCTTACCATAATCATATAACTGAATGGATATAGCCAACTAATTGTTGCATCTGCCTATCTTTTTCTACCTTTTTTTTTGTTAGTCATTGCAAGACAATAACCTGGAGCTAAAGATGAGAAGGAAAGGATCAGGGTGGATGTCATTTGAGAAAGGACTACACAGTTCTTTCTCAGATATAAGTTATCTATTGCTGCTGCAAATTTCCATCTTTTTAAACACTATTACTTTACAACACATACTCAACTCTAAATTAAGAATAACAGAACTCACTATCCCAGGGAGAAAAATTACAGGTGACTTAAAAGATAATGGAAAATGCATGATGGATTAAGAAGAGTATATTACCAAAAATTACTTGGGATATGATAAATGGTATACAATCAAGGGAGATGAAGAAATAATTGTTAGAGATGCAAAAGGAAAACCAAGAGATTATAAAATGAGTAATTTTTCACTCAGTCCAGCCAATGAACATAGCCAATGAAGATTCTTTAATATGTGTTGCCACTCATATTATATTAGAATGTGAGATCCATAAAAACAGAAACTGACTTACTTTTATCCTTAAATGCCCAGTACTTAGCAAAATATTTGACACAGAAAAATACTTAAATTTATTAAGCCAAGAGTTTCTCCTACTAGACTAATGAAGTGATTTTTCACAGTGCGAGGCACATAGTAAGTACTTAGTGAATATTTTCTAGCATTATCTCTTTCAAGAATTATCATTTTTTGGTTCCTGGGCAGTAATTTCTCCCAGTTCTTCTCTTGCCTTTCTACCCCAACTCCTCTGTATTACTGACTCCTCATTCTGAATCAAGATCATATAAAGAAGATGATACTTGAAATTAGTTAAACTGATTGAAATTCTGCTTTTCTTAAATACTACCATAACTATGTGACTTTACACAACGTCATATAATGACTCTGGGACTTAATTATCTCATCTGTAAAATGGGAAAATTTTGACTAGATAATTTCTAAGGATCTTTTCATTAGTAAATTCTATGTCCCTCTCACACTTCTTTCTTTCCCTCTCCCTCAACAATTTCATCATCAACCATGACCATCATAGGATGATTTTCAGAAATTCCATCCCTTACCCTTATATTATGGGCCTATAATATGAGTCATGTTTTGGCTTTTTCATTTGAATATCATAGTCAAGAAGCATTTAATAAGAAATTATTATATGCCAGGCACATGCTAAGTACTGGGAATACAAATACAAATAGAAAGAAAAACAGTCCTTGCCCTTAAGGAGCTTATATTCTAAGGAGTATATAGGATATTGGAGGAGGACAGGTACCTCTGATGTGAGAACTCTCTAAGCACTTTTAAGGGCTTCTCATACAACTTTGGGGTCCAACTAATCACTCAACTCTTATCTATGGCTCCAAGAAGCTATAGAATATGCAACAATCACATCGCAGTAAAACTGTCTTGGCAGATGGGCTAAACCAGGTTCAGACCTCAAAGCTGTCAGCACATCAGACCTGAATTAGGGGGATGTCTACACCATGCATGCCTTCATTCTTCCCTCTAAAATAAACCCTTCTCAGGATGACAACATCATCTTAATAAAAAAAATACTTTAAACCTCTGCTTAAAAACCTTAAATAGTTCTATATTGTCTGCCTAGTAAAGTATATAAGCTCCTTATCTGGAACTCAAAGCCTTACACAAACTGACTCAAATCCTCTTTTCAAGCTCTATTTCATACTATTTTTCATCATCTCTCATTATCTTCTTACATTTTTCCATATGATACTTTTACTCCTGCCATCCTTCCTATGAAGAACAACTCTGCCCATCCTGTCCTTTATGAATTAGCTCCAGTGTCATCTCCCATAAAATCTTTATTGTTATCCTCAGGTAAAAGTGTCTTTTCTCATAAAATTCCTTATGACACATTTTTTGTTCTTTTTTAATTCTTTCTTGTAATATGCGTATCTATACTCCAACATATATAGATCTTATAATATATGTAACACATCTATAGTTAGAGATATAATACAAGATAATATATATGCAATATATTTATATATCTATATATCTTATCTCCCACCTCCATTATTTTGAAAGTTTCTTAAGAGCAAAGATAATATGTTATTTTTGTACCTCTCGCCTATTAGGACAGTGTCTTGAACATAATAACATAATAAGCCCACATTAAATATTTCCAGCACTGGCACAATTTTGAGCAGCATACTTTTTAGGTAAGTTATTTCATGTCATTATCAATATATTCTTGGAATTGCAAAGAAATTTTAGATTCAAAACTGCAGATCAATAACTATATTTATTGAATAGTTTTAGTTAAGTAGAGATGATGACAAAACAAAAAGACTTTTGGATGATATTGACTGTCACTTGTATGAGTAGATTGCAGCTGATCAAAAGCAAGGATATATGTCAGAAAAGTGATTTTTTTAAAAAAAAATGTCATCAAGGAAATTTATAAGTAAAAAAAATGAATCACTCACATGGTAAGAATGATGAAGACAAATGAGGTACATAGCCACAACTTGCAGAGGTGTACTAGAGCCAGTTTGGACCACTTCATGAGAGCTGATTGTAAAATTTTCAGTGTGAGTATATACACATCAGAAACCAGTAAAAAATATGAGGACTTGATTTATTATTTTTTACTATCTAATATAAGTGATGGAAAAACTGTTAATAATATATAAGTGATGGAAAAACTGTTAATAATAGAGGTTAAACTTAAAAGTTTATATGTAAATGTTTATTATGTATATGCACGTGAATATATATATGTGTATATGTATACATATATGTATACACACACATATGTGTGTGTGTGTATATATATAGCCTCCAAGATCCTCTCCCAGCTCTGAACCAAGGACCCTCTAAACTCCCGTTTCCATTATAGGATGAAGTTTACAAAAACTTCCTCACATCAATCCTATGAGGTTGGTGAATGAATTTCTATCTCTATTTTACAGATGACAAAATTGAGACTCTGACAGATTATAAATCACCTACGACCACCTGGCCAGTGTCTCAGGTCTCCTGATTCTAAAGAGGCGAGTTATATAATCTAGTACTGGCCTAGTACTCTCACCATTATAGTACTAAAGTATATATATAAAGTTAGTTTTTTAATATGCATCAGAATACCATTGCCAATGGAATATATGGGCACTCTATGACTGTGAATGGAAAATCAGGTATAAATAAAGAGAAGATATTGTGGAGACAAAATTAGCAGGACTTAAATTAGAAAAAAATGGAAGGGAAAAGAAGGTCAGGCTTAAAGAAGGAAAGGAAAGGTAAAAGGGAAAGGGATAGAAAGGAAAGAGGAAGAAAAGGAAGAGAATGGATAAGGGGATGGGGAATGAGATGTGATGCAGGATCATAATGCAGTGGGAATTTTATAATTCTTGGATAATTCTCTTTTTATATCAACATATGTAAGAAAATTTAGAAGAGATCAAGTTTAGAGAAGATGATGGGTTTTATTTTGGACATATTAGGCTTAATATTCTAGTAGAATACCAAAGTGAAAATGTCTAGTAGGCATTTGGTGATGCTAGATTAGAGCTCTAACAAGAGAATAGTGTTAGCTATATAGAATGAGAATGTAGACATGATTTCTGAATCACTGAGAAAGGATGAAATCATTATTTTTGAAACGAGAAAAAAAGAAAAAATATGAAGTCTTTTGGAACATTCGTGCTCATAAGGTTGAAGATGAATGCTGATCCAGAAAAGGAATCTGAAGAACAGTCAGATAGGGATAATAGAAAATCCAAGATGAAAGTCTCACAAGAGTCTTGAGAGGAGAGGATACCCAAGAGAGAGAAGCTTGATAAGTCATATCAAAAGCCATAAAGGTTGAGAAGAAGAGGTTGAGAAAATATTATATGATTTAACAATTAAGACTTATAAAGAAATTTGATAGAACAGAAAGGGGAAAGTAGAAGTTACCTTGCAAAGAATAAGTAGAAAGTGAAAATGTGGAGGTAATGAGGATAGGTTTACCTTTTCTAGGAGTTTAGCAGTAAAGGGGAAGTAAGAAATGGGATGATAGCATGAAGGAATGGCAAGATTAAATAAATGGGCTTTTTAAAGGATATGGGAGAATTGTTTGTAAATAACAGAAGAAAAAAATAATAGAAGAAAACTGAAGAGAAAAAGAGAAGGAATGATATGTAATACGTAATAAGTCAGCTATGACTTAAGAAAATTTTGGAAGCGCTATAGGAAATGAGTAGGAGAAGTGAGAAATTAAAAGCAAGAAAATAAATTAGGTGATGACTCAGCATGGATCTTGCCCAAAGGAAAATTTATCTCTTAATTGGAGATGAAGGAGGAGTCTATAAGTAAAGAAATAGAGTTCTGAAGTTAACTGTAAAGGATATGAAGGAATACATGACAGTATTAATTTTCTTAATAAAATAAGAAGTTAAAATTAACCATTTGATGAAAGATAATAGGATAAAGATAAATTTGGAGCTTTGGGAGAAAAGAAATTTAAGTGATCCTAAGTTAGGGTACATATCTGTACATCCACTCAGCATATACAACTCAGATCCATACATAACTCAGAAGGGTTATATAATTTTCTCCAACAATATTCATCAGTTCAAAACTAGCACACTGAAGACAGTTAGTGGGCTTGACAAGCATTAAGATTTAGTTGGGAATGAAGAGTATAAAGAAAAAGGGAGCTGATTCCAAGTTGGAAGCCAGTGCAGAGTTGTACTGGATAACTACAATATCAAGGCTGAAAAGAAACTAAGAAGACCAAAGAAAGGGAATAATTGATAGGTGGAAAAAGAAGTATGAAGAGACTAGAGATTGTAAGGAGAATAAAGAGTTAAAGGCAGGAAATTGGTATTAGAAGGAGGAATTTCATAATTCAGTATCTTTACATCTAGTAGAGTTTTGAGTCATGGTAAGGGCAAAGGTTTGACCACCTTAAAAGAACTGAGGTAAAATGAAGATTTCATCCATGGAAGTTGGGAAGATTAAAGTAGTACTAATAATAAAGTAAAGTACTAATAATCACCCACGGGCTGACCTCTTCAATATTATTTTGCCTAGCCAACACCAACTATGAACACATCCACAATCGAACCTCAATCCTTACTCGAGGCCTCCAAATAATCCTACTTATATGTGCCTGATGATTACTAGCAAGCCTCGCTAACCTAGCACAACCTCCCTCTATTAATCTTTTAAGAGAGCTTATAGTAATTATAACCACATTCTCTTGATCCAACTTCTCACTCATCCTCCTAAGTATCAACACAGTAATTACTGCACTCTATTCCCTCCACATACTTATTACTTCTCAACGACCAAAATATTCAAGTTAAGCACTACTTTCCACGTACATGGGAAAGAAATGAACTGAAAAAGAAAAGAAAAGAGAAGATAGACCAGAAACTTAAGTTCTTGAGAAAGAAGGGAAAGTGACCTAAAATATAGTAGATGACAGCTACAAAGAGAACTTGAACAGAATGATATAGGTGGATTAAGAGAACTGCATAAAAGTTGAATGACAGTAACAGAAAGATGATTTGGAAGGAGCAGTGGAAGTGAGTTTTGTGGGGTGGAAGGGAGAAAAAGAAATAAAACTAGTAAAACTAGAATTAGTGGTAGGGGGAGAAAGAAACTAGAAAGTTTCAAGGGATTAGATAATAAAAGAAATATGGGTTTCTGTGAATATCAGAACAGAAAATATGTGAGAAAAAGACAAATGAAGGAAAGTTTGTTAAAATGTAATATGTGGTTAAGCAAGTACAGGATGGAAGGGAAAAACGAGGAGGAGAGAAACTAGGGAATGAAAATTTTGCCTTGGCAAATGATAACTAATTACAGGGATTAGTATAGTTCTTACTTATTTTTGTATGTTATAAAACCCTTTGGAACTCTGATGAAATCTATGGACTTATAGTTCTCTTCTCAGAACAATGGTTTTCTAAAGCATAAAATAAAATATGTAAAATTACAAAAGAAACCAACTATATGCAAATAAATTATATATATATACATATATATATGTATATATATGAAGTGGAAGTTTTCTAGCTATAGGACAGGGGAGAGGTATAATTTGATTGGCTACACAATTGATCATATCAATAGTAATGCTGAACTGAAGGTCATATAAAAAAGACAACCACTAACTCCAGTCTTTATATGGCTAGAGGAGCTACTTCATTTATTCTTTATCAGTCTCCTCAAACAATCATCTTCCTGCTCTTTATTACAGTCCTCATCTTATTTATCTGTATTTAAACTACTAAAAAAAATTTTGGTTCATTTTTATTAGATATTTTCTTGCCTAGTCCAGAGAAGAGTGATATTCATGGGATTCTCTATTCCATCTAATCCTCCCCTATATGGATGAATAATTTTCTTTTGTGGTAACTAAGTTAAAATAAATGATAAATTTCTTCCTCTTGCCTCCTCTCTTTCCTTCCAAGTTACTTTTTTTTTATTTCATTTTTCTTTTTCAATACCTAATCCTATATCTTTTCTTACCGTATTAACACAATAACTCTTTGGACAGTAGAACTCCAAAGGGAAAATATTCTCTTACCATTTCTTTAGCCCCCTCTGGGAAATTTTCTTATTCAATTTTTTAAAATAATATTTCCCTGGAACCCTTGTGATTCTTAAATTATCTTGCCTTCCCCTATCTATATCTTTTGAAAAGTGATCTTCACATGTTCTTCCAATTACAGTTCCATTTCCTCCATTTTTTTTTCCATTTTTTTTTCAATGTGCCCAGCACTTTACTAAAGTTTCTCATCCTCTATTCTAAGTTGTTGATTTCATTCTTTGTATTTTTCTTCAATCCTTCAACAATTTCAAGCTATAGGAATTCCACAATTAGCCTTTTCTAGACTCTTACCTAATATTTTTTCTTAGAGATAAAACAGAATCTATTTTACTTCAGCTGAAGTAAAAAAAGGCAGAAATAGCCATCATAATCTCAGATAAAACAAAAGCAAAAATAGATATAATTAAAAGAGATAATCAGGGAAAGTACATTTAGCTAAAATATCAACAAATTTTCTATTTTTTCTGATGAAAATCTCATTTCTCATATATTTAGGGATCTGATAAAAAACCATTCCCTAATTGATAAAGTCATCAAAGTATATGAACAGGACATTTTCAGAAATAGAAATCAAAATATCAATACTTATGTGAAAAAATGCTCAGAATCACTGTTGACTAGAGAAATGTAAATTAAAAGAGTTCTGAGGTAACACATTACAACTATGAGAAATGAGAAATGCTAGAGGGAATGAAGGAAAATTAAATACATTAATTATTGAATGCAGTAACAAACTGATTATGATGGGGTTGTGAACTGGTCTAACCATTCTGCAGAAAAATTTGGAGCTATGCCAAAAGGACTATAAAATTATATATATACTGTTTTACACAGCAATACCAAAAGAGATAAAAAAAAGAAAGTATATGTACAAAAATATTTATAGCAGCTCTTATGATGATAAGGATATAGCAATGGATAGGATGCTTAGGAATTGGGTAATACCTGAAAAAAAATGTAGCATATGATTATAATGGAATACTATTGTGGTATAAGAAATGTTGGGGGGAGGGTCAGAAAAAATATGGCTAGACCTTTTTGAATTAAGTGGAGTGAAAAGAACCAGGAGATCATTGTGCACAATAAAAAGCAATATTATAACGATGATCAACTATGAAAAACTTGGTTACTATGATCAATACAATAATCTAAGAAAATTCCAAAAGACTTATGAAAAAAATGCTATCCACTTCTAGAGAGAGAGAACTGATGAATTCTGAATATAAATTAAAATATAATTTTATTATTTTTAAAGTAAATTTATTTTCTTTGCTGTATTTTAAGTTCTGAATAGGCTCCTCTTTCCTTTCCTCCTTCACTATGTACTAGAGAAGGCCACCATTTGATACAGATTTATAAATATATGTAAAACCATACTTCGCATACTTCTATTCATTAGGTCTTTCTCTTGTGATGAATAGCATTTTCCTTTGTGGGTACTGACAAGTATTTATTGTGCTCAGATTAAATTTAGTTGTTCACAATTATTCTTTGAATAATCTTGTTCTACTGTATACAATGTTCTCTTGGTTCTGCTTACTTCCACTTTTTTATTATTTCCTGCATTTTTCCATGCTTCCCCTCTCCCCATAATCAACAAGTTAATACTTTCTTACAATTCCAATACAATTATATACCACTGTTTGTTTTACAGTTCCCCACTTGATGGATATGTTCTCAATTTTTAGTTTTTTGCCAACACAAAAAAGGCTGCTGTGAATATTTAGAACATATAGGTTCTTTTCCTTTTGTCATGGTCACCTTGAGAAACAAACCTAATAATGGTATTTCTTGGATCAAAGGGTATATACACAGTTTTATAACTTTGTAGGCAAATTACAGATTTATCTCCAAAATGGTTGAGCCAGTTTCACCAAAAATGTATCAGTGTCCCAGTTTTTCCACCCACTCTCCAACATTTGATCTTTTTCTAATTTTTGAATTGTATAACTAATTCATTGATTTCCTCTTTATTTTATTGATATAAGCATGAGTTAAAATTTTTTCTCTGATTACTGCTTTTGATGCATCTCACAAATTTTTATGTTTTATTATCATTCTTTTTAATAAAATTACTTATTATTTCTATGACTTGTTCTTAAGAATAGGTTTTTTAGTCTCCAAATATTTTTTGAGAGACAATTGGATTTAAGTGACTTGCCTCAGGGTCACACAGGTAGTAAGTGTCCAAGGTCAGATTTGAACACAAGTCCTCCTGCCTTCAGGGTCAGTGCTCTATCTACTGTATCATCTAGCTGCCACCCTTCAATTAATTTTTAATCTGTTTCCATAATCCTTTATTAAAATTAATTGTATTCCTTTATTAAACAGAATGCATTTAACATGTCTGCTTTTCTGAATTTAACTTTAAAGTTTTTATGCCCTGATATTTGGTCATTTTTTGTAAAATCATGGCTTTCTTTTTATTTCTATTCATTTCTCTCCAGATAACTATCATATCTAAGTTATTTAAGATTCTATTCAGTTCTTTGATTTCTTTCTTATTTATTTTTGTTAGATTATCTAATTCTGAGAGAAGAAGATTGAAGTGCCCCACTGTTATAGTTTGCTATCTATTTCCATCTGTAATTCATTTAGCTTTTCCTTTTAAAAATCAGATTATGGAGAACAGAGCCAAATTGATAAAGGTGGGAACTCCCCAACTTCTAAACTGCTCCAAATTCCTTTAAATAATGACAATAAATTCTAGTGTCAGAACACCCCAAAAGACAGAGTAGATGAAGGCAACTTAGAAAAACAGCAGAAAAGGGCTGTAGAACCAGGGGAGGAGTTGAGCATGCAGTCCTGGTACAGCCACACCAGCACAGTCCTGATCCAGACCCAGATCTGGCTCTAGCCAGACTTCTCATTCAGTGGCAGTACTGGTAGCTTCCAAATCTCTTGATTTGGACACCAAATCTCAGAGTCACCAAAGCAGACTTGGAAGGTCAGCAGAAAAGATCTGTGGAACCAGGATGGGAGCCTAGCACATAATTCCAGTGTAAACTGGAGAGTACAGCTCAGGAGGCAGCCCTAGTCCAAACCCCAGCATCAGCAAGGCAGGGCCTCTGAATCAGCAATAATCCTAAAGGCTTCTGGATCTCTCAGCCCCTGGAACATCAGGGAAGACTCAGAAGGTCAGCAAAGAGGGGATCTGTAGCAATGGAGTGGGAGTCAGGTATAGAGTTCTAGTGCAGGTGTGCCAGCACAGGCCGGGTCCCAACTCAGGAGCCAGCACCTCAACAAAGGAGAACTCTGTTGATTTAGTACACTATATCTTAAAGCTACCATGGGGTGGGAACACTCCTAATAGCTCCAAGGCAGAAAAGAGTACTAGTGGACAGGATCCTAGAAGGATCTCTGCATAAAATCCCTAAAGCTTGAAACAGTCCACTCTCCAGCCTAGAAACACAGCACTATTTTAACAAAGAGTTAAAAGCTGAGTAACGTGCTAGAAAAATGACCAGAAAACAAAAAAATTAGAAGTATACATAGACAGGTATGAGTTGAAAAATATCTTTTTTTAAAAGGTTGACATTAATGGGTGAGAAAGGAATGTACTAAGAGAAAGGGAAAGGGAGAAGTAGAGCACAGTGTAAATTATCTGCCATGAAAAAGAGGCAAAATAAAGCTTTTACAGGAGAGGAAGAAGGGAAGGAGAAGATGAGAGAATGAACCTTACTTTCATCATAATTGGCTCAAAGAGAAAATAACATGTATATTCAATAGGGATTTCAAAATCTATCTTATCCTGCAGGAAAATGGGGGGAGGGGATAGGATATGGAACAGAGGAGGGTTATAAAAGTAAGGGCATATTGGGAGGGGGGGAGTAGTCAATACCCAAGATCTTTTGAGGGAGGGACAGGATTAAAGGAAAGAGAAAGTAAATGGGGCTGAGGAGGATAGGGTTAGTGCAGTAGTTAGCAACAGTAATTGTAATAAGAATTTTGAAGCAAGTTTCTCTGATAAGGCTTCATTTCTCAAACATAGAGGGAAATGAATCAAATTCATAAAAAAGAAAATAAGAGCCATGCCCTAATTAATAAATGATCAAAATACATGATCTGTGCCCAAAGGGCTATAAATTCATGTATATCCTTTGACCTAACACCATCACTATTGGCATGAATATCAAAAAAAGAAGAGAAGAATGTCCTATAAGTACAAAAAAATATTCATATCAATTCTCTTATCCAGCACACTCTCTCTTCTCCATTGAAAATTGAGAAGATGCCCATCAATTGAAAAGTGGTATGTGTTTATGATGGAATATTATTTTTCTAAGGGAAATAATGAGCAGGATGCTCTCAGGAAAATAAACCTGGAAAGTCCTCCATGAACTCACAAGCAAAGTGATGTGTACCATATAGCAATATTATAGGATGACTAGTTGTGAATAATTTTGCTATTCTTAGTAGTACAAAGATCTATGACTACTCTGAAGGACTTAGGATGAAAAATCCTTTTCATGCTTAGAAAAAGAATGGCTTGTTTCTGAATACAGACGCAAATATTCTCATATTCTCTCTCCCCCTCTCTCTCTCTCTCTTTCTCTCTCTCTCTCTCTTTCTCTTTTTTGACTTATTTTTTCTTGAGGGTTTTTATTTTTGTTATGATGGGAAGTCAATGTTTCTTTCTCTTCACAGTTTGACTTTTATGGAAATATTTTGCATAATTTCACAAGTGATTTCTTAATTGTGGGTGGGGATAAAGGAAAGAAAATAGAACTCAAAATTTTAAAAATTGTGTGAAATTTTTTTTTGTTGTTTTGAATGTAACTGGGGAAAATGTTAAATAAATAAAATAAAACAGAACAAAAATATGTAGTGTTTAGAGAAAATTTTAAAAAATCAGACACTAAAGTATTTGTTTACATTTTTCTTTTTGCTCTTTTTGCAATATGACTAATATGGACTTATGTTTTCTAGATGTATAATTTATATAATTTGCTTGCTCCATGTGTATTGGGGAAGGTTTGGAAGGAGAGAATTGAGACTCAAAATTTTAAAAGAAAACAATGTTAAAAATAAATAATAAATGTATCTTAAAATATGAAGATATGAATGGATGGACTTGGCGATAGATTGGATATGGCAGTTAAGAGAATAAGACGTCAAGGATAACTCATGTTATGGATCTGAGTGACTGGAAAGATGGTAGTACCTTTGACAGTGCAAAGAATTTTGGGAAGAGGGGAAAGTTGGAAATAAAGATGATCAGTTCAGTTTTGGAATGATGGGTCTAAGATGTTTCTTGGACATCTAGCTTGTGATGTTTAAAAGGTAACTGGGAAATGAAAGTGTTAAGATCAGAAGTTATTGGCACAAAAGTTAAGAGTAGATTTGAGAATCATTAGCAAAGAGATGACAATGGAAAACATTGGAGTTGATGAAATCACAAAGTGAAATAATATAAAGGAAGAAGAGAAGAGAACCCAGAATAGGCTCTTAAGAAAATCCTGCTGTTATTGGGAGGGACCTTGATGAAGATAATAAAAAATGGAGATGGAGTGCTCAAGTTCAAGATGGAAAAATAGTATCATGAAAACCTAGAGAGAAGAAACAAAGAGAAAAGAATGGTAGATACTATCAAAGATTACAGAAAGTTTAACAAGGATAAAGATTGAGAAAAGACTATTAGATTAAGAGATCAATAGACTGATGAACTCCGAATGCATATTTAAGCAAATTTGCTTTATTTTGTATTATTTTATTTTGTGTGTTTTCTTTTGAAACATAGATAATATGAAAATATGCTTGGCATAACCTCACATGCATTAACAAAAAGAAAGTACTCATCTACTCAAGAAGGGAAGAAGGGCAAGACATAAAAGAAAGAGGGAATTTAGAGCTCAGTTTTTTAAAAATGATCATTAATTTTTTCATGTGTAATTGTGAAATTTTTAATGAAATAAAAAAATTAAGTAATGAATCAAAAAAAAAATCATGAGTAGCTCTGAAGATAACAATTTCAGATGACTGATGATGTCAGAAGCCAGACTTCAAAGAATTGAGAAGTTAGAGAAAAGGAGGTGGAGGCATTTATTATAAATGACCTTTTCCTGGAATTTTGCCACAAAAGGGAAAAGAGAAATAGGATGATAGCTAGTGGAGTAGACCAGACCCCCTTAGAGATATCCAATGTACTATAATTACTGAAGGCAAAAAAAAAGTTATAATCATAACAAGTTTGAGAATGACTGATCTAATTGCATAATAACTATGGAGAAGGATTTGCTCTTGAGTTGGTTCTGGACTTCTTAACTTAGTAGATAAGGAATAACTGTCACAAAGAGTCAAAAGCACAGGGCCATAAATTGGAAGTATAACAAATCCAGACAATTGGGCAAGTACAGTTGGAAGCTGATAGTGTAGATCTTTTTTGCTTTTATTTTCCCCTTTGTCATATGCCTAGGGAAGCAGAGTAGGTAATAGAGTTACATTTACTCTTTCCTCAACAGTCTGACTACCTTCATATAGTGGACCCTTGGTTGTGATCAAAGGACCAACTTTCTGTTTTCTTAGGTAATAATTGCTGACTATAGGCAGTGACAGAGAACAGTGCCCTTTCTGAAAATTATAGTTGTGAGAGTTGTATGGTAAGCAGACCAGTTGAGACCACTGATGATGGAGGGAGAAATGTGTCCCAATAAGAGTCAGTTATTTAATGTATCAGCAAGACCTCCTTTTTTTTTTCTCAGAAGTGTGAATCTCCATCTACCCTAACTTTTGCAGGCAAAAAAGAGTTCAAGACTATTTTTCTCTTTCCTTTCTGTTTTTGCTATCTGATTACGCTATTAAGGAACTAACTGACAGGCAAGGCAAATCCCAACAAAGCAATACTGTGTAAAAATGTAGCTTAAATATAAGAAACTCCAAATATGTAGACACAAATTTTAAAGCATCATGGATTAGTCCTCTGAAAAATTTATCAGATTACTCAAAGTCGTTGTAGATAGGAATAAAATATTTCATTAGGGAGATCTATTTTTATTGATTTTGTGTTCATGGATTCCCTACTCTACTAATAACTTGAACTATTTTAATAAAATATTTTAGCTAACAAAATCTTGAAGGTATTAAATAATCTATCAAGGAAAATATCTGCAGAGAAAGATACTGAAGCAAAAAACCTCTCCTACCCTAAAGAATAATGTTCAATGATCACCTGCCCAAAGAGATTTCATAGAACTTAAAAAACAACTTTAAAAAAATCAAATGGTGAGAGATTGAGGAAAAACTTAAAAATCAACAATCCAAGAAAAATAAGCTGATTATAAAAAGAAACTAACTAATTAGAAAAAGATACATAGAATCTTTAAGAAAACAACTCCTCAAAAACCAGAATTAAGCAAAAAGAAACCTTTTTGAAGTTATGAGAGTTATGAGAAATGAAGACATAAAACAAAATGTAAAGAATGAAAAAATAAAGTGAATTGAGACACCAAAAAGAAAAACAAGTGATTTGGAGAAAAGATCAAGAAGAAAAAAAACATAAGAATAATTGGATTATCTAAAAACTATAATTAAAAAAAAAAGAATCTTGATACAATACTACCAATAAATAAAAGCAATTGTCTTGAAGTATTTGTACAATGGGCAAGGGGAATCTTATCAATCACCACCTAAAAGTGATGTTACATGGAAAATATAGGAACATCATAGCCAACTTCTGAAACCCCAAATTCAAAGAGAAAATATAAGCAACCAAAAAAATTCAAATATGGCATAGCCACAATTAGAATTACACAAAACCAAGCAGAGCAGCTACATTAAAAGGCCACAGATCTTAAAACATGATATATGGAAGAGCAAAATAATTGGAGTTGTGGCTGAAAATATAGCCTGTAAAGTTAAGCATATTTCTGAATGGAAAAAAAAAGTGGACATTAAATTAATTGCCAGATTTTCAGAATATTGTTGCAAAATATTATTGTTAATAGAATATTTGACATATAAGACAGAAGACAAACAAAGTAAACTTCAAGGACTAATTACAAGGGAGTCAATAAGGACAAACTTTATTTTTTTATATATGGAAACATATTTTATATGTCTAAAATTGTCATTAGTAAGTATAGGTAATTCAAGAGAAGGATTTCAGTATAGTTGATAATGATGTGATTTTTAAAAAGCAAAACCCATGTAGAAAAAGATAAAAAGAGTAATTATGTTATACAAATGAGGTATGAGAGGAAGAACTCACACACAGGAATTAGAAGGCTAGTGGCTCTGGAACCCTACTCTTATCAGGTATGAGTTAAAGAGGGAAAAATGAATATGTATCTAGAAGAGTATAAAAGTCTTCTAATTTATAAAGAAATAAGACAAGGAAGAATAAGATAAGGGTGGGGCTATAGAAGCATGTGTGGATTAATTGGAATGGGATAAAATGTATATATTAATAGGAACAGGATAAAGAGGAAAAGCAAGGGACAGAATAAGAGAGGAATCCTTGGAGGGGGGTGATGGGTAAATAATAGCAAGGCAAAGTAGTGTATAGAAGTAAAACAGAGGAGTCAACAATGATAGAAGAGATAGACATAAGCATAATAATGATGATCAGGAGTAGAATTTATTTGGAAAAAAACCAGGGGTGTAATAATCATTGATCTCTGACAAAGTTAAAGCTAAAATAGATTTAATCAAATGGGAAGTAGGAAACTGCACCATTTGTCAGCCATATTAATCAATACTCTTTAAAATAACTAGAGAATATAAGGTTGGAATGTTGCTAGAGTATAGGAAATGATAATTGTTGGATTTAGGAAAAAAAATGAAAAGAATTTGACTTATAAAGATATTATCCACCTTCAGAGAAATGGAAAAATCAAGATCATCATATCTATATGAAAATATATGTATATATTTGTGTATTATCTATTTTTATTATATATGTGTATATGTATGTATATATGTATAGATAAATCCTCTTGGGTTCTGCTTACACATGGCATTTTTTTTTCTATTTTGTATTTAAATAATTAAGTTTTAAATAAATTTGATGACAAAAGAAAAAATACAGAATAAAAACTTAACCAAAAAATAATACTATTTCTTATATGTTATGGCTCTGGAAGGAGAGGAAAGAAGGAAACTAGGGGAAACTATGGTAATATAAGAAACAAAAGACATCAAAACATTTTTAAAATGTAATATAAATGCTAGCTCTTAAAAACTATCACATATGTCAGATGACTTGCATAAACTTACTTATGTGACCTTGGGCAAGCCACTTTATGTCTCTGCACTTTGGTTTCCTTATCTGTTTGAAAGGAAGGGATTGGACTCTAAATCTCTAAATTCCCTTCAAGCTTTAAATCCTATGATTCTATTATCATAATAAAACAATCAATATTATTATACTATTTCACACTCTATAAGAATGTAAGCTTCTTTCTCTATGAGGGATAGAATTGTTCATGTGAATTATATATGTATGTATGTATGCTTGTGGGGGGCGAGGGAGGAATTTGGACAATTTGACCAATAGTTGAAGCTACACAGGATGTTAATAAATCTAGGCTCCATCAATTATATATTTGAGAAAATTATAAAAAATGAAAAGAAAATATTGGGGAAATAACAGCATGACTATTTTTGATCACAGAAAGGAATATTCAACTGCCACATTTTTTTTTTTGCAAACTATTTTGTATCATCTTTAAAATGACAAGATGCTACCTTCCATTGAAAGGATACTCAAGAAAATCAGTTTTTCTTCTAGATCTAATCAAACAACTTATATAAAGTTTTTCTTAACAAGATTTTCTATTTAAGATCAATTTCTCTTTGAAATAGCTTTAATTTTTATGATTTTATACTATAAAAATTATATAAATATGGAATAAGGAACAATTAAAAGAGACACCAAGTTAAGTACAACAAGAGGAATAATATCTTGTATTTACATAGTACATTCCTTCTAAGGGGCTCAAAGTGCTTCACAGACATTAATTCATCCTCACAACATCCTAGTGAGGTTGGTAAGGGGCAGGTATTATTAACAAGGTCCCTGTTCTTCTTTGTGAAATGAAATGACTTTACAGATGGTGACTTTGAGACACAGCATGTGGGCTGTCCTGCTTGAAGGTAGATCAAGACACAGTGTTTTCCATTTCATTTGCATATTTTTGCAGTGATTCAGCTGTCCTCTATATTACTGTACTTGTGTTTTTGGTTACATTCACAGTTGGCTAAGATTAAGCCAAAATTCATGCTTTTGCAATTCAAAATTGCTACAAATTTCTTTGCAATTGTTCAAAAATTACAAAATAGACCATATAAATGTTTTAACCATATTTTAAAGTGATATAAACTCTGCTTTTCCTTGAAATTTATCCCATATGGTCCAGTGACACTCTTCAACTGAACTTAGTGTAAGAACATGCCAAAAGTATTTGAAATCTGAAGCATGATGTTGGTTCATTTGATAGCATATGCTATATGCAACCATAGGAAGAATCCTCAATAATTCTGGAATAGAATTGAACAATTATTTTATAAACAAGTCTAAAAATCATTACCACATAAATACCGAGTAGACTATCCAACCCTATTTCTAGCTGAACAACGAAATAGTGCTACCAAGAATTTGAGATGAAAGAAGGAGAAACTTGTTTCCTTCTCTGTTCAGTCAATGTCATATCCTAGAGCACAGAAGGAAACAAGGTAGGTAGGAAAGGGGGGGAGGGGAGGAGCATATTAATATCACTGCAAAAAGATTTTCAATTACTCAGAAATGTAAGAAAATTAATTTGTTTCATAACAACAATTAGAATTATTGCATCTGATATTATATCTTTACCATAAAAGCTTTGTCAAAAGATACTTCTTGATTCCCAGGCAATAAAGATAATAAGAAGTTTAGTCTTTATGTAAATGAATTTTGCATTCTCTTGCTAATACTGTGATTGAAATTTTGTTTCAAATATATATTTATTTCTGAGTGATAGGTTTTTTTTTTAAGGACTAAGATGATTTTTAAATATAAATCAAAATAATCTTATCCTTTGACATTTCGCACCCTTCCATTAGATCACATTTGAAAGGTTAATCCTATTCTTTCAGAAATAATTTTATAACTTTTTTACAGTAGTAACGTGCTGTATTTTGAAATTACAAACCAGGAATTCAATACAAATAAAAGGTGCTACAATAACATTTAGTGAAAACAAAAATTAATATAAAAAAGGAAAACAAATATAAGTATAATATGTTAATTTGTTAACTTGATTTTGACTGATGGTCAAATATATTAAATGAACTTCACATTTTGCATTTCTTCAATGAATTATTTAAATAATTTTATTAGTGCCTTGTTTCAAAAATCTTTTCTAACTTTTACTCTATTTTAATGTTATAATAAAAGATGATTAACTCTTTAAATAATCAAATTTTCTGTAAAAATATGTTTCTTATGAAATAGAACTGTTAATAAATTTGATATGATTGAATATTATATAGATATGTAAACATATGGCTAAATTTATTATCAAAGACTACTTTAGCAGATTTATACAACATATAAAATTTTGACTTACAAGTTAAAGTCAGCTTTTAAAAGTGAAGAAAACATGCTGTTTTTAAAAGGAGATAGTCTAGTTAAATGGTGTCTAACTTAAACTCAGGCATATAATTTTCAAAAGTTACTTCAACCTCATAAGCAAAATCTTGCTTATTGAACATATCAGAATGTATGTTAATATTTTAGGCCTCAGCAATTGAAATTTAGTATATGGTTTATTTTAATCTTAAAATAGTATTTAATAAATATAATCTGTCAGGTAGGCACAATTATAGGAAACCAAATTGTGATCACTAAATCAGTAGCAATCAGAAACTTATATTTTGAAAATTAAGTTTATTAATGTGTAATCTTTAGGTAATCATATTTATTCTCCTAATTTACACAATATTTATGATGCTCCACATGTCCTTGAAATAGGGAACAGGGACACTATAGTATGAAAAAGTGGCCTAGCTGCTGGAGTTCATAAATTTTGTTCAGCTTTGGATGAGTTCAAAGAATTGCCATGTAAAGAAAAGCCTTACAGAGGGAATTTATCTGATTATGGCAGTAATAATTACCCAGCTGTTTATTGCAGATAGAGAAATAATTCATGTAGGCAATAGGCCGTGGTGGCAATGACACTCTGCATTTAGTAAATATGCAAACTGTTCACTTCTAATTAACCAAGCTAGAGGATGCCCTTATTAAATGTATAAACTAAAAGTGCCTTCCTGACAAGTGATGAATTGTTACATTGCACAAACTCTTGCCACAGAATTATTGGAGTGAACTTGGGGCTTAACTTCATTAAGAGATCTTGTGGGATAGTTAAATGAGGATGGACAGCATAACAAGGCCTACCTGACAGCCAATGATATGTGAGACTTGAATGAAACTGCACCTTTTATTCCCTTCCTACTTTATTGTTAAGATGGATTACAGATAAATTGTAAACCTTCAAAATTCATTTGAGTTTGATCAAAGTAAATAAACTAATACCACAGGAGCTAATTTACTAAGAGTATATGTTGAAAATATATAGTTGAAAATTTATCTTCCAAACTAAATGAACACCATATTATGATCACAGATGTGTATGTTTATTTTTAAAATAAACATTCCATTATTTCCCAATTACATATAAAAAAATTAATGCTCATTTAAAAAAATTGAGTTTCAAATCCTTTCCCTCTGTCCTATCCCTTCCTTTTTTGAAAAGGCAAAAATTTGATGCAAAAGGAAGTTATGGAAAACATGTTTTCATATTAGCCAGATTGCAAAACAAATCACAAACATATATATATATATATATATATATATATTAGAAAATAAATATAAAGAAAGTGGAGGAAAGTATGTTTCACATTGCATTTAGAGCTTATCAGTTCTCTATCTAGAGGTTTATATCATCTTTCATCATGGAATAATTACCTTTTCACAACCTTTCATCATTTACTACCTAAGGAATGGCTGTTTTATATATATATATATATATATATATATATATATATATATATATATTTATATATATATATATTTATAATTTATATTATATATATATATATATATATATATATAAATTTAGCTCCATTCCTATATATTTGAGAAGTTAGGGCTTTATCAGAGAAACTTGCTATAAAGAAATTTCCTCCAATTTCCTAATTCTGATTTTGGATGCTTTGATTTTGTTTGTGCAAAAGATGTTTCATTTTATGTATTCAAAATAATCTATTTTATGTTCTATAATTGTCTCTATTTTTTATCATAAACTTTTCCCTCATCCAAAAACTAAGATACATTTTTCTCCATTCGCCTCTAAATTATTTTATCACCTTTTATTTCTATAGTATTTAACAATTTTACATTAATCTTTTTATAGGAGGTGAGATGTTGGTTTAAATCTAGATTCTGCCAAACCACTTTCCAGTTTTTCCAGCAATTTTTATAAAATTACAAGTTAGTTCTTGCTTGGAACTTTGGTTTCCTCAAATTCTAGATTTATTATGGTCATTTACTACTGTGTATTGTATATTTAATCTGGTCCACTGATCCACCACTTTCTTAGCCAGTACCACATTGTTTTATGATTACCGGTTTTGTTTTGTTTTTGTTTTTTTTTAATTCCAGCTTTTTATTTTCAAAACACATACATGGATAATTTCCCAACAATGATCCTTGCAAAACTTTGTGTTCCAAATTTTCCCTCCTTTTCCCCCACTCTCTCCCTTAGATAGCAAGTAATCTTGTTTTAAACAAAACATGTTTTAAAATATGTTAAATCCAATATATGTATACATATATATGCAATTATCATGCTGCACAAAAAAAGATGATTACCATTTTGTAATGCAATTTCCAAACTACAACAGCTAGACTTTTTCTTAATGTTTCTTTCATTAATTCCCCTGATATTCTTTACATTTTATTCTTTCAGATGAATTTTATTTGTCTAGCTTGCTAAAATAATTCATTTGTAGTTTGATTTATGGGTAGCCATGTACCCATGACTAATATGTCTCCAATTTAGATATGTCTTTATTTTACAAACATCTTCATATAGTTTCTGCATTTGTCTTGGGAGAAAGACGCCAAAGTATTTTATATTATCCCCAGATAATTTAAATGTAATTTCTCTTTCTATCTCTTGCTGCTGGGTACCATTGGTATAAACAAAGTTAATGTATTTGGGATTACTTTGCAACTTTGCTAAAGTTAATTATTTCAACTAGTTTTTAAAATTGATTCTTTAGGGTTTTCTAAGTATACAATTATATCATCTATAAAGAATGATAGTTTTGTTTCTTCATTGTTTATTTGTATTTCTTCAATTTCTTTTTTCTTGCCTTATTGCAATAGCTTGCATTTCTTGTACAATATTAAATAACAGTGGTGATAATAGGCATCCTAGTTTCATTACTGATTTTATTAGGAAGGTTTCAAGTTCATGCTCATTATCAATAATGCTTGCTCTTAGTTTTAGATAATATTTATCACCTTATGAAAGGCTTCATTGATTCTTACACTTTTTCATATTTTTAATATTTGTTATATTATTTTAGTACTATGTCATTATATTATAGAGTGTTATATCTTGTAAAAGGCTTTTTCTTTATATATTGATATAATGAGGTGATTCTTATTGTTTTCATTATTGATACGGGTCAATTATGCCAGTAGTTTTTCTAATATTGAATTGGCCCTACATTCTTCATATAAATCCCACCTACTTATTTGCATTATTTTGCATTATTTTGGTGATAGATTGCTGCAATCTCCTTTCTAGGAGTTTACTAAAAATTTTGCATTAATATTCATTAAGAAAATGTATCCATGACTTACTTTCTCTCTTTTTGCTCTCTCTTTCTTTAGGTAACAAAACAATATTTGTGTCACAAAAGGAAGGTAATAGAATTCCTTCTTTCTCAAATCCTTTCTTTCCAATAGTTCATATAATATTGGAAGTTAGATATTCCTTAAATGCTTGACAGAATTTCCTTGTAAATCCAAATGCTAGAGACTTTTTCATTGATGGCTTGTTCATTTTTCCCTAAGTTAAAATTATTTAAATATTCTAGTTCCTTTTCTGTTAAAAGCAGCAGTTAATATATATATATATATATATATATATAATATTCATCCATTTCACTTAAAATTGTCAGTTTTATTAGCATATAATTGAGCAAAATAACTATTACTTTAATTTCATCTTCATTGGTGATACATTCATCTTTTTAATTTCTGATATTAATTTCATTTTCCTCTTTTTAAAATCATACTAACTAATGATTTATTTATTATATTGGGTTCCTGCCTCTCCCCACAAAATCAGCTTCTAATTTTATTAGTTCAATTTTGCTGGGTTTTTTTAACTTTCAATTTTTTTTTCATTTTCAGAAATTCCATTTTGATAATTAATTGGAAATTTGAATTTTTTAAATTTTTTTAATTGTATGGCCAATCCCTTGTTCTGTTCTTTCTTTCTTTAATTTGATGTTCACATTTAAAGATATAAATGTTCCATTAGGTACTATTTTGGCTGCACTTCACAAATTTTCAAATGTTGTTCCATTGTTTCATTTTCTTTAAAGAAATTGTTTTCATGATTTGTTATTTGACCCACTCGTTCTTTAAGGATTATTTAGTTTCCAATTAATTTTTAATCTATGTTTCTAAGGCCCTTTGTTAAATGTAATTTTTATTGTCTTATGGTCTAGAAAAGAATGCATTTAATATTTATGATTTTCTTCATTTTATTGTAAAGTTTTCCTTTCTTAATATATGATCAATTTTTATAGGTGCCATTTACAGCTGAGAATAGATATAATTCTTTTTATTCCCATTCAGTTTTCAATAGAGGTATAAAATATTTAACTTTTTAAAGATCCTGTTCATCTCCTTGACTTCTTTCTTATTTATTTTGTCATTATATTTTTCTAGCTCTGAAAGGAAAAAATTGAGGTCTCCCACTTAAAGAGTTTTACAGTGTAGTTCTTCCTATAGTTCATTTAATTTTCCCTTTAATAATTAGAATATTATGTCATTTGGTGCATAAAAGTTTAATGCTGATATTGCTTCATTTTCTATAATTCATTTTGGAAAGATTTTCCCTACTTATTCTTTTAAATCAGATCTTTGATTAGCAGAACAAATTCTACTTCAGCCTTTTATTTTAGCTTTTGCTGTATGTCTATTTCATGGATTTAACCTGTAAACAACATATTGTTGGGTTCTGGTTTCTAATCCATTCTGCTATTTACTTCCATTTTGTGGATGAATTCATCCCATTCACATTCATCCTTATAATTACTAACTGTGCATTTTCCTACATCCTATTTAATTCTATTTATTCTCCTATCTTTTTTATTATTCTGTCCCTCCCTTAAAATCTGTCTTGATTCTGACCATTTACTTCTTTTAGCTGCTCTTCTTTTTATAACCCTTTCCTCTGTCCTTTTAGACACTTCACCTCTTACATGCCTGTTGGATAAGATAGGTTCCCATTACCAAAAAATCTATACATGCATACATACATACACAAACACAGACAAACACAGACACATTGTGTCTCTGTGTGTCTATGTGTATCCCTTTTTGAACCAATTTAGTTGTGAACAAGGTTCAAGTACTAGTCTCCTACAGCTATCATTTCTCCCTTCACTATAAAAGCTCCTTTTATACTTGTTTTATATGAAATATTTTTCCCCATTCTCTCTTTCCCCTTCCTCCTCCTTCTAGGGGATCCTTCTTTCTCACTTACCATTTTTACATGATACCATCATAATCAAGTCATTCCCACACCCTCTTTCTATGTGGAATCCTTGTAATTATCCAAATAATGATAAAGTACTTAGAAAATTAATGGATAATATCCCAATATTAAAAGATAATCAGTTTAAAACTTTGTTAAGTTTCTAATGATTTTTCTTTCATTTTTATCTTTTTATGTTTCACTTCAGTCGTATATTTGAAAGTAAAATTTCTAATTTAATCTAATCTTTTTATAAGGAATGTTTGAAAGTCCTTTATTTAATTAAATATCCATTTTTCCCTTAAGGAATTATATTCACTTTTGCTGGGTAAGTTAATCCCAGACCTTTTGCCTCCTGGAATATCATATTCCATCATCTACATCTTTAATGTGGCAATTGCTAAATCTTACATGATCCTGACTGGCTTCACAGTATTTGAATGCTTTCTTTCTGGCTGCTTGAAGAATTTTCTCTTTGACCTTGGAGCTTTTGAATTTGGCTGTAATATTTCTAAGAGTTTTTATTTGGGGATCTCTTTCAGGTTATGATTTCTATTTGATGTTCTGGTTTAAAGATATCTGGTCAGTTTTCATTGACAATTTGTTTATATGTCTAAGCTCTTTATTTGATCATGGCTTTAGATTGTCCAAAATCACTTTTTTTTCCCAATATTTCATGTTTTCTTCTAATTTTTCATTCTTTTGACTTTGTTGTACTATTTCTTACTGTCTTGTGTGTTCATTAGCTTCTACTTAATTCAGTTTTTAAAGGAATTGTTTTATCAGGTTGAAGCCAAGATGGTAAAGGCAGGATTTCGTCCAACCTCTCTCCCAAACTCTAAATAAATTTTAGAGCATCAGAACTCAAAAAGATGGAGTAGAACATTTTCCATCTGGTAGCACCTTAGAAGATCAGCAGAAAACATCTGTGACCCCAGGGTGAAAGTCCAGCTGCAGTCCCAGTGCAGGCCACACTAGCCCCAGCCTGGCTTCAGCCCCACACCTGACTCCACCTGGATCTCTAAATCAGTGACAGTACTAATAGCTTCCAGACCTCTCAGCCCAGAGACTGTAAAGAGGACTTGTAAGGTCGGCAGAAATAAATTCTGTAGAACCAGAGTAGGATCCAGTGAATAACCCAGCATAGGCATGCCAGAGCTGCCCAGGATCCTGACAGACCCCCCCACCCTGGCCCTGGCCCCAACCCCAGCCCCAGTCCTGGCCCTGACAAGCCCCAGAATCAGCAGGTAGGACCTCTGAATCAGCAGAGGACTTGGAAGATCAGCAAGAGAGAGTCTGAGACAATAGAAGAAACAGGTGTGCAGTACCAGCACAGGTCATACCAGTATAGTCTTGGCCATAGGCCTGGCCCTGGCCTGAGCAAACCAAGACTGTTGCTTTAACACAATAGATCTTACTAGCTAGCTACAGTGGGGTGGGAACACTTCTAATAATTCTGGAGCAAAAAAGTATACTTGTGGTCAGGTTCCCAGAAGGATATCCCTGAAGCTAGAAATTATTTTATCCAATGAGATTTTGTACCTCTTTTTCTTTTTTTTTTCCATTTGGCCAACTCTGTTTTTAAGGTGGTGGTATCTTCAGCAATTTTTGTGCTTTTTTTTTTTTTTTTTTTTAGCAAGCTACTAATTGTCTTTTCATAATTTTCTGTCTTTGCTTAAATTTTTTTTGTCTAAGCTTTCCTGTACTATTTCTATTTGATTTTGAAAATCCCCCCTTTTTCAAAGCTCTTTCAGGAATTATTGCTGGGTATATTGTATACAATTCACATTTTTCTTTGAGGCTTTGATTGTAGTGGTTTTGACTTTATTGTCTTTTTCTAAGTTTTTTCCCTGTCCCTGTCATAGTCAGTTTTCTTTTGTTATTTGCTAATTTTCCCAACCTATTTCTCAATTTTGAAAATTTTTGCAGAAGGAAGGAAGGAAGGAAGTGAAGGAGGGAGGAAGGGAGGGAGTAGTGATAGGGATCACAAAAGTCTCCATAGATAGTGATATCTGAATTGAGCTTTGAAGGGAACTAGAGATTCTAAGAGGCAGAGGTGATGTGAGGAATCCTATTCTAGACATGAGGAACATCCCAAAGACATAGAGATAAGAAATGAAGTGTCATGTGCAAGGAACAGTAAAAAGACTACTTGGACTGGATTGTGGAATATGAAAAAAGTCAATAATCTGTATTGAAGTTGAACAGTTAAGTTGGAACTGAATTATGAAGGGATTTAAATGTCAAACAAAAATAACTGGAATTTGATCCTAAGAGCAATGGGGAACCACTGTAATTTATATATTATAAAAGTGACACAATCAGACCTGAATTTCAGGAATAGCTCCTTAAATATATGTAGTAAATTTTGTTGGCAAATGCCAATAATTGCCTCACTGACTAATGTATAATTTTTAGATTTCATCTGCAAGAAGTTTTGGGACATTATAACACCATTTGGCCTTCTCCAATCCTAAAGTAGTATCCCTTTAATTTTCTAGTTCAAAGATCACCAATACTGATTCAGCAATCATATCTGCTGGGTGGTGGTGGTTTGTTATTTTTAATACCTAAGGATATACTTCTTAGGGACTGAGTGAGCTGAATTTCTTGAAGGTATCCATTTTTTCTCTTACAAGCTTCCTAATTATCTTGGATTTTAAGTCTCTCTTCACCATTTTGGAAGCATTGGTAGTCCAAGAATCATTCTTCCTGGCAGAGAATACAGATGGCGGGGGAGGAAGGAAAGAGGGTAGAGGAAGAAGAGTTGAGCAATTCTACTATTTTCCAGTTAATACTACTTTAATCTATTCAGAGCAGTGGCTTTAAACCCTCTCTTTTCAAACCTTTTCCTAGCATAATTTTTTAAATTTTTTCCATTCATCTCCTGAGCTCATTCAGAGCTTTAACATTCCTGACACTATTCCTCCATAATTTCATACTTTTGGAATAATCTTCAATTTTTCTGCCTTTGTTCTGTTTTCTATATAGCTATTGTTTAAAAATCCAATTCCTTTTAAAATTTCCTGCATGTGTAGGTTGATTTCTGGGAAAGCCCCCCCTTTTCTTCTCACTGGAAGTGATTCTCTGTCTTTATAATTTTTTGTAAATGAGAGATTTTCAACCTTCCTGAACTATGTTTACCGAATTTTAGTTCATGAGAGCTTATTTGTGCTTTCTCTGCATGCTTTGAAATCTGCCCTCCCTAAAATCTTGAGTATATGTTAGACTATAGTTTTTCAATTATTAAAAATTCTAAGCAAAGAACACTACTTCCATTCCAGTTTCTCATTATTTCCATCCCAAAAGTCAGCTTCTCCTTTTTTGGTGAGAACTAAATCCAAAATATGGTTTCCTCTTATTGGTTCTTTTATATTTGAAGGATATATGATAATAATTAAAGCAAATCAAGGAATTATTGGCAAATTTGCTTTTGGCTCAGCAATCAATCAGCAACTGTACAGATAATTGAAGTCCCTGTATTACTACTATATAACACTTCCACAACAAGCTTGTAATCTCTTTTTTCAAATTCTTCATCTACTTGAGCTGTCTTTCTAAGTAGCATTTTACTTTCTGGAACTCTACCTCTCCTTTCTCTGGATCCATTTAAATTTTTGCTCAATGTAGGATATACATAAGATTATTCATGACTTCCTTTTTTTTCTATCACAAATCATAAGATACAGTGGTCCTGATTTCACTGAAAACCTGTAGTTGTTTTTGCAAGTTTTCAGAAAACAAAAAAACAGTAAATTATCTAAAGTTCCATGCCCATATTTTTATTAGTTTCCTCCTACCCAAAAAGGATCTATATGAAAACACAACATAATGGATACAATGGGATATTCTTCTTTATGAATTACAAATGTGATTTTTACATGCCCCTTAGTAAAAAAAAAAAAAAAAAAAAAAAAAAAAAAAAAAAAAGAAGTCTGAAAAAAACATTTTAAAATAACCACCCCATAGAACTTTTAACATTTTCAGAGACAATTCCATATCTATATTGGATATAATACCCAAGCATTTACTTTAATGCAGCCCAATACCTGTTTTTTTTGAAAACTCATTAATTGAGGCAGCTATTTCATGTCATAAGATCAGATTATTGGGCTTAAGCCCATTTCACAATTATAATAATTCTATAACTCCCAAAGCCTCTTGTAATTTATATAATATTAACCAGAAGCATTCAGAAGCACTTTCCACTTTCCACCTCTTATCCACAGTTATAAAATCTACAAGTTGAAAGAAATTTGGAGAACATTTTCCCCAACCTAAACCTGAACAGAAATCCCTTCTACAATGACCTCCCCCAAATGGTATTAGGTCCATTTTTCAGTGAGAAGATCTTCTTCTATGAGAGAAATCTATCTCTTGAAAACAATAGTTAACAGTCAACAGTCAGGCAATAAGCATTTATTAAGAGTTTATTACGTACCAGGCACTGTGACAAGCAGTCACTATATTATCTGAGTATATTTCTTTCTCACATAGTTTCCCTTCCCATATGGAAATTACTGGGGCCTAAAAGTTGTGTATATTAAATATTTACATTTATCAAGATTTAGTCCTGACATTTTCCTCAGTGAAAATATATTATGATAATTAGTACATAAGTTAAAGCTAAAATTTCTGTCAGCCTTTCTGGACAGTCAAACAGGTGATAGTTGTAAAATTCTGCCTAGTCCCACAAAGTACTCCATATACACCTCAAATCATCTTTTCTAGGATTCTCACATTGTGGGATTCTCACTTATATTTGTATCCTTTGTCTCATTCAAGTCTGAACATAGAAACAATTCTAAGTGTCAGTATTTGGATGTCCTCTGTTATTTATATTATAACCTCGTATTCTACTATCAGTCTGCATGTACTGGAAAACTAATCCATGTTCCATTATTTCCTTTACATTCTACTTCAATCACTTAACTATTCTATGCTCTATCACAATGTCTAGGTTCTACTTTACTCATATCTAGGTTCTACTTTACTCATTCAGCAACTGCATCACAGTTAAACAAAAACACAGCGAAAGGTAGATTCACAGCAATGTCAAACCATACTCATCTTTAATAACTCTATTCAGGGACAATGAGAGAATTAATGAATGGAGAGATATAGCTTAACAATGGGATCAAAATAAAGTTTAAAGAAATTTAAAAGGTGAGTAGGAGATGAAAAAGTAGAGGCAATGAGTAGATTATTCCAGAAGTATGGCAGTAAAAGAGAAGACAAATATATGATAGTGTTTAAAAGTATAGGAAGGCCAAATTATGTTTTTTTTTTAAAAATGAGTTATGCCTAAGCAAGGCAGCAGGAAAAGTCCCAGTAAATGGGGAAAGACTAAAGATAAGAAATAGTATGATCTGATTAGGCACAATTTCTGGGAGATCAATAAGGGATATAATTAAAGAACAGGTAGAAGGAATGGTCTTTGAAAGGAGGAATGTCATAACTTCCTCCAAGATAAAGGTAAAGTAGGACATGATGGGTAAGGATAAAGAGGGATTTGAGGTATAGAGTAGGAGAAAGGAAGGAAATAATAGATGGTAAGATTTCCTCTAGTTCAAAAGTAGAGGTTGGAGAAAATAAGTGATTAAGATGATCTGGAATTGATAATTGTTATACAAGGATAGTAATAACTCAGAATATTTTTGGAAGTATCCCATTGGGAGGCAGAATTGGGTCCTACAAACCTGTATACCATAATGGAAAGAGTTCCAGATTAGAATCAGGATACCTTGGCCATAACATACATCATATTAGTTGTGGTCTAGCATTCCATCTTAATGAGATTATTTAGAATCTTAATTCTGTCATGTATCATATTAGTTATCAATCCAAGATTTGTTAATATGTTCCATTCTTAGCTTACTTTCTCATTACATAGAGAAAAAGAATAGACCTATGATGTAAATTCCACAACATGTAGATAGCTTAAGTCACAGAATCAGAATTTAATCATGCTGTTGGCAATTGACATTCTGTGTAAATTCTTATGATATAATAGCACCAGTGAGCTCATTCATGAGAACTGATGTCCATTTGCTTACCAAGGATTGAAAACTGCCTCACATAAAATAGAATGCTAATGCCATCATAGAAGTTATAGCCCATATTAATTGGTTTTGATACATCTTCTCATGTTTCTATTTTGTCAAACAGAATAACTTTTCCATATTTGCCATAAGAATTCTAAACCTTATTTTTCAATTAAAAAGAATGAAGACATTTCTTTCAAAATACTGAATTTATAAGTTAATTTTGTATTCTATTACCTAAAGACCATGGTAACAAATATACATAGTAATAGAATATATTAAAACTATAACTGAAATGTTTAGGTTTTGAGCTTTAGGTTTTTGTTTTGTTTTGTTTTTAACCTAAACTGTTAGTAGAGGCTGTGTTATTTAAAAACTATTGCTAAAATATCTTAAATTTTTAAAAATCTAATATTTAAGGCCACTTGAACAAATTCTATTCAAAAATCATTCAAAAAATATTGATTAAGCATTAAATACTATGTGCAATCCCTTGTGCAAAGCTTTAAGGATGATATAAAAAAGCCATACCTTTTGCCTTCATGAAACTTGAGTACATTTTAATATGAGAGAAGAAAAAGGAAATGTAAAGAACTTTTCACAAAGTATTTTTTACCAAAAACAAAACTAAAGAAAACCCTGAAGACCAGTTCACTGTTATGTCACAGTTTCCCTAAATTGTTCTGCCTCAGTCCCCCTAGTTGCAACCCTCCCCCCCTTCCTGACTATTAGGATTGATATAACTTAGGACTGGCTATTCTAGGATCATAAACTGTAAATGTTCAATCTTAGATAAGGGAGAGATTTATTCTGGTTCCTAAATCCTCCTAAGTTATTAAGAATTTATGATCCTCACCTCCTACCCTGTCAGAACCAGATTGATGGTCTTCCTGGAAATTCCTGCTCACCAGTGTTGGACTCCTCCCTTTGCCTTTGTCTCCCCTGATCTCTAGAGCCATATAAAAATTATTGGAATCTCACATTCCATGCTGAATTCTTTGAGATTAAAGTCCAATTCAGCCCTGAGAGGATAAATGGATTCTGATCTGCCCCCAGACAATCTCTCCCTCTCAGAAATTCAAATAAAATATTAAAAACTCTCTAATCTCTATCTTGCTTCAATTTCTCCAGCATTACACATTAGCTTATCATTTATGGAGCCCTTGGCCCCAATTCCTCTCCTACATCTACTAAAGATTTTGGAGTTTAGTTAATAACTTGAGAATATCCTAAGTAAACTCTACAGACAAGACAAGTTGAGATTCTCTCTCTCCTGGCACTACCACACCTAATTCTGTCTCTTTTATATCCCATAGTTACACACCAGGTAGCTCTATCTCCTTGGGCAATGTTAAAATTCTAGGCATTGAGTATTGTATAGTTAACTTGGGTTTGACTTCCTTCCCCCAGATAGGAAGAAGCTAATGTATTAAGACTAGCTCAATGCATTCAATGGAGAAGGAAAGAGAACAAATGTAGAGAATAGTTGAGTCCAGAGTACAAGATTTTCAAAAAAGATGAGAAGCACAACACTGCTTCTAAATGACTAATATGATGCAAAAAGAAAAAGTCAACAAAAGGAGTCTTAGAGGAATGAAGAATTTAATGAGGAAAAACTAATTGTGAAAATTTCTTTCTAGAGTCTCTTTGGGGACTCCCCCCAATGCCCTTTTAATTTGTCCCCACAAGTTATTCTAAAAACTTTAGAATAGTCAGTGTTAGAAAAGAGGGTGGAGTCCCTAAAGACTTGGATTAGTAGAACTGAAAAAAAAAAAAAAAGCCAATTGACAGTTAGTTCTTGGTCTTCCTGACATAGGGTACTTGATTCATTCCTTGAATGACTGTAACATACTTCATCCAATTAGTAATCTAGTAATTGATGATATCATAGAGTAGGTAAGAAGGGTTTGAGGGATAGGGTAGGCATTATAGCACTAGATTCTCAGGAAAAATGGACTAATGAATAAAAGTACATTTATAGTAAGGATACAATGATAAAGATCAGCAGAGATATTAATATAGAAAGACAAAAAAAGTTTGAAAAGAAAGAATAAACATTTGAAAAAAGTTATGTCAATGAACTGAGGCTTTAAATTGTAAAAAAAGAGTCAAAATTCTCTGAAAATTATGAAATTTAATATACCAAATTTTCAGAACTTCCAGAATGGTTTTGAAGACTTACTAAGAATAAAACAAAACTATCAAAGAAATAAGGACATAAATTATAACTCTACAGGGGATAATTAACAAGTCTAATAATAACTAAAAAAATCTAGAACCTCCCCCCCACTACTCATACTATATATGTACATATTTTGTAGTTTTCTTACAATAATTTTATTTAAAATAGTGTGCCAATATTCAGTAAATGAATTTAGCCTATTGATATCTTTCCTGCTTTGTCTCTCTCTGGTTTATATATCAGGACCAATAAATAAGCTTTATTTAGAAAAATAAAGTTCTTGAATCTCAAAGAAAATAGTGGAAAAAAAAGAAGCGAATAAAGGAGGTATAGCAGTACAAGATTTCAAAGTATATTATACAATAGATTCTCTGAAAAAAGATTTACAGAATCATAACATAAAGATTCATAAATGAAAAGAAGTGAGGAAAGTATAAAATTAGAAAAGCATATTAAAGCTCTATAAAACAAGAAGAACACTGAATGTGAAGATAGGATATTCAGAGATAACAACCTAAGAGTAAAGATCTTCCTAAAATACTCATGGAAAAAAATTATAAAGAATTTATTTTTAAAATTGTCTAGAGAATGCTGGAAGCATATATTAAATATAAAACAAAATAATGAGATCAATAGTAAGAAACCCTCTCTTTACCAAGATAGTTAAGCCTCAGAGTTACAACATCAAGGAACAAATGTTGCAGACAGAAAGGGAGTGGAGGGGGAGAGGAGCAGAGAAGACTTCAAACTTCAAGGTGAACCAAGCAGAATAACTCAGGGATGGTCTGTGTGTACAAGAAAGCAAATGGGGAATTATAAATATGACAGTTTTTAGAGCAAAGAAAATCATTTACCATGATATAACGTTAGAGCTTAAATATCAAAGAAAATTCATTTACCAGAGTTTCAATATCAGTATCAATAGCAATGGAAAACTAAGCATTGAAATCATTATTTTCAAATGGCCAGGACCAGACAAGCATAGGTATGCCATATAGGAGAGTTTTTGTTTTCTCATTGCCTTATAAAAAAAATCAAACAAATATGCAAATCTAGATTGTAAGGAGTAGAACAATGGATTCACAAACTTAAGAAGTAAATGATACAATGAGGAAAAGTTATCAAAATACAAGATGAACAAAATTAATTCACAATGAGGGGAAATTTTTTAAAGTGAGAGGGACATAAAAATTGTAACATAATAGCTTTCAAATATTTGTGGAAGGAGGAATAAATTGGTTCTTTTTGGCTATAGAGGATAAGAAGTCACAGTTCAAAGTTGCAAAGGGGACCATTTTGACTTGCGGTTAGGAAAAAATTTCCCAACCATTAAAACTGTCCTAAAGTGGAATTGATTACCTATTTTTCATCATCAGAGGGTTTTAGGCAAAATCTGACTAACTTCAAGTTCAGAAATCTATTATGCCAAAGCAGGGAAGAAAGAGATCAAACATCTCATTTGAGAAATAATTTAGCTACAATATAGAATGTATGGAGTGGAAAAATAAACTGTCTAGATAGTAGCTAAACTGGAGAAAAGACTTAGAGACTTTCACAATGAGCAATTTGTATTTTAACCTAGAACCAAAAGGGGGCTCCAGAAAGCTATTGATAATGGGAATGAATGGTCAGATGGATTATCCAATTAGAATGGTAATTAAATCTGTCAAGATTATTATAAAATTTAAAACTGATATAACATAAAAATTGAGATAAAGTGCAATGTCCAGAATATTTAGTTATCTAAATTCTATTAGAAAATTAATGTTTAAAATATCAACCTACTTTTTTAAGGAAAAAAAAAGTTAAAACACAGTTACTATTAAGAATTATTAACAATCAACAACCACATTTCTTTAAATACTGAAAGAATGGTATATTCAGTTTGAACTTCCTTCAAAAGTAAAGAATGTTAGTTTTTCTGTACTCCAAGGTAATAATATTTTATTAATGTGACCTATCTGTAGCTCTGTACCTAATTTTTAATTTCATATCATTTTCTTGTTCATAACCTGGGGCAGTTTTTGCATATCAGGCTAGAGGTTATGAGTGTACATGTCTACCAAGTGCATACTCAGCCTTTAAATTAATCAAACCGATTTATCTTTGTAAGAGGTCCAGTCTTGGTAAGAAAATATCTTCTCAGAAATATGTTGCATAATTTACTATACTATTAACTATAGAGTAGATGAACTATGGCTATTAACTATACAAAGTTTAAGTCCAAGGTCAATGGAGGCTTGCAAAATTTGAATAACCTTGTGAAATCTACTTAAATAGAGCAGTTTAGTGGTACAGTGTACTGAGTGCTGGGCCTGAAGTCAGAAAGACCTTGCTTCAAATCTGGCTTCAGACACTCACTACCTTATATGACCTTAGCAAATCATTTACCCTGTTTACCTCAACATCTCCATCTGAGATGGAGAAAAAAAAAAGACAAACCACTCCAGTATTTTTTTTTGCCAAAAAAATCATCAAATGGGGTCCCCAAAAGTTGGACATGACTGAAATAATTAAAGAACAATATTACATTCTTCCAAAGAGCCATATTTTCCAGCAATGTAGACTGTAACCACTCCACATAACAGAATATGATTTCAAGTCACTGTGACCAAAAATATTTAGCACATGATCATAAGTCTTCCCAAATTTACTCATTTGTTCTTTGAAAAGAAACAGTCAACCACTGGTTCAGAATTCAAAATCCTTTCACTTGGTAGGGCCACTTGAACCTTGTGGAGTGCAGGTCTACTCTTTGAGACTTATGCCACAAAATGGCTTTCTATACCTAGCTGAATGGAAGAAACTCTAATTTAGCCTGTTTCCCCTTGAAAAATAAAGAAGCTGGGTTAAATGACCTCTGAAAAGTACTTCCAACAAGTTCATGTTATAATTTTTTTAATATTTGCTTACAATTTTAAAAATAATTTCAGTTGGAAGAAAATAGAAGTGACCCACATAAGAAACTGGCCTGATATGAAAATTTAAGCAATAACTAATCAATAAGCAATGACAACAAGGATTTATTTAGTTCTTAGGCTCTTAGAATATAAAGACAGAAATGAAAGTCACTGTTATTATGGAGCTAATTTAACATCAGAGTAGACAACAATGTACATGTGAGAGTATGTTCCTTTCAGATTTTGGTTAATTTATAAGATTTAAGAGGATAATAAGAGATACAATACTCTTTAACGGCAAGCCCCATCCAGAATGCATCCATACCTAGTAGAGGTAATTTCCTTTTTTACTCTGAGTAACCTCTTTTGTATCTTTTAAAGGTTGCTACTTTAATGCAGATAGACAATGGACTTGCTCCCAGGTGATCTTTCTCCCAGTCATTCATTTTTATGGGCCACAGACCAACCAGAGAAACTTATAAGAAGCTAAAGATCATAGGAAACCAGGGAAACCATTAGGCTAAGGTGGGGGAGCAGGCACCCAGGCTTGGGAAGCAGTCAGGGAAAGGGGACAGTGGGAGATGAAGTGTTATATAGTCAGAGAACTGCAGGGTGGTTTGTGTAGGTAGTTCCTAAGGTATGTGAAATGAAGAGAGGTGAAGACTAGGCCTTAGGAAGTGTCTCTTTTTCTCCTTCTCTCTCCCTCTCTTTGGCTGAGGCAATTGGGGTTAGGTGATATGCCCAAGGTCACACAGCTAGTACATGTTAAGTGTCTGAGGCTGGATTTGAACTCAGATCCCCCTTCAGGCCTGGTGCTTTATCCACTGCACCATCTAGCTGCCCTGAAACGTTCATCTTGTGTGGGACAATATCGATTATAAAAACAATCAGAGATTCTCAAAATAAAAAATAGCAAAAAGGGGCTTATTACAATCTCCCAAGAAAGGGCATCTCTCATCTGACAATTCTAATCAGGGAAATCTATCCCAGAAATAAAAACAAATTGCCTTTAAAAGAGGCACTTAAATGCTAATTAAGAGGTGGTGAGAAACCTGAGAGAAGAATACCTACAAGTTTTTAGCTATAGCTCTATTTGTTATTATAAAGCCTCAAATCACAGTGAAGGTATAGTTTAAGACTATCTTCCCATGAAAGTGTCTTCACTCAGTTATTCCACATAAACTCAGGGATATTGTAGGCAAGTGATGGTGGAGTTGGAGAAGTTTGAAGAACCTTCTAGTGTTTAGGGATCCCAAGCATGGCATCTCTAATAGGGAATATGGTCTGAGCTGCCGCTGGGAGGGACAAGGAAGTACTACTACCTATCTGCTGAGTATAAGATAGAGGGTCAGTGACCTCAGTAGCTGTGTCTGAGTATATGTAGATAGGTATGCATGTTCAATGTACATGTATATATATATATGTGTGTGTACATACACATGTGTGTTGGGGATGGATATAGGAGTGTGTGTGTGTGTATATAGGTAGAGGGCTGAAACTATTGAGTCGAGGCACTGAGCACTTGAGGCTAACTACCCATTGGACAATACTCCATGGGCATATGCTGGGAAAATGGCCCTTCCCACGATTCTATGCTGGCTCTATGATTGGTGTATACAGAGGATTGTAGGAGGGACTAGGGGGTGGAGTAAAACGAGCCAGGGTCACACTTGGCATAGAAGAGGGAGAAGGTGCTTCCATCCTGTTCAATCCCGCATCTAAGGACCAAGAATAAAGACTGAGGACTTTTGCTTATCCTGACTCCGGCTGATTCTGGGGTATCTGGAGTGCTAGCGTGGTTGTCACATATATATGTGTGTATCTGTATTGTATATAACATACATGTGTGCTTAATTATTGCCTGCTTGGGGAAGGTGGGGGGAATAAAAGGGAAAAACAACAACAAAGTAAAAAAAAAATGCATAGCAGAGAACAAAAGAATGATCTACAAGAAAGAAAAGAAAAGATGGACACTCATGAATATTATTTCTTCTACTATTATATATCCTTTCTTGAACTGCTAATTTATTATATAATTTGAATCTTCTCTGATGTTCTGCTGGGCACTTGATAGTGTTCTGTTTTGTTCTGTTTTGTTTTCTTTTATGTTTTTAATAATATAAAAACTTAAAAAGAAATTTAAAAAATAATAGCTTCCCTTCGGCCATTCTAGTTTTCAAGGAATTATTTGCTTAAATTTTTGGTTTTCTATTTCAAGTTGGTTGACTTTCTTTTCATAATTTTCTTCATTTTCTGAATTGTTCTTATTTTTTCCCCTATTTGTCCTCCATGTCTCTTACTTGATTTTTAAAATCCTTTTTAAGTTCTTCTAAGAAATTTTTTTGTGCTTGGGATCATTTGGTATTTCTTAGTGAAAAAAAGAGTAACTTTTTTTTTTTTTTAAGCTCCATTGGGGTTCCCACATTGTCTCTATTCCCCATAGCAGCTATCTATGATTGGATTCTTTCTACTTTCTAAACATGCATATAAAACAGTAGTAAGAAGGCTAAAATATAATGTAGATTTCTCTCTTGATTGAATCTTTAAGTTTGACTTACTTCTTCTTTCCTATCCCATTCATTAACTTACTTTGCTGTTACTTAACCTCCCTTCATTCATGGATCCCTCTCTTTTCTTCCCCTACCTTTTGCTCTCCCCACCTTTTGCCTATTTTAACCCATTCCCAATGTGGGTAGTTTTCAGAACTATGAATCTTGCTCTCCCCTCTAATGTCTTTGTGTCTATTTTTCTGCATCTCATATGTATAACAATTGCTATTTTTACCTATTTCAAGGTGGTTTTGCTTTTAAGAGTCAGATAATACTGACCTCTGTCCCAAGCTTTCTTTTTAGTTATCCAATTGCTGGTGTCAATCTTAAACATATGGTATATATTTCCATGCAAAATATAAATAATTTTTCCATGTTAAGTTCCTTGAAATTGATCTTTGATATTGATACTTATATGTTAAATTTTCTATTGCATTCAGATTTGGTTGAAAGTCCTAAAAATCTGCAAGTTCATTGAGTGTCCTTTTTTTTCATTCAATATTATGGATAATTTTGGGGGATATGATATTTTTGGTTACAGTCTGTCTGCTGATAAATAAGTCCTGTACAATTCTAATTTCATCTCCAGCATATTTGAATTGGATTTTTTTTTCCCCCTTGGTTCTTGCAGAATTTTCTCTTATCTGGGGCTTCTACATTTGGCAATAATATTCCTGTGTTTTCCACAAAAGATCTCTTTGAGGTGGGAGTGATAGATTTTTTATTAATATTATTATTATTTCTACTTTCCCCTCCTGTTCTATCATTCCAGGACAATTTTCTTGGATTATTTCTTATATTATTGTGTCAAGGTTCTTTTTTTTAGTAACAGCTTTCAGGTAGTCCAATTATTCTTATGTTTTTTCTTCATTTGTTCTGCAGATGTGTTGTTTTTATAAGATATTTCATATTCTGTTCTAATTTTTTCATTCTTTATCATCTATTTTGTTATTTCTTAATCTCTCATAGCTTCACTGGCTTTCTCTTGCCTAATTCTCATTTTCAAAGAGTTATTTTCATGTTTAAGACTCTGCATCTTCTTTTTCTAGTTGATTAATTTTTTTTTATCATTTTGTTTTTCTTGGGTAGTTTTTTTTTCCCTCAATGTCTCTCATTTTATTTTAAAATTCTTTTTTTAAGTTCTATAAATTCTCTAGGATAAGAAGGCAACACAGAAATCGAAGGGAGAAAAAAAAAAAAAAACATTGATCAATATCTGAAATAGATTCCACAAAGAAAACTTATGGGATATCATAGCCAAGTTTGAAAGCTCCTAAGTTAAACAGAAAATACTGGAATTAACAAAAATAAATTAAATATTGTGAAGCTAAAATAAGGCTTATGTAAGACATAGAAGTTACTACATTAAAGAACAGTCTTAGAATACTATATTTTATAGAGCAAAAGAACTGGGGTTAAAACTGAACAGTAACTTGCCCGACAAAGTATAATCCTGAATGAAAAAAAAATCACATTTAAGATACTAAAAGACTTTAAGATACTTGTGGGGGAAAAAACAAGCAAAATTTAAGGGAAAAGTCAACACATAATATCCAGCAGAAATATAAACACTAAGAACCAATTATAAGGGATTCAATAAGGACAAATCATTTACTTCCTATATATGAATATATTATCTTTTTTATGACAGTTATTTGAGAAGTTTGGAAGAAAGGCTTGGGCTGAACTGAGTATGATGGGTGATTTCCCAAAATACAAAAATAAAACTTTAGGGAGAGATAAAAGAAGAGTAATTATCTCATACAAATGAGATGAAAAAGGAAAACACTGATACAAGAATAAGTCAATAGATGGAGAACTGATGGTACTTAAATCTTACTCTAATCAGGATTGGGTTAAACAGAAAAAGATATATTTTCTAATTATTTATATGTATCTATGTATCTATCTTGAGGTATAAAATTCTTCTAAATTCAGAAAGAAAAAAAGGGCAAGGGAATAGGGTGGAAAGAGAGGATAATGGAAGGCTTCTTGGAGGGATGGATAATTAAGGAAAAGATGGGTAAAGCAGCAAGTAAAAGTAAAGCAGAGGAATGAGGAGGGATAGGAATAGTGTAAGCATAATAGTGAGGAAAATTAGGAAAGAGGAAAATATACAAGCAATTCTAGTTTAGGATGTAAATTGGATGAATTTATCCATAAAATGGAAACTGAAAGCAGATTAAAAAATTTGAAGTTAGCAATAGGTTGTTTTCAGGAAATACTATAAAAATAAAGCGATACACATAAACATAAAATAAAGGTCAGGAGTAGAATGTATGTGAAAAATCAAGGACAGCAGTCATTATTTCAGAGAAAATTAAAGTTAAAATAGATTTAATCCAAAGAGAAAAATGCAAAAACTACACCGTCATATTATTCAGTATTGTTTTAGATCACTAGACGGTATAAAATACCTGAGAGCAAACCTGCCAAAACAGATACAGGAACTATACAAATATAAACATTAAAACATTTTTATATAAATAAAGTTAGATCTAAATAACAAATAACATTTATTTTTAATGAGTCAAAATAATTTTTGAATAAGAATGACTATTAAACTAATCTATTTATATGACATCCCAATTAAATTACTTAAAAATTACCTTACCAAGTTAAAAAAAATAATAACAAAGTTCATCCTGAAGAATAACAAGATTAGAAACTTCAAAAAACCGAAGAGTGGAAAAGGATATAATGGAAGTTAATTCAGCAGTATCAGACTTTAAATTATAAGTAAGAACATTGTTGAAGCATAAAAAAAAATTTTCAGTTATTTTAAATTAAAATTTTATTGTATAAATAAAACCTATGCAGTTAAGGTAGAATGAAGAGATAGAAACTTATTGGTTTGGAAAATTGCTGTGGTATAGGAAATCATGAGTTGATTGATTTAGGGGAAAAAATGGAAAGACTTATTACTTATGAAAGAAGAGGCTATCTAACTTCAAAGAAACAGATGAGAAATAAAAATAAGCGAAATATAGTCTTACATATATGTGAATGTATATATATATGTTTATAGATTTCTATGTATGTGTATGTGTGTATTATATACATATACACACACATGAAATTAATTGTAGGGGAAGAGGAAAGAAGAGAAAAAAAATAAAGTAAAAAGTAAACAGCAGAGAACAGAAGAAAACCTACAAGGAAGAAAACCTTGACATCTTTGAAAACATGTAGTATTTATTATATAGGGTTTTTTTTAATGGAAATTTATAGCTATATATTGAACCCTCTCATGTTCTGCTATGTACCTGACAATTTTTTAATTTTATACTTGAATTTAAAATAAATGCAAAAATGTTTAAGAAGAGAAAAATCACCTTGGCAGTAAAGTGGAGTATAAACTGGAGGGTAGAAAAATTGGGGGCAAAGGACTCTGGTTAGATGAGAAATGTTACTTAGAAAAGTAATGACAATAATCCAAGCAAGAGGTTGAGACCATGAATAATAGTGGTAACTTGTGTGTATGGAGAGAAGATGACATATATGAGAGATGTTATAAAGTTAGAAATAACAATATCTGGAAATGGATTTGCTGTATAGTAAGAAGGAGGAAATGAGGATGTCACTGAAGTCACCTGGGTGACTAGGTACTCTCAGCAGTAATAGAAGTTTGGAAATAGGAAAGGTTTGAGAGGAAAAATCATTTCCATTATAGGCATGTTGTTTTTGAGATGCTTTAAGTGACATCAAGTTTGAAATGTTTAATAGGAAGTTAGTGGATCTGAAACGCAGGAGAAAGACAAGGATTGAATATAGATCTGGAATTCTTCTGCATAGTGATATCAATTTAACCAATAGGAACATATGTGTAATCAAATGACAAAATGTAGGTGGGAGAGAGAGAAGAAAGTCTAACATAGAATCTTGGATTAGAGGTAACCATTAGAACACAAACAAGACATAAAATAACCATACTGGATAAGTATGAGAAAAGAAACTTGAAAATACAACACCTTAACATGGTACCTTGAAGAAAGTATTACATACTGAACAAGTTATAACCCAAGATGATAAAAACAGACATGAAAAGCTATCTTCATGTTATTTGAATTTATGAATTAGGAGGAAAATACTTAAGTTCTTAGCTAAAGGAATAATTCTAATAATCTAATTTGTATAATTAAACTGAATTTTCAGTACATATAAATTAAAAGTACTAGCCTATTAAATTAATAGCAACTAAAATATTCTCTTTTTGGTAGCTACACAAGTCAGCAAAATGCAGTGGAGCATTCTCACTATAAGATTGTCCTAAATGTAGTACTATTTGCTTTAAACAACAATCATTATAATAAAGACCTTTTGATTATTCAGAAACTAATCCATAGGGACAAAAAATCTCAGACTTTGAACGGTCCTCAAAGACCCTCTAGAATCATCTTGAGCTAAAGAGTCAGTCATTCAATTTTTGCCCAAAGATTTAAGATGAGGAGAAATTGAATACTTTCAAAGCCAGAGAATTCTACCTTTTGATAGTTCTAATTGGAATTTTTTTTTCTCTTTTACCAAATTCAGATTTATCATCAATTTTCATCCACTGATCCTAATTCTATTTTCTGGTGCCATACAGAACAAAGTATAATTCCTTTTCTATTATTACAGTGCTTCAAATGTGTAAAGGAAACTACAGTATCTTCCTTTACTTCTATTCTTCTGTCAGCTAAACATCAAGTTCTTTAAATGATACTTGTATGGAATGATCTCAGGCTCTTCACCTTCCTAGGGGTGCATAAAAGAGGATCTCCAAGTTATCAGTGTTTTATGAAAACATTATACTCAGGGCTTAAGACAATTTTCTAGTTGTGCTATAACTAGAACAGATACAGTGGAACCTCTCAACTTCTTTATTATAACCACAAAGTCTCTTTTTTAATGTAGCCTAAAATTAAATGACTTTTCAGTAATCATTACCTTGTAAATTCATATTAACCTTGTAGTCCACTGAAATCTCCAAATATTAATAATATTAAAACTAGTGATCTAAGTGAGATTCACTTGTAAAAATTCACAATAAATTGGACTGTGTTTAGTATTAGTTATCTGTGGGGAGTAAAATTGGTTCTTTTAGGGATTTTGTAAGATAAAAATGATAACTGTGTCAATATCTTAACTATTCTGAATTTTCCTTATACTGAATTATATTGAATTGCAAGTCATTTGCAGCCAAGTTTGAATTCACATCTCTAATGAGTGCTTGATACTGTGCATGACACATAGTGCATTTAATATTCATATGTGTTCCCTTTCCTTTCCCCTTCATAGCCATATAAATAAATACCAACTAAAATTTAAAGAATTGGTTGCATTAAAAATTCACTGGACTAAAAAAGAAGAGTTAGAGATTTTATTTCTAATCCCCCAATTAACATGAGATCATTTTCATAGCTTAGTTACTAAATTCCCCATATGGGAGACAGACTCACCTGTCATGAACTGAACTCCAGTCTATATTCAAGAGTATTAAACGATATACACACACATGCCCACACACAGAGAGATATCTCATTCTAAAATCTGTCCTGCCCTCTACAAAGAAGACTTGAAGAGAGCAGAAAAAGGACCCCCAGTCTATCTCTAAGAGGAGTACCACACTAGAAACATATCTGTCTCCTCTAAATATTGCTAGTTTAGGGGTACAAATCTAGTTCTGAACAAAAACCAGTATGCCTGATTGCTAGCCCTTAGATTAAATTTATTTTCTTAATTTCCTTCTGCTAGTTAGAGAAATGACTATAACAAATAAGGAGTAAACTCATTTATCCATGAAAACAGAAACCAGAGAAAAGGGTACAAATTAGAATATACTAAAAAGTAAAATAATAAATATGAGTAAAGATGATGTTTAGATGTGACCATGAAAAAAAATCTCAGCTAAAGAGGGGCCAAAATAGAGAAACCCAAAGTTTTATCCCACAAGAAACTATCCAAAGTTAATTCACAAGGCAAATAGGGAATCAGGAATATATTGGGTAGGCAGCTTCTCTTATATGTCTGTAGCTTCCAAAGTCTTTTCTTCCCCAAGAGTATGTCAAGTCATTGTCTGTCTTTCATAAGATTCAATCCAACTTCATCCTTCCTGTATACAGGTCAATACAATATTGTGTCAGTATACCCTCCTTGAAATAGGAGTCAGCTGTCCTTCCACAAATGCAGCAGCACACAAAGTACCCTGGGCTTCTGTAAAATTCCAGTTATACAATCCATGTATGTTTATACATATAATATGAGTATATGCATGTATGCATATTTATGTGTGTAATCCAAAATGGTTTAGAAACCAGAGGGTCCGCTTAGGCAGACCTAGAAAAATTCTTGTCTCTAATACTCCATAGCTGTGTCCATGAATTATGGACTGCTCATTTAACTTTTCAACGTCCCAGAAAAATTATGGGTGTAAGTTAAAGAGGAGTTGCCAACATGCATGAATAAAGGTAGTTCTCTTTATCAGGGAAATCACAGATCCAGGAAAAATATGTGTTACTTATATTGGTAGGAAAACTGTCAAGAAGGGTGATTTTTCCCATCTAGCAGAAGACATTAAAACACTGTAAGAGGCAGGAGCCATACATCATAAGGAAGACTGGGATGGTAGATCTGGGTGAGAAGGAGAAAGCTGATCCCAAGGAAGGGTGTTGCTACTCTGAGAAGATCAAATTGAATCACAAGAAGTGGAGTCTTTTCTGTTTCTGATCTATTTAATCTGTATAGACAGAATTTGCTATTTGTCTAAATGAACTTTCCTTACTAGGAACAGCTAGCTGTTACGGTAGCTGGAGTATTGGACCTAGAATGAGGAGAACTAAGTTCAAATGTGACATTTACTAGCTATATAACCATACATTAAATATGTAATTGGATTCCTCAATTGCAAAATGTGTTGAAGAAGGATATGGCAAAGCACTCCAGTGTTTTTGCTGAGGATACCCCAGGTAGGATCATGAAGAATTGCACATGACTGAAAAACAACACATCTTTTACCCTGCTACTGAGTCTTGGTGAATTTATTCATTCTTCCTTTTTATTCCTTCCTTGGCCATGAAGCCAAATAGTTGACAGATGTCTCTTGTCTTCTCCCCACCTCCTTCACCCTCTCAGTGTTTATGGTGAGCCCTTTAAGAGTCATTTTTGCTATCATCCTACTCCTAATGGTTTGTAAGCCCAATACTCTTTTTAAAAACCAATTTGTTTCCTTTATCTGTAGGTATACTATTACTTGAGGTCAGAATGTGCATAAGGGTTTAATTACCTAAATGATTCACACTAAGATTCTGCCAGAGTTTAGTTTTATAAGTAAGCAATATTATTCTCCCAAATAGAAATTTAAAATTTGAATTCATTTGAAGAATGACTCAATTGAATATATAGCACTACAGAGGACTATTCCAAGAAAACAAGTTCCCCTCCTTTTTTTACCTAAAAGAGGTAGAGGGTAGGAGTAACTAGATTCCTTATTTTTCAAAGAACCTCTAGTGTTATGTGTATTAGAAGTAAATATTTGCAAACACTCCCTATATGCATGAGTCTATATAAATGTAAAGGCAGCCCTGGGTTAAATCATGTCAATCCTATATAGATTGTGCGATTATGGATAAGTCACATAAATTTTCACTGCCCTAGGCAACTCTCAAAGACTATAAATTGTAATGTAGTTGATTATTTGAATTAGTAGAGGAATTTTCCTCAATCACAGTTCCAAATTTATACACACAAATACATACACACATTTTCAATGCAACAGTACAAAAACTGGACTGATTTTTAATTAATTAATTTTTAAAATACACCTAATACCTAACAACCAAATTCTTTTAAAAACAATACATTTTATAAGTTAGCATTAGATTATAGGTTATTGACATACTAATGATGTTAATGTTAATTTCATTGTCAGGCTGATGATATAATCAGATAAAACAAATCATTTTTAAATTTTCATTGGACAATTATTCAAAAGCAAAATAGATCACATTTAGTATTTCTGAAATTTCTATATAGTTTAATAGCTAAAAAACTAAGCAGGAAAGATTGAAATTTTTGTTGTTGTCATTTCAGTTGTGTCAAACTCTTTGTGACCCTATTTTAGTTTTTCTTGGCAAAGATACTGGAGCAGTTTGCCATTTCCTTCTCCAATTCATTTTACAAGTGAGGAATTCAGGCACATGTTTAAAATGATTTGCCCAGGGTCACATAGCTAGTAAATGTTTAAGACCAGATTTAAATTCCAGACTGTGTTGTATCTATTACATCATCTTGCTGCCCCTAAATTGAATTTACTATTACCAATTTTTTTAGATAAGGATTTCACTACTTTACTTTTGTGGTCATCACCTGATTGCTTGATTGGTGTCAGAAATAGCTCTCAGATATTCCTTCAAGTAATAATAATTAAAGCAGTACTTCCGGATCTTATATCCTCGCCACCTCTTCTGAATCTGTTTATATAAAAATATATATTTTAATACATTTAATATCATGGGGGAAAACAGCATTCACAGATTTATATTATGCTGAATCAAAATAAAATAAATATGAATTTGAATTTATTTTCAATATAATCATGAATTCATATATAAAGTAGTACATTAATTTGACCAATGTTTTAATTGGTAGGTTTATTTTTTTAATGGGTGGATAAAAAGCAATTATTGTACGTTATCAGGCATTAAAATATTTTTTTCCATTAACAGTTTCATAGTAATCTAAATTCCTAAATTACTCATGAATAGAAAGAATGAGGAAAAAGGAGAAAGAGGAGGAAGAAGAAAACTATGTGTCAGGCACTTTGCTAAACACTTTACAATTATTATGATATTTCACAATAATACTGGGAGATATTATCCCCATTTTGAAAATTAAGAAACTGAGGCAAATAGGGGCAAAGTGACTTGCCCAATCTGAGAAAAGATACGTTTTAATTAAGGTTTTTCTGATTCCAGGCCAGGTTCTCTATCCATTGTACTACCTAGCTACTCCAGTGACAGAACTAATTCAATAAAGATTAGGAGAGATTAGTTATTGGGGGGCATGAATCTTTGTAGCAAGTTTTAAAAGAAGACCTTTTTTGTCCAGAATATGTAGAGAACTTATTAACATTTATAAGAAATGGGTCATTTCTCAATTGATAAATGGCTGAAAGATATGAATGGTTTACAAAGAAAGAAATCCCAACTATCAATAGCCACATCAGTTTCCCAAATAACTAATAATTAAAAAAACAAATTAAAGCAATTAAAAGTCTGTATTTTAGATTCATCATATTGGCAAAGTTGACAAAAAAAAGGAAAATGACAAATTTGGGAGGGGTTGTGGGAAACGTCATATTCATATACTGTGAATTGTTACTGCCATTCTGCAAAGACACTATACTCCCAGACACTAAATCATGCATATTTTGATCCAATAATACCACTACTGGGCCTATACCCCAAAGATATCAAAAAAAGAGCCAAGCTTGTTCTCAGTGCAAAATCCTAATAACAACCTTGGCACCAATTTGATGGTGACTTTCCTGTTCCAAAATATATGATTTGGTTGTTTCTAGTTCTAATTCCTCTCAATCAGAGTGTGATCTGCAAAGATTTCAAAAACATAATTTACTTCTCTTGGAATTTTATTCATTGTCAGTTTAGCTTGACCCCCATATAACTCCCTGTCTTCTCTCCACATTTTGAGAGCAAACTTTGTTCCAAATAAGAAATATGAGAAGACACCTCCTTCCCATTCCTTTATAGAGATGGCAAATCCATTGGTATAGAACATTGCATATCATATTTTTTTCAATGTACTGGATGATTTTGCTGAAATTGTTTTCTTTTTAAAAAAATCAATAAAACCTACAAAAAACAAAAATAAATTTTAAAAGAGAATTCTTTGAAGGTGCTTCTGCAATGTAACACTTGAGTAGACTAGCAAGGGAAACCTAGAGGAGGAACACTCTATTGAAATCCCCCTTCTTCCACCATTAAAGAGCAATTAGGCAATCTGTGATTTACAAGAAAGTGTATATGACTGAATGACGATAAAAACAAAGGTTTCACTAAAGAGGATTTAGAAATTAGTTTTCTATCTTCCTTCTCTTTCTCCTCTCCTACAACCATCAGTCAAAGAATTTTGAAGGAGGAAAAGAAGTCTCAAAGTAATAGATAGTGCAGTAATTGCAAGAAAGAAAGTCGGGGAGGAAAGAGGATGAGAGAGGGGAGGGGGAGAGAAGTGGGGGAAGGGAAGAGAAAGAGATTTTAACCATACTTCTAAATCTACCTTTTGATCCTTTGTTGTTGGTTTTGACCTTTTACCTGTTGTTTTAAATTCTAGTGAAAAAAGATCTTTGTTTTGTTATTTGGGACAAGTAAAGGGAGGCTGCAGGAGGAAAAGAGGAGGAGGGGCATACAAATTTAAAGTCTAGGTAGCTGATACAGGGTATAAATGTGTAGAAAAAGGAGACAAAAGATACATTAGGAAAAAAAAATGAAAACTTCAAAACTTAGCCTAAAGTTTTCCTGTTTATCTCTAATGATTTAAGGCCCAAAAAAACTGTGTGTATAATATTTTGTACTTTTGTATTATAATTCTATTTCACATAGGAAATAAAGGAAATAAAGACTTGATAGTAAGGTAGCATCTTTTCTTGAGGAGTCATTCATGTAGACAATCAACACTATTATTTGTTGTGTTTTAGAAGACCTAATATATTTAACAAGATTCAACCTGATGTCATATTGTAATAGGGAACTTCCTTATGACAGAATTTCTACAGTACTATCTTTACAACTTCTTTTAAGAAGATATGCTTTCTTGAACTTTTAATACAAGTTCTTGTACCACTGATATTCAAGTATTGTGCCAACACTTGAATGTAAATTTTACTTCTACCAGACAGTGCAAATTTTAACAATGTTATTTCCTTTTGATTCCAAGGTGAGTTAGTACTTCCAAAAAATGACTGGTGTGCATGCCCTTCAAAGTAATTAGCAACTTTCAAAAGTGATTGGTACAAAACAATTATTATCATTGATCAGCACTGAATAGATAATTTTAAACAAAGTCATTGTGTGCTCAGCAGATTACAGCTTGTTAACGGGCAAGTTCTAAATGACCTCTTAAGCTAGTCAAATCAATGATGCATATTCCTCATTAAGTAACATCAAAATGTAAGTGGTCTTATAAATAATGTTTATTTTAAGCACTAAAACAAATGGCAAAATCTGATAGACCAAAAGCCATCTGCTTATAGAAAGATTACTTCCTCACTGAATTTAGTTTTGTTTATTAAACAAAATTATGTTTATGAAATTTAGTTTTGTTTATGAAAATTCATAATAACTCAACTAAAAGCAAAAGAAGCAGTATCCCTCCAATATTAAAATTATCAAAGTAGAAAATTACTCTTTAGCAATAACAACTAAAATTTAAAACAACAGGTAAAAGGTCAAAACCAACAACAAAGGATCAAAAAGTAGATTTAGAAGTACGGTTAAAATCTCTTTCTCTTCTCTTCCCCTCTCTCATCCTCTTTCCTCCCTTCTCCTTTCTTGAAATTGCTGCACTATCCATTACTTTGAGACTTCTTTTCCTCCTTCAAAATTCTTCTTTGACTGGTGGTTGTAGGAGAGGAGAAAGAGAAGGAAGATAAAAAACTAATTTCTAAATCCTCTTTAATGAAGCCTTTGTTTTTGTCATCATTCAGTCACATACAGTTTCTTGTAAACCCATGGGCCATAGCATGCTACACCTTCTTTCTTCCACTAATTCTTGAAGTCTGTCCAAGTTCATGTTCATTGTTTCCATCATACTATATATTTATCTTATCCTCTGCCATTCCCTTTTCCTTTTGCTTTCATTTTCACCCAACATCAGGGTCTTTTCCAATGAGTCCCATCTTCTCATCATATGATGTATTTCAGCTTTAGCTTGTAGCTTCAGTATTTTGACCTTCCAGTGAAAGAAATTAATAAATTTCTTTAAGTATTGACTGATTTGATACTTTTGTCCAAGAGACTCTCAAAAGTCTTCTTAAGCACCACAATTCAAAAGGATATATTGTGTAGCACTTAGCTTTCTTTACAATCCACAACCATATGTTGCTACTGGGGAAAAAAAAAAAAAAACAGCTTTGATTACATAAACTTTGTTGGGTAGGGGATGTTTCTGTTATTCAATATGGTATCCAGATTCCATAGCTTTCCTTCCAAGGAGAAAACAAGAATTTCATAGTTCTAGTAATTGTCTGTAGTGATCTTTGTGCCCAAGAATATGAAATCTGCCACTGTTTTCATTTTTCCTCCTCCCATTTGCCCTGGAAGTAGAAGGGTCTATTTGTAGGTATCTTTTGTTTTTTATGTTAAACTTCAACCTAGCTTTTTATACTCTTCTCTTTCATTAGAGGCTTCTTATTTCCTCTTCCTTCACTTTCTGCCAACAGAACATTATCATCTTTATAGCTGAAGTGGTTGATAATTTCTCTCAGAAACCTTAATTCCAGATTTTTGAAGTCTTCAGTCTTGCATTTTTAATGATGAACTCTACATATAAGTTAAATTTAAAATATGATAATATATAGCTCTTTTATACTTCTTTTATAATTTTAAACCAATCATTGTTCAATGTTCATTTCTAATCATCATTTCTTGGTCCTGATACAGGTTCTTCAGAAGACAAGTAAGATGTTCTTTAAGTTGTGATCTACACAGTCAAAGGATTTAGCACAGTTGGTGAAGCAGAAGCAGATTTTTTTTCCTGAAACTCCCTTGCTTTATTCCATTCCAGAGAATGTTGGCAATTTGGTCTCTAATTTCTCTGTCTCTTCTAAAACCAGACTATTTTTCAAGTAATTCTCAGTTCACATATTGCTGAAGCCTAGCTTGCAGAATCTTAAGCACAAAAGTGTGTGTGTGTGAAATGAGTGTATTTGTTCAGTAATTTGAATACTCTTTGGCACTGCCATTCTTTAGGATGAGATGGTCAACATCTTTTACAATCCAGTGGCCACTGGTGAGTTTTCCAAATTTGCTGGCAAAATGACTGCAACACTTTAACAGCATGATATTTTCAGTTTTTAAATAACTCAATTGGAATTTCATCACTTCCACTAATCTTACTGTTGTCATTGCTTCCACTTGACTTCATTCTCCAGGATGTCTGGCTTTAGAGCAGTAACTGCACCATCTTGGTTAGAAGTGATCTTAAGATCTTTCTTATATAATTCTTCTGTATATAGATGCTACCTCTTCTTAGAAATTTCTTCAACTTTGTTAAGTCCAGAGTGATGTCTTTAAAAAAAATGCTCAATGATCAGTGTCGTGATTTTTACTTACTCTGCTTTCTACAAAGAAATGTAACTAAAGGCAGACACCAATTCAGTCTTTCCTAGCCAACATGTTTAAGAGTTATTATCCATTTTTAAACTTAATACTTTTTATTTTCAAAACATAAACATAGTTTTCAACATTCATGCTTGCAAAAATTTGTGTTCCTGATTTTTTTTCCTCCCTCCCTTCCTTCCATCCCCTTCCCTTAGATGGCAAGTAATCCAGTATATGTTAAATATGTGCAATTCTTCTATACATATTTCCACAATTAGCATGCTGCACAAGAAAAATCAGATCTAAAGGGGAAAAAATGAGAAAACAAAATGCAAGCATACAACAAAAAAAAATTGAAAATACTACATTGTGATCCACACTCAGTCCCCACAGTCCTCTCTCTGGGTGCGGATAGCTCTCTCCATCATAATGCCATTAAAATTGGCCTAAATCACCTCGCTATTGAAAAGAATCACATCCATCAGAATTAATCATCGTATAATCTTGTTGTTGCTGTGTGCAATGTTCTCTTGGTTCTACTCCATCAGTTCATCTAAGTCTCTTCAGACCTTTCTGAAATCATAGTGTTGATCATTTTTTATAGAATAACAATATTTTGTAACATTCATATATCATAACTTATTCAGCTATTCTCCAACTGATAGGTAGGCACTCAGTTTCCTACAAAAGTGGCTGCTATAAAAATTTTTGAACATGTAGTTCCTTTTCCTTTTTTTATGATCTGTTTGGGATATAGGCCCATTGCTGAATCAAAGGGTATGCACATTTTGATAGCCCTTTGGGCATTTAATTATCCATTCTTTCTAAATTATAAGAAAGCAAGTAGTGTCTGAACTTCAGTTTATTCATTTACAAATTCATAGAGAATAATACTATGTGATCTGTAAGTCCTCTTTCAACCTTAAAATTCATGAAGCTATGCAAAAATATCAGGATTAAATATTTAATATTTGGTATAATAAGGCTACATTAGTTTTAAGTAAGTTCAATTCAATGATACACTCTTTTTTTATATATTGCATTTTTATTTTTTTGGTTCAATTTGGACCCCAGAGGTGTCCAAATTATCAGAGGAATATAAGGTTTGGTGTTAAAAAAATATTAAAAATTATATAGTCCATTTTTCTCATTTTTCAGAAGAGGAAAGTGAAGATCAAAGAGGTTAAATGACTAGCCAAAATCTACAAGTATTAGGCAGATCCTCTGAGATTTGAATCCAAATTTGCTGATTCTAAATCCAGGTTACTTTTTCTTGTGTCTTGCTTCTGGTAGATAGTATAAATATATATAGACACTATAAATTTATGTCCATTTTATAGGTGGGACTTGCTGGTGACTCACTTGAGAGCTTCTTGTCTTGGACTGCTTTACCAGTGTGATAGGGACTCCTCTTGATGATCCTTCAATTTTTCTGGGCTTAAAGGTTGTTTTAACCTGTCTCCATGCTGGTTCTGCTGCTTCGGGATCTCACTTGAGGAGGTGCTATTTTATGATTGTTGGGAAGGGAACATGGGAGTGATTCACTGTTTACTGTTTACTCATCTTGGCTTATCATCTTGGCTCCAGCATTTGAGACAATTATTGCAGCTAACCTATCATTGATTAAGTCAAATTACTTTTATGTTTGTTTCTTATTAATTTAGATCAGAAAATAATGCATCACAAAGAATAAGGGAACATAGGTTTGAATCCCAGGCCTCTTACTTTTGAATTGTGGCATTTTGAGTAAGTCAATCTATCTCTCTGGGCTTCAGTTTCCTCAACTGTAAATTGAGGGCTCTGAACCACATGATTTCTAAGGCCCCTTCCAGCTCTGTAACTACCATCCAATGATTCTATGTATTAAGACAACATCAGAAACTTCAAAGGATTTGTGAAGAACTTTCACAGGAAAATAATTTTCAGAGAAAATCAGGACAGGAGCAATAATAGGAAGAAACATTGGGAGGTGAACAAAAATTATCTAAGCACCCTGAAGCTCTAGTTTTTGAGAAACAATTTTTTCTGGACCCAAGATTTCTCTGGTATAGTCTATATTTCAATGATTACAGCAAAGGGACCAAGGTTTCCATAATTTTTTTTTCATGTCAATGTCAAGAAACCCAGGACATCTTACGCTGGTTCAGACACTGTCCTAATATCCCGCCTGCTGTGTCCAACTCCAAAGATAGTTTTGAAAAATAGGTAGTAAGATTATTTACAGTTTAATTTTAATTCCTTGCTACTTACCTAAGGTTCTAGTTTTTTTTTCCCCATTACATATTTTTCCTATTTGGTTGTCATGGGAAAGATTCAAAGGAAAATAGATGGATGGATGAAATGAGCATTTGTTAAACACTTATTAGGTACCAGGCATTGTGCTACATACTTTTTACAAATATCTCATTTGATCCTCACAACAATCTAGCAAGATAGATGCTATTATTATCTCCTTTATGCAGTTGAGGAAACTGAAGCATATAAAGGTTAAGTTACTTGTTCAGTATCACGCTATTTTTTGGTTGTGTCCTTTTCAGTATGTCAGACTTGCATGAAAATACAGTTAATATAATTATTAAATTTCCTAAAGACACAAATTTGGGACTGGCAACTAATATATCAAATGACTGAAATAGAATTAAAAAAAGATCTCACCTGGCTGGAACAATAAATAGACTAAATCTAATAAGACAGAATGTCATGGGGATAAATGTAAATAAAATTTTGTATGTAGCTTCAAAAAAGCAATGGCATAAACCAAGCTATACAAACTAAATCAGAATTTATTTTAAGAGACTTGGCTAGATAATTCCTGAATAATTATTTTGTAGAGTCAAGTCAATGAACCAACAGTTTCATTTAATAGTGTGAAGTATTTATGAAAAAAAGGAAGCATGAAATTTCCAGACCAACAATATTTCTAATCTTTGAGTTTAGCTGTGTGGATATAGTACATCAAAGAACAACTTTTCAGTACTTTCAAATTGGTCTTTTTGGGCTGCTATAGTCAAACTTCAACATTATTCTGTCAAACTTGTAATGACACTACTTGAACTTAGACTGTTACTCAGACACAATACATGAAGTGTTGTTGTAGGACCCATATCCAGACTTTCTAACTTGGTAGGAAACAGCAGAGCTTGTAGTCTATTGACATAGCCTTCAAGAAAATAGGGTCACCTCCATACCATAAGAATAGTTTATTAGTGATTGATGCAAGAAAAAGTTGGCCCACTGTACAGTAGTTCTGGTTTAATAACTTCTGGATTATTGCATTTAGTACCTCACATTTTATGAAGTACATTAAATAATTGTAGCATGATCAGGGGAGGCTGACCAGGATAATGAAAGGACTTAAAATTCTGCCACATATAGAATAATTGAAGGAACTAGAAATATCTAACCTAGAGAATAAAAGACATGGGAAAAGTTAGCTATTTTCAAATATGTGAAGAGTTATAATGTGAGAAAGGGATAATTTTTATTCTGTGTGACCTAAAGTATAGGATGTTAGATTAGGTTCAGTATTAAAAGGAACAAATAGGCAATTAGAACTGTCTAAAAAAGGGAAGGAGGTTGCCTGATGGAATGATGTGGTTTTTTCCACTAGAAATAACCAAGCTGAATGATCTTTGACAAGAATGTTTTGAAGGGGACTTATAAATTGGGTAAAATTTGGAACCTACATGACCTTCCATTTCTCCTATTAAGAGCAGCTTTATTTCTCATATTTAGGATATTTCTCTTACTACATCTTAAAAATACAACATATTAATACACATACATTTATATCTAGCCATAATTGTTAACAATGCTCAGATTATTTAGTCTAACTTTTAACTTTTTAACTATATGATATTTCATCTCCTTACCATCAGCATATCAATCAAGTTTATATTATTCTGGTTTGCTCATTTTATTAAAAGCAAATTCAGAGCACAATTGACTTTTCATTTGTTTAACAAGTGAAGAAATATTTACCCTGACAGCCATTTCATTGTAGAAATTCATCTTCATAGTCAAATATGCTGTCTGTGAATCAAGAAAAAAAGATGGCATACATTTCAGTTACACAAAGACAGTGCTCTTATTTTTACATATAAAAGATAAGAATCTTTATACATAATACATAATAAGAGTTCTAGGCTTAGAGAGAATAAAATCAAACTTTGTATTGAAAAGATAGGCTTCCTAATACATAATGCAGGCTTAACCAGAAAAATCTATGGTAGTCAAACTAGGAGCTAATGGAGATATATGATCATAAAATGCTCTCCGCTGAGTTTGATAATCAATGGTGCTCTACTGAGAATAGAATAACAAAGCAGAAATATTCACAAGTGCTGGTGACATGTAGTATTGTATGATTTATTCACTGGGGTTCTTTTAGCCAAAACTCACAGAAACATAAAAGGAATTCATATTTCAAGACGTCTGGTTTAATGAAAAATTCAAAGAAATGCTGTCTTCAGTCGAAATCGTTCAAGGATACAGATGCAGTGATGGAGCAAAATTGTGCCTTCCAACCATCTGTACAAAATGTTATGTACTTAGCTGCCTCCTGAGTAATCCTTGGGAATTTTGTTTCATTTAATATTCATTTTAACACCATAAAATCATAAATACAGTGATATCATGTTATAGTGAATCCCCTGATATAGAACACTTCCTAAAGTCCTAGTTTCTTTCTAGTAAAGTCAAATATTTCTACTAGTGTAAAAAATCATTGGCATGGTGAATATTCATTTAGTAACATAAGTTTTTCTAATGGCCACATATCTTTAAACTAAGTCTCAACATCTGTTCTACCTTCTAATTACAGATATTAAATTAACATAATCCACAACTGTATCATAAAAAGTAAGACATAAGTAGTTAAACTCTTGTGCATATCCTTTTCATTGCTATATACAACTTTATAAATTTTTATTCATTCAGTTTCTGCTCACTTAACAAATTAAATGGATAGTATGTGTCTTAGGTGTCTGGAAATAATCAGAAGGGGAATGCTCTAATTCTTATACCGGGGTGCTCCCTCACGGAAAACAAGAATTCACTATAAAAGGGTTTCACTATAATTAGTGTTATTTGAATTGCCTGGTCTGATCGAAAGCAAATTGTCTGTGGAGAGCAGCAGGACTGGATTATTTATCAACAGTCTGGGCAATTAAGAAACAGTTGGCTGCAATATGTTATTTACAAATGAACACAATGATGCTACTTCATTTTAAATTCTCTTTCTTCATTACATCAAGCAAAGCAAAATTCTTGTAGCTTAATTAAGGTGAATTCAAAATGTTCCCTTTAATATTATACAATATTATATCAAACATGAAAAAATTAAATATTTTTAAAAAACAAAGTTTTTTAACATTTTTTTTTAAAGTTTTACAATGCAAGAAAGGGAAGAAAACACTTAATAGCACTAACTTTTGTTTCTTGGCATTCTTACAAGAGATAACTGCTAAATTCCAGTAAGTAAAACTGGTGTGTGAGAGCATATTTAGAGGGAGTAGTATTCAACATTTTGGGATTTTAAATGTAAATGTCCAAACACAGAAAGCTCTTCAATTCTGAAAGGTATAAAATGCTCCTGTAGTCTATATCACTAAGCCTAAAAGGAGATATGACCTTGAGACTTTGGAAATCTGATTTTCCCTGTGCATATAAGTTGAAAAGGAAATTTCATTTAAGTATATCCTTTTCATATCACTCAGAACCATCAGAGAGTAAAGAAAATATCTCCATATAGTTCTTTAGCACAAATGCCTTGGGATAAAGGCTGCTTTAGAAGGAAATAACTTTATTAGATAAAATATGAGAATTGTCCTGATAGGCAGGGAATCATTCATTCACCATTTCAGAGACAACTCTGACTAAAAGGGGGAAAAGGAATAGATAAGATTCTTCTCTGAAGTTTGACAAAACTACACCAAAATTTAAGCATCATTTTTGTTTTTTCTCTTCTCAGGTTATTTTTACCTTCTTTCTATAACTGATCTTTCCTATGCAACAAGATAACTGTATAAATATGTACCCATATGTTGTATTTAACATATACTTTAACATACTTAACATGTATGGGACTACCTGCCATCTAGGGGGAGGGGATGGAGGGAAAGAGGGGAAAAGCTGGAACAGAAGGTTTTGCAAGGGTTGTTGTTGAAAAATTACCCACGCATATGTTTTGTATATAAAAAGCTCTAATAAAAAACAAAATTAAAAAAAAAATAAGCATCCTGATTCTAGGGAATAAAATACAGGAAAAGCAAGTAACAGTTATATTTCCCTTCTTTCTGGTAAAAACTTAATAATATTATATTTATGTAGCATTTTCCACACATGAGTTTAGGTAATTATTATCATCCCCGTTGTATAAATGAGGAAATTGAGGCTCAGCGAGATTAAAGTGAAACTGGGATTTGAACCAAGTTCCTAACTTTGTTTACACCATGTACAATTCATCTTTAACTTATTTTTAACTTAGTTAAAATATAATTCTTATGTTCAGTATGTTATACTTTTTCTTCAAGTTCAAGACTTTGTCTTCCTGACTTGAGTCTTCTAATTTTCCCAACTGGAAGTACTGATGATAAGAAGCTTTAGAAACTTTGATGTACTCCAACTGGGAATGGTTCATCCATTTCTTAGTCAATACGGTATCCACCTCTCATCGTCATCATGGAAGCCAACCATTTTGAACTCAGTGTAGACACCCAATCACCTACTGCACCTCAGGGACTCCCAGGCTCAATCTATCAACTAAATGGTCTTCTCCATTCTACAGTATCATTAAACAAAATGTATACTAGCTGTTAATACATAACCAGTTTCTCCAAACAATTAAGATATTTATATTCCCAATAAGAGGCAGCATAGACTAATTAATAGACAAGTAGTCACAGAGTAAGAAATTTGAGCCCAAATCTAGCCTCCTGGCTGTATGATAATCTCAATAACCCCTCAGTATTCTAAGCAACCAAAGGCTGCAGAGAAAGTTTCAGAATGTGAGGGAAGACTGCCTTGATAGAGGGTATTTTATCTTCTCTGAACTTCTATATGAATGAAATAAGAGAGGGGCAGCTAGATGGTACAGTGAATAGAGCACCTGAAATCAGGAGAATGAGTTCAAATCCAGCTTCAGATACTTAAAACTTACTAGCTGTGTGACCCTGGGCAAATCACTTAACTCCAATTGCCTCACAAAAACAAACAAACAAAAAAAAAAAACTAATCAAAAAAAATTTAGCAACAGGACTAGTCCTAATCTCACATTAGTGGGATAGTCATAGAATTACATGTTCCAGATAAGATTAAGTTTCCCAGACTGTCTTTAACAATCCTGACATCAGCCAAAAATGTAGATAGAATATACTATCTCTTGAGGTAATTCATGAACTTTTTAATAGCTCTAGTGGTTGAGGAATTTTCCATACATTAATGTTAATTATTCCTTCATGTAACTTCTAATCACAACTCCTGATTTCTCCCTCTGGAGTCAAACAGAATAGTTTGATATTTCCATTACAGGACACTACACTTCTAAAACCTGATGACAGCTATCAGATCTCCCTCTCTCTCAAGTATTTTTTTCTTCAAGGTGGACATTGTTAACTTAGTTTCACAGGGAATTTTTGATTGTTTCCTCATCATTTTAATTCCCAGGCCAGCTAGATGTTGCAGAGGATACAGCACTGGCCCTGATCTCAGATTCTTAACACTTTCTAACTGTGTGAACTTGGGCAAGTTACTCAACCCCAATCACCTGCAAAAAAAAAAAAAAAATCCCTTCTTCTGAATATACTGCAATGCCCTCTCTTAACTTAGAACAAAACACAATAATACAGAGAATATAATATAATAATCTCTATATGGACATCCAGAAAATTTCAACCCAGATTTCATTTAAGGAACTCCAGTGATAGGGAACTAATTCCTAAATCAATGTGTTTCATTTTTGAACAGTTCTATTAAGAACTCTTTTCCTTACACATGTACCTTTCTGCAACTCTATCTATTGCTCTTGATTCTACCAAGAACAAAAGTCTAAATATTCAACGTGAAAATGCTTCCATTAGCTGAAAATAGTTATTTTCCTCACCCTTCTCCTCAAATCATCTCCACAATAACACTACCACTCCCACAACTTTAGACCCCAGGCTATCAACCTGAGTGTCATAATTAACTCTTTATCTCTTCCCTCCACTTCCCACCTCAGTCCAATCTGCTGTCAAGGACCATTGATTTTACTTTTGCTTAAATTAGTCCAAGATGTCATTAAGATTTTTTTATTTCCTGCCATATCACACAATTTGAGTTTTTATCCTCCTAAAACTTTCTGATCTTTTTTAAAGTACAGTATAGCTATTTCAACTCACCTTATAGCTGGAAAGTTGATTTTTAATCCAATTATAAAACCTTACAATAATTATTATTACATTTGATTTTACTAGATTCAAGTTGATCTTCTATTCTGGTCTTTGATTTCTTTGAATTTGATTCTTATTTTTTTTCTGTGTGTTAGTGGGAATTCCTCCCTCCCCCAACTTTATGTCAGTTACAAATGTGATAAGGATGCCCCATATTAGTCTTTTATCCAAAATACTGACAAATAAATATTACACAGTATTTTATTTCTACTGGAAAATTCTTCCTTTTACTCTAACATAAAACTATTAATGGTTACTATTTAAGCATAATTATTCAGAAATTCTGGATTCATATCCATTGTATTATATTTCTTTTCTATAAGAATAGCTTAAGAGATTTTATCATATACTTTCTAAAATAAAGGTAAACATTTTATTCTTCTATAAGTTTAGAATCTATTCATAAAAGAAACTGGTTAGTCTAGTACAATCTGTTCCCATTATAATGGAAGCTCTTAGTGAGCAGGGACTATGTTTTCCTTTTCTTTGTATCCTCAGTGCTTACACAGTATCTGGTGCATAATAAATGCTTATTAATTTATTTACTTATAAAGTCATAATAGATATCTAGGATACTACTACTTCCTAATTCAGTAGTAAAAATTTGTGGTAGGAGTGAGAGAAATAAGGATGTGAGCTAAATAAGGAAAAGGAAATTGTGTAGATTATTTGGAGGGGATTACAACTATCAAGAGAGGTCATTAGTGAAATTTGGGGAGGAGAGAATTTGGTGAAATCCAGAAGAAGAAAAAAATTTAAAAGAGAAAAACCTCCAGGTACAGATACTGGTTGACTTGAGTTGCATACTGGACATTTAAAAAGAATATATGAACATTTAAGGAGATGGAAGGCAGATCAAAACAAAACAGGCAACTTTCATCATATTAAATTTTAAAGCTTTTGAGCAAACAAAATTAAAAACCAGGCTTCAGCTACAGGAAGCTCTTAAATATAGTTAAATTGAATAGAAATTTTACTAATATAATAATATGGTGAAAATTTCTAGGAATTAAGTCAAATAATAGTGACAAAAGGCACCCCTTATCACTAGTCTCATTAGGAAAGCTTAGTGTTTTAGAGAGATACTTCTATTCAGATTAAGAAAAGATCCTTTTATTTTTAGGCTATCTTTAAAAAAAAAGTGCTATTATAAAATAACACCATAAAATAAAAGTGCCTGTTATATAATGATCCAGTTTCTATTTGGGGGGGGGGGGGAATTGATTAAATTATGTTAATAGCTATCCTAATGTTGAATCTTCTTCACATGCCTGATAAAAGTCCATTGTAGAATAATGATTTTGTATGTGTGTATATTTATGTGGTATACAATGGGGGAGAGAAAGGGAGGAAGGGAGAGAGAAACATCTAGCTTCTACAGAAATTCCAGCCATGGAAAGTTTAGTTGCAGAGATAATTGCAGGGAACCCAGCAAAGTAATATGCCCAACAGACACATTACATCCAGAAAAAGCAGAATAAGGACTTCAAAAGAGAAAATCTATAGGGCCCTAAAGTGCAAGAAGTTGAACTTACTGACATGTTTTCGCTATGACTGTGCCTCTCTGCTAGTGTATCCTTTATGTGTGTCCATTTTTCTCACTGCTCTTACATAGATTTGTAGAATAATATGCCCATGTTTATAGGAACTATTTTGTTCCTAGTTCATGCATTTTGGTAAATGCCTTCACTTTGATTTAAATATGTCAAATGGCACACTATTAAAGGTGAAAATACAGTGGCTGAGTGGGGTAGGAGTTGAGTTAAATTTAAGAGAGTAAATTCATAGACTATCTTAAACCTGAGGAAGTCACCCAATGGGATACTCAACAAACAGGGGTGGAAGGGAGGTGTATTGATGCAGTGAGAACATTAAATAATAATAATAGTAAGTAGCATTTATATAATGCTTTGATGTTTATAGAGCACTATATATGTGTTATCTCATTTGATCATAACAACAACCCTGTGAGATAGCTGTTACCATCTCCATTTTACAAGTTGGGAAATGAAGGAGGTTGAAGTCATAGATTTAATAAGTCTCTGAGGTAGAATTCAAATTCAAGGTTTTCTAATTCCAAGTCTAATGATCTCCTCCCCAATGCATTGTCATATGTTAACTTTTTTCTTTAGTATAATTATTATTGTTTTATAGCTTGTTTTTTAACCAGATGATTATTTAAGGTAATAATATTGAATATCTATTTATGTGTGTTTTTGTTGTTGGTGGTGGTATTCCTGTCACTGGTCACACTTTAAAAAAAAAAATATGGTTTGTAAAGATATGATTATATATTTCTTACCTTTTTGTATTTGTTTGAATTCTTTATGACCTACCATTTGACCAATTTTATGAAGATTCTGTACAATAAAAAAGAATATATCTGAATATTCCTAATCAATGAACAGTCTAATATATTTATGTTTTAATTCTTTTGAGTTTCTCAATTTGTTTCTTGTTTACCTTTGTATTAGATTTAAGCCAGAAAGAGCTATGTTTAAGTCAAAATTGTTTTCTAACTTAGTTTTTTTAAAATATAATTTAGTGGTTTAAGTACTTAGTATACTAATATTCTCATGAACAGTGAAGGTTAATATTTGTTGTTTAATAAGCTATGATGTCTTTGAGTACAACATAGTGCCTTTGTCTCTTGTAATGATAGCTATTTTTAAAGTTGGCACATTTCTGATAATAAAATTCTTGTTATTTAAATTTCAAATTAAAAAAAAAAATTTAAAAATTTAAATGAAGCAGAGTGCATTTTACTCCACGTTATCATTTTAAAAATGTTTTTGATGATGTCTTTTGTTTCTTACACCATATTTATTGCTAGTATCCTATCTTCTCTCTCTCACTGACAATAACAATGTCCCATTGACAAAGAGCATTTATTTTTAAATGAGGAAAAAAAACAAGTACAATTTATACAATGAAAAAAGCAAGTGCAACAACATGGACCTCCCACTTCCACCAAGGTAGAGAATATAGTTATCTTCTCATCTCTTCTTTTGAATCATGCCTAATCTTTACAATTTTGTTACATTCACTTTCCCCTTCCCCAAGCCCCATGATTGTTCTTTCATTTACAATGTTGTAGCTATTATGTATATTGTTTTCTTGGCTCTGCTTATTTCTTTGCATCAATTCATGTAAATATTTCCATGCTTCATTGTATTCTTCACATACTTAATTTCTTGCAGCACAGTAATATTCCATTATATTCATGTACACTGTTTGTTTAATCATTCCCCAATCTGTAGTCATCTATTTTGTTTCCAATTATTTGCTATCACAAAAATGCTGCTCTACATATTTTGATATACCGTGTTTCCCCGATAATAAGACACTGTCTTATTATTTTTTTGGACAGAAAAACACCAGAGGGCTTATTTTCAGAGGAGGGCTTATTTTAATGAACATTGACAACAATTTTAATAAACAGGTAAATGTGAACAAAAAAAAAGTACCTTTATTCAATAACAATCATGTCATCATCTTCAACAACATCATCATAAGTATCCATACCCTGAATTCCATCCTGGATGTCTTGCGCCTCTATTTCCTTCAGAAGAAGTGGACCCAATCTGTCATGTCCAGCAATATAGCTCTCTTTAAATGAACATGTCTTGTCCAGGTAACCTGCTCATAGTGCCTTGGCGACACAGCTGTCAGTAATTTTATCCCATGACTTCTTCCCCCAAGTCACGACTTCTTGCAGACGGGGCTTCACAAAGTTTCCACTCTGATTTCTTTCCATTCTATTTTCAATGTAGTCATTGACTTCCATGTGCAAATGGTCCTTGAATGGCTTGTTTATTGCAATATCAAGGGTGTGGAGATAGGCAGTCATTCCTGCAGGAATCATTACTTGATCTATTCTTCTCTCTGCAAGGAAGTTCTTCATTTCTTTAGTGTGGTGAGTGCTGGCTGAGTTCTTCTTTTATCCTCCATCATGCCCCCTGAGTTTTTTTATCCTCCATCATGCCCCTTTTATCCTATATCATGCCCCCTCACTCCCGCTTACATACTGGGTTTTTATGTTGTCCTGCTTCAGCTCTCCTCCATGGCACTGCTCTCAATGGCGCCAGCAAGCAAATCACTGGGGAAGAACAGGATGACGCGCTCACTGCTGCAGCTCTGATTGGATGCAGCTCGGAACGTGGCGTGTGTTTCACCGGGGGGGGGGGGGGGGAAGGGAAGGGGAAGGGACAGTGCATACAGAGGGTACCGTAATGTAGCGTGTAGTGCAGGGGATCACCTTCACTACAGTAGCAATCTCAATAGGGCTTATTTTCGGGGGAGGGCTTATTTTAGAGGAATCTTATACAGTAAGGGGAGGGCTTATTTTTGGGATAGGTCTTATTGTCGGGGAAACACGGTATGTAGGTACTTTCTTATTAATATCTTCATTTAGGATATAACCCCAATAATGAAATCTCTGGTTCAAAAAGTGTGAATATCTTAGTCATTTTATTGACATAATGACAAATTACTTTCCAAAATGTTGGGACAATCTCATAGATCTACCAAGATATTAGTGTGCCTCTCATTTCCAATCCCTCCAGTATTAAGAATTGCCATTTTTGTAATTTTTGCTAAACTTCAGGGTGTGAAACAATACTTAATAATTATTTAAAATTACATTTTTCTTATTATTAGTGATTCAAGGTATTCTTTCATGTGGGTATAAATATATTGTAATTTTTCTTTGGAGAACCATTTATTCATATTCCTACATCATGTATCACTTTTGGAATAGCTACTAGTTTTATAAGTAATTGTATATATTTAGGCAACCAAAATCTTATTGGAGAAATCGGATACAAAGATTTTTTTCCCCATTTGACCACTTCCCTTCTTATCAAAGGTGTACTGTATTTGTGCCGAAGCTTTTCAGATTCATATGATCAAAGTTGTATATGTTTTACCTTTTGTAATTGTTTTTATCTTTTGTTTAGTTAAAAATCCATTTTCTATCCATAGCTATGAGAGGTGTATGGTGTGATTTCTTTCTAATTTTTTATGTCTGATCATTAATATCAAGACTTGATATCAAAGTAAATGGTATTATGGATTACAGTGTAAGGTATTGATCTTAAATCTGATTTGTGCAAGATTGCTTTCCAGTTTTCCCATCATGTTTTTATCAAATAGAAAGTTTTTTTCCTAAATAATTTATATCTCCAACATATCAAAATTTTTGGAATACAATTAAAGTAGACCCTAGGGAGAAAATTCATTTCTCTAAACTCTTTTGCTAACAAAAAGGAGAATGGGAAAGAGGAATCTGGGAAGATGGTGGAATAGGTAATAAATTTCATGCTCTCCATATTTCCCCCACAAAACAGAACAAATTTGTGCCTGTGGGCTGACATAGACTGGTGAAAAATCAAGAAAACTTGGGGCAGAAGAAAGATCCTTCTGGCACAACCCAAGAAGATACAAAGACCACAGGTGTGTGTATGTATGTGTGTATGTGTGTGTGTGTGTTTGTACATATATATGTATATATCTATTAAAATATATCTGTACTTAACTATAACCTGCTTGGGGGGGGGTGGAGGAGATGAAAGAAAGAAAAAGAATAAAATAAAAAAAGTGTACAATAAAGAACCAAAAATAGCCTACAAGAAAGCAAAAAAAAAAAAAAAAAAAAAAAAAAGATGGACACTCATTAATGTCTTGAACTGGAAATTTATTTTTATATATCTTGAATCTTTCCGATGTTCTGCTGGGCACATGAACAATGTTCTGTTTTGTTCTGTTTTATATTATTTTATTTTCCTGTCTTTTATTCTGTTTTGGTTTTGGTTTTGTTTTTGGGAAGAGAATGAACAATTCAATGAATTGGTAATGCAACCTCAATTAGAAATCAAGAAAATCATAGAAGAAAAAAAAATTAAAAAGACAAAAAAAAGCACTTTAACAAATAAAATATAGTTCCTTTATTGGGGGAAACTATATATGTGTGTGTATATATATATATGTGAGTGTGTGTGTGTGTGTGTGTGTGTGTGTGTGTGTGTGTTGCTTAGTTGACTAAAACAAAGAAAAAAACGAATAATCAGCATCAAAAAAGAAAAGGGTGAATTCAAGAAAAATGAAAAAGAATTAAAGATAAAATTAGGAAATATTTTGCTCAATTAAATACCGATAAACTTGACAACTTAAATGAAATAAATAAATATTTGTATAAATACTTGTATAAGTATGAAAAAAATAGATTATCAGAACAATAAATAAGGAACTTGAGCAACTCAGCTTCAAGTGAAGAAATTTAACAAGTCACAAACTAAAACAAGACAAAAAAAAATCAACTTCAGGACTAGATGGATTTACAAATAAATTCTATCAAACATTCAAAAAAACAATTCCACAATAACATAAAATGTTGGAAAATTAGCAAAAAGATACCTTTTGTGACCCAGATAAGGTCTTGGCTCATAATACAGGGATACTTAAAAAACAAACAACAATAAAAAAGCTATAGCCCAATATCCCTAATGAAAATTGATGACAATTTTAAACCAAATGTAAGCAAAAACATTGAAACCATATATTATAAAGATAATAGATTATGAACAAATTAGATTTATACCAGCAATTCAGAGTTTTATTTAATATTAGGAAACACAAGTTATTTAACCATATTGGTAACAAATGAAAAAAAAATCAATAGATGCAAAAATAGCTTTTTTTGGTTTTTAACAAAATATATCTATTTTTATTTAAAACTTAGAAAATGCAAGAATAAAAGGCTCTTGCATTAAAATGTTAAGTTGTCCATGCCTAGAAAAGAGAGCAATAATAATATGTAACAGATACAAACTATAGAGTCCTTTCTATTGAAATCAGAGGTGAAACAAAGATGTCCACTGTCAGCCATCTATTTTACATAGAACTAGAAATGCTTGCTATAGGAATGACAAGGAAGTTGAGAGAAAAAATCATAGGTAAAGAAAAAGCAAAATTTCTATTTTTGGGGAGGTGCTGATAGTCAACCAAAATTAATTGAAAAATTAAATCTTAGCAAATTTGCAGGATACAAAATATAATATATACAAATAACCCCCATTCCTACATAATATCAATAAAACCCAACAAGAAGGTATGGAAGGAAAATATCTATTTAAAGAAATCATAAAATGTGCAAAATACTTGGGGGTCTATTTCCCAATTCATATACAAAAACTATATGAATACAACTATTAAAAAGTATTTTTAGAAATAGACAAATGTGAAAATATTATTAGCTATAGGATGTCATAATAAAAGTGACAATACTACTTAATTAAATTTACATATTCAATGCAATAATTTAATTTCATAAGAAAAATAATACTAGGTATCTGCAGCTTATTTATTTAAAACAATCTTATTCCAGGCTTCTCTGCTTTTCCTCTCCTTCTAGAACCAAATCCATGTCTTTTTTCTACTCCTCTAATCCACCAGCTTTTTTTTTTTTTTTTTTTAGTAAACACCTTTGGATTCTAGTCTTACCTGTAGAATAACCTCATCAGCTCTACATTTACTCTCTCTTTTTATAATTATTAAATTTATTTGTTTGTTTATTTAATTTTGGGGGGCATGATGCACAATTATTTTTTAATTTAAAAAATTATTTTTTTATTTTCATTAATTTTAATAATAACTAAAATTTTAAATTTAAATAAAAGAACTAAACTCTTTAAAATCGATCTTTCATTTTCATGTTAGCTTGATTTTTTCTTTTTTTTTTTTCAATTTGTTTATTTTTAATATACATTGCTTTGTGAATCATGTTGTGAAAGAAAAATCAGAGTAAAAGGGGAAAAAACTATGGGAGAGGTAAAAAACAGAAAAAAGAAATGAACGTAGCATGTTTTGATTTACATTCAATTTCCATAGTTCTTTTTCTGAATGCAGATGCCCTTTTCTGTCCAAAGTTGATTAGGATTGCTTTGGATCAATGAACCATTGACAAAAACCAAGTCTTTCACACATGATCATTGCACATTCTTGCTGGCACTGTGTATGATGTATTCATGGTTCTGTTTGTTTTACCCAGCATCAGTTCATGTAAACTTTTCCTGGCCTTTCTAAGATCAACTTGTTCATCATTTTTTTAGAGAACAATATTATTCCATTGTCTTCATATACGACAAATTGTTCATTCTCGAATTAATGGGCATTTTCCAATTCTTTGCTACCATAAAAAGAGTTTTCCAAATCTATTTGTGGATCCTTTTTCCTCCTTTATGATTTCCTGGGGATACAGACCCAGTAGTGGCACTGCTGGGTCAAAGGACAAGAAGAATTTGATAACCTTTTGGGCATAGTTCTAAATTGTTCTCCAGAATAGTTGGATCATTTCACAACTCCACCTACAATACATTAGTGTCCCAGTTTTCCCACATCTTCCCCAACATTTATTATCTTTTTCTGTTGTTTTAGCCAATCTGAGAGGTGTGAGATGGTACCTCAGAGTTGTTTTAATTTGCATTTCTCTAATCAATAGTGATCTGGAGCATTTTTATATGATTATAGATATATGAAAATGATCTGTTCATATCCTTTGACCATTTATCAATTGGGGAATGATTTGTATTATTATAAATTTGATACAATTTTTTTGTGTATTTTAGAAATGAGATCTTAATCAGAAATAATGGCTGTAAAGATTTTTTTCTCAGCTTTATACTTCTTTTAAAATCTTGTTTCTGTTAATTTTGTTTGGGCAAAACCTTTTTAATTTAATGTAATCAATAAGTAAATTATCCCTTGCTCTCCTAATTTACTTAAGGTATCAGCCTTTATGCCCAAATCATGTACCCATTTTGACTTTATTTAAATATTCTGTGTGAGATGTAAGTCTATATTGAGTTTCTGACATTATTTTCCAGTTTTGCCAGCAATTTTTTTTACCCAAATAGTAACAGAAGCTGGAGTTTGTGGGTTTATCAAATACTAGATTGTTATAGGTTTCAATTATTGTGTTTTGTGTACCTAAACTAACCTATCCCACTAAATCACTACTGTATTTCTTAGCCACTATCAAATGGTTTTAATCATTTCTGCTTTATAATATAGTTATAGTTCTGATACAGCTTAAACCACCATCCTTCGTATTTTTCATTAATTCCCTTGATATTCTTAATATTTTGTTCTTCCAGACGAATTTTGTTGTTATTTTTTCTAGTTCTCTCTCTCTCTATATATATTTTTTCGCAGTATGACTGAGTATGGCACTTAACAAGGAGGCCAATTTAGGCAGAATTGTCATTTTTTATTATATTAGCTAGGCCCTACCCATGAGCAATTGATATTTTTCCACTTGTTTAGATTTTACTTTGTGTGAGAAATGTTTTATAATTCTGTTTATATAGTTCTTGGGTTTGTCTTGGCAGGTAGACTACCAAGTATTTTACTTCGTCTATATTCATTTTAAATGGAATTTCTCTATCTTGCTAATGGTATTTGTCAATAATATACATAATTGTTGGTGATTTATATAGGTCTATTTTATATCCTGCAACTTTGCTAAAGCTGTGAATCATTTCTTGTAGGCTTTTGGATGATTTTCTAGGATTCTCTAAGTATATCATCACATAATCTGCAAAGAGTGATAGTTTTATTTCCTAATTCCTTTAATTTCTTTTTTGAGATTATCATTTGATTTCTATTGATTTTGTTATTGATATGGTTGATTATGGTAATATTTTTCCTGACATTGAACTAGCCCTGAATTTCTGGTATAAATCTCACTTGGTCATAGTAAATTATTCTGCTGCTAAATTGCTATAATCTTTTTGCTAATATTTTATTTTAAATTTTTTCATCAATATTTATTAGGGAGATTGGTCATTCTCTGTTTTGGCTCTTCTTAATTTAGGTATCAGTACCATATTTGTGTCATAGAAAGAATTGAGCAGTACTCCTTGTTTTTACATATTTTCCCAAATAGTTTACAAAGTATTGAAATTAATTACTCTTTAAATGTTTGATAAAATTCACTTGTGAATCCATATGGCTTTTGAGTTTTTTCTTAGGGAGTTCATAAATGGCTTGTTCAATTTATTTTTCTAAAACGGGGTTATTTAAGTAATTTATTTCCTCTTCTGTTAATCTGGACAATTTATATTTTTATAAATATTCATCCATTTCGTTTGGATTGTCAGACTTGCTGCCGTATAGGTAGGCAAAATATCTTCTAATTAATGTATTAATTTGTTATTGGTGATAATTGCACCCTTTTAATTTTTGGTGCTGGTGATTTAGTTCTTTCCTTTCTTTTTTCTAATCAAATTAACCAAAGGCTTATCTATTTTGCTGGGAGGGTTTTCCATAAAACCAACTCTTAGATTTGTTTATTCTGAGATCAAAATTTCTGCCACTGCTTTTTATATTTCAGCTGAAGGCATAGTAAATTCTTTTCCAGCCTTTTACCTTTACTCTGTATGTATGTCTCTCTGTCAAATATATTTCTTGTAAACAATATATTGTAGGATTGTTTTTTAATCTACTCTTGATATTTCAAGGGAAATATTCATCCCACTCATATTCAGAGTTATGATTACCAGCTACATTCTATTTTCTCTCCTATATATACATTTGTCCTTTTCCACCCTGTCCTTAGTTAATGTGTATTTTTACCCATCCTATTCACTACCTTATCTCCTATAACCTCTGCCCCTTCTCTTAATAGTGTTTTTAATCCACCCCACCCACTACTTTATCTGCTATTATCCCTTCACCCCATCTCTTACCTTTTTCCCTAGTGTTTCTGTCCTCCTTTTTAGCCACCCCCTCCCTTTACTTTCTGCTTTCTTCTCCTACCAACTGAATGTTATTATTTTCTTAGAGCCAAAACTAAAGAGATCAAGCTTCAGACAATGCTAATCCCTCTTTCTTCTTTTTTCCTCCATTGTAATAAGTCTTTTGCCTTTTCATGTAATCCAATTGTGCAATACTCTCCCTTTCCTCTTTTTCAAGTACAGATCTTTTCCTACCCCCTTGATGTCTTTTTCTTTGATATCATCTCATCAGAATCCATTCACAAAAATATCCTCAGTCCATGGGATGCCCCCTTCTGTCTGCCCCTATGACTGATTGTGTGTGTGTATGTATGTGCATTTCCCCCATTTATCTTTCTATGCTTATCTTAAGTCCTGTGTTTGTAGATTAAAATTTCTATTTAGTTTTTTTTTTAATTGAAGTGATAAAAAGTCTCTTACTTCATTGATGATCCATCATCTCCCCTGAAAGATGATGCTGAGTCTTGCTGGGTAGTTTTGGTTGAAACCCTAAGTCTTTTGCCTTTCAGAATATGGTATTCCAGGCTCTCCTATCTTTTATGGCAGAAACTACCAGATCTTCAGTAATCCTAACTGTTGCTCCTTGATAAACAAATTGTTTTGTATGGCAACTTGCAATATTTTTTCCTTCAGATTGTAGTTCTGAAGTTTTACAATAATGGTTTATTTATGGTTCCCTCCCTCCCAAAAAACTAGCTCCTAGTTTTATTCATTTTTTTTTCAATTTCAATTTTATTAATTTCCATAATTTTTGTTTTGTTTTTTAATTTCAGATAGTTATTTTATTTTCTAAGTTTTTTTTAAGTTGCATACCAGTTCATTGATCTGTTCTTTTTAATTAATATATTTACAGATATAAATGTTCCCTTAAGTACTGCTTTATTATATTGTCCCATTGTTGTCATTTTCTTTAATATAAGTATTGTTTCTATGACTTTTTTTTGATACATTTTTTACTTAGAATTATATTATTTAGTTTTCAGGTGATTTTTAATCTCTAATTTGAAGTCCCTCTATGCAATGTAATTTTTATTGCATTATGGCCTAAAAAGAGTGCATTTATATTTTTGCTTTACTTCATTAGTTTGTGAAGATTTTATTTCCTAAGACATGGTAAATTTTTATGGAGGTGTCATAGACAGTTGAAGAAAAAGTACACTCATTTCTGTTCCCATTTGGTTTTCTCTAGAATTCTATCATATGTAATTTTTCTCAGATTCTATCCATTTCTTTAGCTTCTTTCTTATGGTTATATTTATCTAGCTCTAAGAGGGGAAAGTTGAGTTCTTTCACTAATGTAGTTTTATTTTCTACTTCCTCCTAGAATTCATTTAACTTTTTCTTCAAAAATTCTGATGTTATGCCATCTGGTACTCATAGTTTAAGTATTGTTATTACTTCATTTACTTTTTTTAGCAATATGTAAGTTTCCCTGCTTCTCTCTTCTATTTGGGTCTATTATTTCTTTTATTTTGTATGAGATCATGATTGCTACCCCATTTTTTTTTTACTTCAGCTAAAGCAGCATACTAGATTTTTCTCCAACTCCTAATTTTAACTTTTATGAGTTATGTTTGTAATGCATTTCTGATAAACAAAATATTATTAGATTCTGATTTCTAAATCCATTTTGCTATCTGCTTACATTTTGTGGGCAAGTTCGCCTAATTCATATTCAGAATCATGATTACTAACTGTTCATTTCTCACCATCCTATTTTCTAGTTATACTTGTCTCTATTTTCTTCCTCCTCAGATGTTTGTTTTGCCTCTGTCTTCCCTTCTATAACTCCATCCCCTATTTATCTCTTTCCCTTCTTACTTACCTATTGGTTAAGATAGATTTCTCTTATCTACTTCATTGTGTGTGTGTGTTTGTGTGTGTTTGTTTGTTTTCTTCTTTGTACCAATTCCAAAAAAATGTGAGGTTCAAGTGCTGCCTCCCTCCCCCCAGTTTCTCATGCTTTGTAAAATCTCTTCCTGTGTGCCATTATCACATGATGTAATTTTTTCCATTATTTCTTTTCCTTTTCCCTCCCTCAGTAAAGTCTCTTTTCTTGCCCATCAACTTTTTTTTTTTAGATTGCCCAACATAATCAACTGACTCCCATAGTCTTTTTCTGTGGTGTTCTCTTCTTTTCAAAAACATAATCATTCTCTGTGAGCAGTTTTCTCAGGGGAGCTTTTGGAGGCAGCCTTAGTTTCAGTTCAGATCAATAATCACCTCAAATGCAGCCAGCTGTTAAAGTAGTTTTTTATTGTCTCTTCCAAAATAGCCCAGTAAGCTTTCCTTGGTTCCGACAGCTCTTGTTGCTAATCCTTTGCCTCTGCTTCTGCCAGCTTCAGCCTCTCCTCTTCCAAATCCCCAGTTCTGCCCGACCACCTTCTCTAGCTTCTCAATCTCCTCAACTGACTCTTCACTGAAGCTCTAAGAGTTTCTTATATATGATCTCTTAAAAGTGTGAACCCAAAGATTGACTCCTCCTCTAAGAGAATGGGATTATGGGAGGTGTAAACTTGTGAATCTCATACTGAATCCTGACTTGTGAATCTCCCAAATTTGTAAACTAATGTGTGAGCTAAGTGTGAACTCTCAAAGGTGTAAATATAAGTATTGTTTCTATCAATTCCATTGAGCTAACACTTTATAAGGATTCTAACATTTTTCTATTTGGAATCATTCTACCTGCCCTGATAATGATTTGTATCATGTTCTCATATCAAAAGATAAACAGTTTTACCCTTACTGAGTTCTTTATGATTTCACTTTCATATTTACCTTTTTAGGCTTCTCTTGAGTCTTTTACTTGAAAATCTATTCATCTCTAGTCTTTTCATAAAATCCTTTAATTAAATATCTTTTTTTCTTTGGAAATTGTATTCAATTTTTCTGGTTAGGTTATCGTAAGCTAATTATTGCTTCTTTGCACTTCAATGTTTTCTTTCTGGATGCTTTTCTATGAAATAGGGGAGCTTTGGAATTTGATTATAATATTTCTGGAGAATTTTATTTGGGTATCTCTTTGAGGTAGTGTTTGGTGGATTCTTTCTGTGTCTATTTTATCCACTATTTCTAGGATACTGGGACAATTTTCTTTTGTATTTTCTTAAAATATGATGTCTATGCTTTTTAATTATGAGTTTCAAGTAGCACTAATTCTTAAATTGTGTCTCCTTGGTCTTTTTTCCAAATCAGCTGTTTTCCAAATTAGACATTTTACATTTTTCCCCTATTTTTTATTCTTTTGATTTTGTTTTATTGTTTCTTGTTGTCTCATGAGTAATTATCTTCCACTCGCTCAATTCTAATTTTTAAATAATTATTTTCCTCCATGAGCTTTTGTGTTTCTTTTTTCTATTTGGTCAATTCTGCTTTTTTAATGAGTTTATTTTCATCAGTGATGATTTATTCCTCTTTTTTTGATTTGACTGATTCTATATTTAAAATGCCATTTTTTTTCTTCTTTATCCTCCCCCCCCCCCCCCCCTTTTTTTTTTTACCAAGCTATTGTCTTTTCACTTTTTTGCATTGCTCTCATTTTCCCAATTTTTTTTTTCTGCATACTTTTATTTCATTTTTAAATCATTTTGGGTGAATCTAGGACTTTTTAGGTTTAAATCTAATTCGTGCCTTCTTCCTTTTAGGCTTTGCTTATAGCTATGACATTGTCTCTTCTGTTTGTGTCTTGATCTTTGCTGCCACCACAATATGTATTTGTCAGATTCTTTTTTGGCGTTTGCTTATTTTTCCAACCTACTATTTGACTTTGAACCTAAATTCAGCTCTGTTCCCAGGGTGGAAATGGTTTGAGGGGTTCAATGTGCAAAGTTTCAGGCTTTTTTATATTACTATGTTCAGAGCTAGTTTGGGGAATTTGGGATATTTTAGTGCCTCCAAGAGGGATAATTTAGCAAGAGGAGTTATCCTCTTACTCTGTGTTCTAGTCTTATGCAGGACTGATATCTTGAAGCTTCAAACAATATTGATTTTGCTCCCTTGTGATTAAAAGCCCTTCATTGCCCTTTCTTCCTTGTGACTGAAAGTGCTCACCTCTCTGCTCTTACACTTTACTCTAAGTGAATATGTGTAATGGAGTTATCAAATAACACCCTGCACTCAGTGCTACCATAAGGGTCTTCTATAATCTTTTTTACCAGTTTCATCTAATCTGACTGTTTCTGGTTTGAAAACTCTCAGAATTGCTGCTACTGTCACCACCTCTGAGGCCCATAGTTAATGTTGCTGCAATTCACACTCTGGACTGTCTTCTACCCCAGCATCATAGATTTTTTTTTTGGGGGGGGTCTCATCCCAATCCTTTGTTAACTCTTCTGCTCCAGGTAGTTAAGATTTTTGGAGGGGAATATTGGAAGAGCTCAGGCTGTAGTGCTTCTTCTACTCTGCCATCTTGGTTCTACCTTTTTTACTTCTAAATCACTTAGTACTTCACTTGTTCAGTACAGCTCTTATTTTTGTTCTCTTTTTACTATATATAGTTTTCTATTTCTTTTTTTCCATTTCAGATAAGATTGGTTTGTGAATTCCCATTTTGTTCACATTTTCCACTTCTTTCTTTAAATGACCTTCAATATATCTAGATTTCAAAAAATAAAAACCTATTCCTCTCTCTCTTCTTTACTTCTTTAGGGTATTTAAAAAAATTCTTGTTAAGCCCATAGATGATCTCATTTTGGAGTTTCCCCAATGATGCCTTAAACCTGGAAGCTTGAATGAATGAAAAGCACTTAATAAATGCTTTCTAGATATTATGCCCTGTGCTAAATGCTTAGAATACACAAACAGAAGTGAAATCATTTCTGTCTTACATTTTAAAGAAAGAGACAAGACATATTGAAGATTAATGACTAGGATTGGGAGGTTTAGTCTGGAAATATTAAATATATTAAGTAAATACTAGAGTAATTCATTGACAAAGTGTTTCTAGAAGCAGTGTGTTCATATTGACTTGATTGTAATTCTAAAAACAAGAGACAGAAAATGAGGATTGGAGGAAAAGTAAGGGAGGGTTGTACTCGTTTTTAAAGGATAGATTTAGCAGATGAGGACTCATTGTTCCAGAAAGTACAAAGCTAAGTAGCTTAGCCTCTCCTAAGTATGATCTTTGGGAGCATGCAATAACAAAAACAACTTACTAGGAACTAAAATTTACAAGAAATATTTCATTATGTATGAATAATCTGAATTATAATGTAGGCTTTTCAAGTTAATTGAAGTTACTTGTGGTTCTTTGATTTTTGATGTTTGTAAAAACTCTTTCCATTTTAACTTATATGTCAGCCCTTCAGCATTCAAGAAGGGGGGATTAATTTCTCCCTCTATAGTTACAACTGGGTAACCTCTCCTCCTTAGAACTTCAGTCAGTCCATATCTATCATGAATCAAAAATTCTCATTCCTGCTGTCTACTGATCAGTAACTTGTTTCCTTTCTTACCTCAGTGAGTTCAATGCCTTAATCATAGTCTTACCTTCACTTTTAACTTCTGCCCTTATACTATATAATATATATACCTACATGTATATAAACAGATAGATGTAGACATTGATATTGATATTTCTTCAAACACCATCACCTCACAGTTCCTCAGTTTATTCATGTCACATTATCTACTCTTCCACTCCACTTCTGTCATACTCAAAAATGGTCCTACTTTTGATCTTGTCATCACCCACAAATGCACCAATTCCACATTCACAAATTAAGAAGTTTCTTTTCTGATCACAATAGTCTGTCTACTTCTCTCTCTGCTTTGTAAATTCAAACCTTACTCTTCTTCCACAGCATGATCTTTAAACCCTTGACCTCTCACTTCTGTCCTAGGCTATCACCTTTGCACTGGCTACATTCTTATCCCTTCCTAATTGTGACCTTGATAAATTAGTTCAACTTAACACTGTTTTCCTCCCTTGCCCCCTTACTTTAAACACCAGTTTATCTATGCAAAATCTCAACTTTAGATCACTCCTACCATCTGTTTCATTAACTATTGCTTATTTACAATAATGAAGATTTCTTTTCTGCAAGGCAATGCTTTTCAAAATCTTTTAATCTTTTTTAATCTTTTTAATCTTTAGCTCTTTCAAATCTTTTCTTTCCTTCTCAAGCTTTCTATGGCTCCTTACCCCAAATATGGCCTCAACTACCAAATAAGAATCTTAGTTCATGTTTTACTGAAAAATTTGAACCTGTGAACCAAGTTTCCTCTTCTACCCTCTCTATCTTATATTACTCAAATTCCCTTTGTTTCTATCTCCTCTTTTATCCCTATTTCACATAATGAAATGACTCTTTTCTTTGCCAAGGTAAATCTTAACTACATGCATAAGCGATCCCATTCCATCCCATCTTCTCCATTCGACTGCCTCCTATATCATCATCATTCTCTTGTTTAGCTTCCATTTCTCCCTGTCCACTTCTAGCTTCCCTACTGCCTACAAACATGCCTATATCTCCCCGATTCTAAAAAAGAAAATCAACTGATACATTCATCTCCATTAACTAGTTGTGCATATTTCTCTTTCCTTTTTGTGGCTAAAATGCTTAAGGTGGTCATTTACAGTGGGTATCTCTACCTTCTTTCCTCTTCTTAAATCTCTATACTCTGGTTTCATTAAGTGAAACTGCTCTCTCCAAAGCTATTACATATCTCTTAATTACCATATCTAATATCTTTTTCTCAATTCTTATCTTTATTGACCTCTTGGCTATATCTGACATTGTTAATCACACTCTTTTCCTTGATACTCTCTTCCTTCTAGGTTTTCTGACATTATTCTTTCTTGGTTCTCTTCCTAACTATTTGACTGCTCCTTCACAGTCTCCTTTGATAGATCATACTTGTAACCATTGTTATCGCATATAGTCCGGTCCTAGGTCCTTTTCTCTTCTTTTATTGTACTATTCAACTTGGTGAACTTAACACCTATGGCTTCGGCTATTATCCGTCTATTAATTTTTTCTCACACAAACTTATTCAGAGCTAATATCTCAGCTAAACTTCAGTATTTGCTCTCCAAATGTCTAATGGATACCTAAAATTGGATGTTTCAGAAACATCTTAAATTCAACATGTCTAAAAAAAAAACCTCATCTTTTCTCCAAAAACCTCTCCCATTCAAACTTCTTTGTTATTATCAAAAACACTTAATTTCCTAGTCATTCAAATTTCTAATATAGGTGTTATCCTCAACTCTTTACTCTTTAGTATCTCATACCTACTGTTGCCAAGACCTGTCAATTTTGCATTAATAACATATCTTGCCTATCTCTCCTTCTTTTCCTTGAAACTGCCACCACCCTGGTCCAGGCCCAGATCACCTCATGATGAGATGGTTTATTTCCCTGACATGTTTCTCTTTGCTCCAGTCCATGCTCCACTCAATTGTCAAAGTGATCTTTTTAAAGGACAAATCTATGTCTTCTCTCTGTATTCAACAAACTCCCCATAGTTCCCTTTCACTTCCACGATGAAAATATAAAATCCTTTGTTTGGTATTCAAAGTCTTTCATAGCCTATTCCTCCCTTCCTCTAACCTCCCCAACCCTCCCCCAACCCCTGCCCACACATACTCTTATACTTCTTATAGCACTTTCCCTACTCTTATTTCTGAGATCTAGTAGCAGTGATCTCTGCTGTTGCTTGCATAACTTGACTCCAGGCGTTTTTACTAGTTCATACCCAAAGTTTTAATGCCTAGAATTCTCTTCCGCCTCATCTGTGCCTCTTGGCTTCTTTCAAGTACCATATAAAATCCCATCTGCTACAGGACACCTTTTTTAAAAAAAAACACATGTAATTATTTGCATTCTTTTTTTTCTTTTTTAAGGCAGGTGATATATAACAAAGATTCACATTTTCATATGTATCCTTTTTCTGTTCTAGTTTACATAATGAAAATGTTCTGTTTAATTTTTATAGATTGTTTAGTTCACAATAAAAATAAAATTACTAACTTTTAAGTAAAAGTAATGTAAAAATTAATACTTTCAAATATAAGGTGATTTTCTTGACAATAAAGAACACAATTTTTGTATCAACTACACTTACCAAGATATAGTAAATATAAAAAGAAATTGTTTTCACCCAAGAAAAATGTTGTTAGACATTAATTGATGCCATGACAATGTCTAAGAAGGAAATATGTTGCATTGTTCATTATTGAGAAGAGTCTGAGTATTAATTCCTGAGCAGTGAATTTAGATTTCAGATGCATCAATGAGAAGAAAGCTGATATTGCTTGTTAAATTGACATTAGACCACCTCTGAATCAAAAATTATAGAATAGCTGCAATCCATCCCTCTGGGATAATCAAATAACTATTGTGAAGTTATTATAATGGGATACAGTAAATTTCTCAGGCATTTCTCACTCATAACATGGTGTGCTTCATTTTGGTGTATTTATCTTTATTTATTTATTTACATATAATATACATATATTTATATATAAAAATATGTGTTTATAAATAAATATTGTTTATATTTAGCTGAATTAAAATAATGATGAATAATAATGAATATAATAATGAATAATAATGAAATTAACAAAAAAGACAAATAAGAAAAAAATAAAGTATGGGATAAGTAAAAAATAAATATAGGAGTTAGAAAATCTGGGAAATGGCTTAGCAACTTAACTAACATAGAAGAAAATAAAAACTAATGATCAATTCTCAATTGTCTCATACTTCATGATGTTAAAGGGGAGCACATGTAAAGAAAAGTATAACTAATAATAAACCTATAAAATTATGCTATTGAATTTTTTTGTCAAATGATGAACAATTATTACTCATTTTTCAAAAAAAAATTAGCTTGAGACATTACTGGAATATGTGATCAACACAATTTTTAAAAATTAGTGTAATGGAACATGATACAGGGTATAAAATTATGACATAATGTCCAAAAAGTATTGCAAAGCTCTTTTAACTCTGATATCATTGTATCATTTCAGTAGTTTTAAATTTCCCTCAATGGATCTTTGTCAAATATTAGAAATTGCCTCTAAAACTATCAAAGAATCCTCAGACAATAATTGTCTCTATATTTCCTTTAATCTTTATTAGATGATCTCATACTTCTCTTCAAGGTGATATTCATTTTTCAGTGAAAGAAGATGTAATGCCTTATGTGTGCCCATGTAAATTATATAAGTTTTAGAATATAAGGTGTGGAACAATGATAAGCATATATAGAATCTCAATAAATAATGCTTGGAGGTCACCTATAAACTTTACCCTTCTTTAAAAGCATTCAAATGCTGTATTCCAGATATTTATTTAAATAATATATGGTGTGAGACTTTTTCAAATCCTTTGCTCATCTTGAGGTTTAGTGAGTATCTTAAACTTAGCATATCCAAAATAGAACTCATTATCCTTCCCCAAAAAGTCTTCCTTCTTGCCAAAGGGCACCAAGATCTTTTCAGTTTTACAACTTCAGAGTCATTTTCAATTCTTCACTCTATGTTCCAACCTACTGTCAAATCTTTTTTTGTTTTTTTAGTCAGAATCTTTGCTTTTGGTTTTGATCCACTAACTTATGCATCATAATTAAAAAGGTACATGAACCTACTGACCCTGAACAAACAGTAGAATTATTTCTTTTTATCAATGATCTGTACTTGAAAAAAATTCCAAAGAATCTGACTTTTACATGAGCCTGTTTGTCTTACCCTTTTTAGTTTCCATAACCATTAGATTTGTATTTGAAGTGGAAGCCTTAAAAATAGTTTATTTCAAACAGGCAGAAAAACTTACATTAAAAAAAACCCTTTACCTAAAGAGTGTAAGCAAATTAAGTTTAATGTTAATTCAATTGCACACATAGGAAATTAAAATGAGCCAATTAATAAAATTACAGGCTCAATGTAGTACAGTATTTCAGATGTCAGGTAGGTTATCCAGTCCAAACCATTCCAGGAGTCCAATAAGTTATTCAACATGTGGTCACTCAGAATATTTTAGATAACTTTCAATGAAGGTGAACTCCCTACTTCTAGAAACTATCTGTTTCAAGTCTGAGTGACTTTAATTAAGTGAAATGTTTAATTTCTATCCATTGATCCTAATTCTTCTGCCCTCCAAGGATAAGCATAACAAGTTTTCAATATGAAATCAATTTAATATAATATCCCCAAAGTCTTCACTTCTCCAAGTGTAGTATCTTCAGGTTCTTCAATCAATCAATTTTGGGCAATTTTTCTAGTTTTCTTACCTTTTCATCACTCATCCTCTGTACATTCTCTAACTTTACAATGTCTTTGCTAAAACACAATGCTGTACACACAGTATTCCCCAATGTAGCTTGACTTTCCATGTACAGAAACTTATATAATTCATTACGATTTCAAAGATGCTCTTGTCTATGTTTGCTTTTGCTTTCCTCATGTTCAAGTTTATTCATTTTAAATGAACTCTCTTTTCTTTCAATGAGTCTTTTCTTTTGTGACCCTATTTCCAGTCTCCTCATCTTCTAGTTCCCACAATCCTGCTATTGAAAAAAAATTCTTGGATCAAGTATGCATGGGACACAAAATAAATTCCCATTATTGATCATATCAGAAAATGTTATATATTATTCTATATCTTTAGTCCATTACATCTCTATTTGGAAATGTTAGCATGCTCTATCAATATTTTCCCTGGAAATTCTGGTTGGTCATTGGATTTCTTTAGTCAATCAAAGTTTATCTTTGCAACATTCATAATTCAATGTAACTTGCTCATTTCATTATGTAATAGTTCATATAAGGTTCCTAAGGTCTCTCTAAATTTGCCCCTTTTGTAATTATTTGTAACATAAAAAATAATCCTTTACACATCGTAGTTTGTTTAGTCATCCCTCATTGCTTTGTATCATCTAGAAATTTGATAAAAGCTGTTATTTATACCCACATACAGAGCATTGATGAATAATATGTAAGTAGAATTGGGGCAATAACAGAACAAAAGAAATATTCCAGTAGAGACCCCTTTGCAAAGAGATGTCAACTGAATAATCAATAGTCATTCAGTCTATTAAGTAAGTCACTATCACCTAGCTCACATCTCTCCATATCATCCACAAGTACATAGCATGAGGTTTTGTCAAATGCCCCACCCATCTTGAATTGAATGTTCCAATAGGTATCTCAAACTTAGCATATCAAAAAACAGAACTTATTATTTTGTTTTTCTCCCCCAAACTTGTATCTTTTAACATCTTTCCTGTCAAAGGTACCAACATTTTTTTTCAGCTTTGCAACTTCAGAGTCATCTTTAATTTTTTTTACTCTATTATCCCATCTTTAATCAAATCTTTCTTGTTTTTATTTTCCTTACATCTCTTTGTATATACCCCCTTCTCTCTACTCACCTAATAATCATTTTATCAAAAGTCCTCATCATCTCCTGCCTTGACCGTTGCAGTAATCTCCCTATTGGTCTCCCTTCTTCTGTTATCTCCCTTCTCCAATTTATCTTTTAGTCAGTTAGAAAAATTAATATTTAAGCAAAATAATTGGGAGAATTTGTTACAAAGGTAGGATTTAATTGGTGTTATCTTATAACTCCTTATTCTCCTTCATTCTATATATCTCATCTGTGGATATATTTTGTCCATTCTGTCTCCACAATATCTCTTAATCAATCTTCATTTCTCTTTTCCCAGGCCCTCCAACCTAGTCAGACCTTACTATCCCTCACCTATATTATTATAATAGACTTCTATCTAATTGATCTCTTTGATTCTCCACACATCAATCCATTGCTTATTCAGCTGCCAAAGTAATTTTCTTAAAACACAGATCTGATTATGTTACATCCATATTCAATAAAGTGATTCCTGTTACTTTTAGGATCAACTGTAACCTCCTGTCTTTAACATTTAAAGAACTTTACAACTTAATATATCCTAATTTTCTAGTCTAATTACATTTTCCTCTCTTGCACATCCTCTACAATAAAACATCATTCACCTAGTTGCGGTGTATATGTGTATATGTATCAAATATACTTCTACAGGAAATTTCACATGTAAGAGACATCAAATGAGAATTCTCGGATGGAGCCAAGATGGTGGAAAAGGCACAGGAGACTTTCTAAGCTCCTCTCATTCCCCTCACTACCGACTATTGAATTCAACCTCAAAAAAAGCTCTTCACTGCTTAAATTCATGAAGATTAGAAGTACTACAACTTACCAGCTGAAGTCAATCTGGAAGATCATGAGGAAGGGTTTGTCCTGAAGGGCCAGAAACAGACTAGCACAGGCAGTGAGAGGCTAGCATCCTGAGCAGACCAGGGGCAGGGGTGATCTCTGTGGCTAGAGAAGTTATAGAGACGGCTCTGCTATAGGCTAACTGCTCTGCCTTGATTACAAAGCAGTAAACTGGCAGAGAAATTAAAGCCTAAAACAGAGGGTACTCTAAAAAAAACCCAGAACCTAACGAGATCTGGCTGTAACCATTCAAACCCAGAAGTGACTCAGGCAGACTGTAACATAGCCCTGCAGCCACATCTGCAGTTCGGGACTTTTGTGGGGGCAGTTACAAATCTGCATGGCAGAGGGGCACAGCCTGGGACAGCCTCTAATCGGCACAGTGCGGGGGCTAGGCCCGGAGCAATAGAACTTCCCCAGCATACTGTGCTTCCCAGGGCAAAGACACTTCCAGTCCCTGCAGGGCCATTCACTGCACAGCTGCTAATACCCACAGCCCCAGGGTGGGCTTTGGCTTGGGGTAGTGAAACTCTTACTGCTCAGTGTCTAGCCCCAGGGCAGTCGTTATCCCACACAGTGGGGGTTCTTTCTAGGGCACTTTCCCAGCTTGGCCCTGCAGGCCTAAATTACTTCCCGATAGGGAACTCTTTTCCAGAGCACTCCAGTACCTTGCTGCTTTTTGTAATAGGCTGGCAGGACAGCTACCCATCCATACACCTATCACTGCTCTGCAGAGGAAACTGGTAACCTCCTGGCTCTGAAGGCAGATCCTACAGGCTTTAACAAAATGAGTAAAAAAAAAATCAAAAGGACGATTGATAGTTTCTATACAGAAAGAGAGCAGCTTTTCAACCCTGAAGAGACTAATAGCAGTCTCCAGACAATTGTTGGTCTCAATACAAAAGGCTCTCCTAGAAGAGACTATTAAAAACCTTAAAAGAGAACTAGAAGAAAAATGGGGAAAGGAAAGAGAAGCTATACAAGAGAGTAACAACTTCCTGAAATATGAATTGGAAAAAGTAAAAAAAAAAAAAAAAAAAAAAAAAAAAAACTCCCAAGGAGTGTAGGGAAACAGAATTTGTGAATTGGAAAAAGAAAATAACTCACTAAAAAAAAATTAGTGAAATGGAAAAAAAATTCCATAGAGCAAAACAATTCATTTAAAAACTCAAATGGACATATACAAAAAGAAATTTTAAAAAAAAGCTAATGAAGAAAATAACTCACTAAAAATCAGAACTGAACAAATAGAAATGGCTGATTCATTGAGACATCAAGAATCAGTCAAGCAAAACCAAAAAAAAAAAAAAAGAAAAAAAGAAAGATTGGGGAAAAATGTCAAATATTTACTTGGAAAAACAACAAACCTGGAAAATAGATCTAGGAGAGATAACCTGAGGATCATTGGACTATCCAAAAATTATGATTAAAAAAAAGAGCCTACATACTATTTTACAGGAAATCATTAAAGAGAAAGGCCCAGAAGTACTAGAACCAGAAGATAAAATAGGCATTGAAAGAATTCATCCAGCCCCTTCTGAAAAAGACCCTAAAATAAAGACTCCAAGGAATATTGTGACCAAATTTCAGAATTTTCAGACTAAGGAAAAAAATATTACAAGCAGCCAGGAAAAAAACAATTCAAATATTGAAGTGCCACAATAAGGGTCACACAAGATCTGGCTGCCTCAACATTAAAGGATAAAAGGGCCTGGAATCTGATATTCCAAAAGGCAAAAGAACTTGAAATGCAGCCAAGAATAAACTTCCCATCTAGGCTGAGCATTTTTTTTCCATGGAAGAAAATGGACATTTAATGAAACAGAGGAATTCCATTTGTTTCCAAGAGAAAAAAAACAGACTTAAACAAAAAATTTGATCAACAGGACTCAAGAGAAGTAGAAAAAGGTAAAAGATCTCTTGAGAACTGTATTTCTGTTGTGGATATATTTAAAACCCACATGTATAACTTGATTTTGCTGATATAACATAAAAAAGGGAAATAGAAATGGAAAGGGGATAGTGTCAGAAAAAGGGAAAAGGGGAGATAAAAAGAGGGAAACCATATGTGAAGATGAGGCAAAGGAAACCTATCATATCTGAGGGAACTTAGATTGTGTGAATCCTACTCTCATCTGAGTTGGCTCAAAGAGGAAATAATTGACATATTTGTTTTACAGAGAATCTTCTCTCACCTCATTAAAAAGTGGGAGAGGAAAAGAGAAAAGGAAAAAGAGTAATAAAGGAAGGGTACAAGAAAGGGGAAGGGATTCAAAGGGAGAAGGGAGGGGATCTAAAGAGGGATAGCTGTGTGATTCAAGTGGGAACAATAAGTTTAATACTAGGAAAGGAGAGAAAGGGGGCAAGAAAAAGATATTAGGATATCAGTAAATACAGAATTAATCATTTTCACCGTAAATGTGAATGGGATGAACTCTCCCATAAAGAGGAGGCGGATGCAGAGTGGATCAAAAGTCAGAATCCTATAATATGTTGTTTACAGGAAACACATTTAAAACAGGGAGATACATACAGAGTAAAGATAAAAGGCTGGAGCAGAATCTATTATGCGTCAGGTGAATTCAAAAAAGCAGGGGTAGCCATCCTTATCTCAGATCAAGCAAAAGCAAAAATTGATCTAATTAAAAGAGATAAGGAAGGAAATTATATCTTGCTAAAGGGTACTATAGACAATGAAGCAATATTAATATTAAACATATATGCACCAAATGGTATAGCATCTAACTTCCTAAAGGAGAAGTTAAGAGAGTTGCGAGAAGAAATAGATAGCAAAACTATAATAGCGGGAGATCTCAATCTTGAACTCTCAGATTTAGATAAATCAAATCACAAAACAAATAAGAAAGAAATTAAAGAGGTAAATAGAATATTAGAAATTAGGTATGATAGATCTCTGGAGAAAACTGAATGGTGACAGAAAGGAATATACTTTCTTCTCAGCAATTCATGAAACCTACACAAAAATTGACCATATATTAGGACATAAAGATCTCAAAATTAAATGTAGGAAAGCAGAGATAGTAAATGCTTTCTTTTCAGATCATGATGCAGTAAAAACTACATTCAACAAAAAGTTAATTGTAAATAGATCAAAAGTAATTGGAAACTAAATAATCTCATCTTAAAGAATGATTGAGTGAAACAGCAAATTATAGACACAATTGATAATTTCACTCAAGATAATGATAACAATGAGACATCATACCAAAATTTGTGGGATGCTACCAAAGCGGTAATAAGGGGAAATTTTATATCCTTAGAGGCTTACTTGAATAAAATAGAGAAAGAGAAGATCAATGAATTGGGCTTGCAACTTAAAAAGCTAGAAAAAGACCAAATTAAAACCCCCCAATCAATTACTAAACTTGAAATTCTAAAATTAAAAGGAGAAATTAATAATATTGAAAGTAAAAAAAAAAAACTATTGAACTAATAAATAAAACTAAGTTGGTTTTATGAAAAAACTAATAAAATTGATAAAGCTTTGGTAAATCTGATTAGAAAAAGGAGAGAGGAAAATCAAATTAGTAGTCTTAAAAATGAAAAGGGAGAGCTTTCCACCAATGAAGAGGGAATTAAAGAAATAATAAGGGGTTACTTTACCCAACTTTATGCCAATAAATTTGATAACCTAAGTGAAATGGATGACTACCTCCAAAAATATAGGCTTCCCAGATTAACAGAGGAGGAAGTCAATTGCTTTAAATAATCCCATTTCAGAAAAAGAAATAGAACAAGCTATTAATCAACTCCCTAAAAAAATCCCCAGGACCAGATGGATTTGCATGTGAATTCTACCAAACATTCAAAGAACAATTAGCCCCAGTGCTTTATAAACTATTTGAAAAAATAGGGGATGAAGGAGTCCTACCCAATTCCTTTAATGACACAGACATGGTACTGATACCTAAACCAGGTAGGTTAAAAACAGAGAAAGAAAATTATAGACCAATCTCCCTAATGAATATTGATGCTAAAATCTTAAGTAAGATATTAGCAAAAAGACTACAGAAAATTATCCCTAGGATAATACACCATGATCAAGTAGGATTTATACCAGGAATGCAGAGCTGGTTCAATATTAGGAAAGCTATCAGTATAATTGGCCACATTAATAATCAAATTAACAAAAACTATATGATCATCTCAATAGATGCAGAAAAAGCATTTGATAAAATCCAACATCCATTCCTATTAAAAAAAAAAAAAACACTTGAAAGTATAGGAATAAATGGACTTTTCCTTAAAATAATCAGTAGCATCTATTTAAAACCATCAGTAAGCATCATATGTAATGGGGACAAACTGCACCCATTCCTAATAAGATCAGGAGTGAAACAAGGTTGCCCACTATCATCATTACTATTTAATATTGTATTAGAAATGTTAGCTTTGGCAATAAGAGTTGAGAAAGAGATTAAAGGAATAAGAATAGGCAATGAGGAAACCAAATTATCACTCTTTGCTGATGATATGATGGTACACTTAGAGAACCCCAGAGATTCTACTAAAAAGTTATTAGAAACAATCCACACCTTTAACAAAGTTGCAGGATACAAAATAAAACCCACACAAGTCATCAGCATTCTTATATATCACTAACAAAACCCAACAGTTAAGAGTTACAAAGAGAAATTCCATTTAAGGTAACTACTGATTGTATAAAATATTTAGGAATCTATCTGCCAAGGGAAAATCAGAAACTATAGACAATAGACTAGTTGATTAATGGAAGAGGTTAGGTTCAAAGGACAAAACAGCTAATAACTTTAATAATCTAGTATTTGACAAACTCAAAGACCCCAATTTTGGGGATAAGAATGCATTATTTGACAAAAATTGCTGGGAAAATTGGAAATTAGTATGGCAGAAACTAGGTATTGACCCACACTTAACACCATATAACAAGATAAGGTGAAAATGGGTTCATGGCCTAGGCATAAAGAATGAGATTATAAATAAATTGGAAAAGCATAGGATAGTTTACCTCTCAGACCTGTGGAAGAGGGAAGGAATTTCTGACCAAAAAAGAACTAGAGATCACTATTGACTACAAAATAGAAAATTTTGATTATATCAAATTGAAAAGTTTTTGTACAAACAAAACTAATGCAGGCAAGATTAGAAGGGAAACAACAAATTGGGAAAACAGTTTTATAGTCAAAAGTTCTGATAAAGGCCTCATTTCACAAATATATAGAAAATTGACTCTAATTTATAAGAAATCAAGCCATTCTCCAATTGATAAATGGTCAAAGGATATGAACAGACAATTCTCAGACGTAGAAATTGAAACTATTTATAGACATATGAAAATATGCTCCAAGTCATTATTAATCAGAGAAATGCAAATTAAGACAACTCTGAGATACCATTACACACATGTCAGATTGGCTAGAATGACAGGAAAATTTAATGAGGAATGCTGGAGGGGATGTGGGAAAACAGGGACACTGATACATTGTTGGTGGAATTGTGATTACATCCAGCCATTCTGGAGAGCAATTTGGAACTATGCTCAAAAAGTTACCAAACTCTACATACCTTTTGATCCAGCAGTGCTACTACTGGGCTTATACCCCAAAGAGACTAAAGAAGGGAAAGGGACCTGTATGTGCCAAAATGTTTGTGGCAGCCCTGTTTGTAGTGGCTAGAAACTGGAAAATAAATGGATGCCCATCAATTGGAGAATGGTTGAGTAAATTGTGGTATATGAATGTTATGGAATATTATTATTCTGTAAGAAATGACCAGCAAGATGAATACAGAGAGGACTGGCGAGACTTACATGAACTGAGGCTAAGTGAAATGAGCAGAACCAGGAGATCATTATATACTGTATGAGGATGTATTCTAATGGAAGTGGATTTCTTCAACAAAGAGATCTAACTCAGTTTCAATGGATCAAGTATGGACAGAAGCAGCTACACCCAAAGAAAGAACACTGGGAAATGAATGTAAACTGCTTGCTTTTTGTTTTTCTTCCCAGGTTATTTTTACCTTCTGAATACAATTCTTCCTGTGAAACAAGAGAACTGTTCAGTTCTGCACACATATATTGTATCTAGGACACACTGTGACATATTTAACTTTTATAGGACTGCTTGCCATCTGGGGGAGGGGGTGGAGGGAGGGAAGGGAAAAGCTAGAACAGAAGTGAGTGCAAGGGATAATGTTGTAAAAAACAAAAAAATTACCCAGGCATGGGCTCTGTCAGTAAAAAGTTGTAATAAAAAAAATGAGAATTCTCAAGAATTTTACATGGGCGAAGTTCTTAGCTCAATAATAAACATGTAAATTGAAAGCAATGAAACATATAGACTATTTGAGGAAATTTCAATTAGATACACACATTTACATCAAAAGTGATTTCAGTCTAATGAGAATTGAAACCTTAATGATAATTCTCAACTTACATAACACTATTGCTAAAAAGCTGATAATAATATATTATCAGATTGCTACCTATCCAGTGGATCCTGCTATGTGATCATTTGAAAAAAGCAAGAAAAGCCAAGCATTTCTACTTGGCACATAGAAAACACAGCAGAAAAGCAGAGATAGAAAACAGTATATATCAAATAGAGAGGAGAGGCAGAAATGAAGAGTAAAAGAGACAGAGAAAGAGAAAATGTTTTCTATTCCAAAATTAAGAAGAAAATGACTTAAAGTTATATCTACTACTTGTCAAACCACATGCTAAACTCCAAGTTTTCTCAACTATAGCCTCTTGAAACTAGAGAGTAATTATAATCACAGTTTGTACATTTTAAGTTCTGTCATGTTTGAAGATGAGCAAAGACAATCTCTTCTTTTCAAAAGGAAAAAGTCAGTAGGGAATCTAAATATCCTACACAACTCACAATTTAAAGTCAACTCATCAATCTATGACCCAAGAAGGGCAATTTTTTTCTTAAGAACAATGGATTTTGGCTAGGAAAGTGATACAGAAAGAGTAATTCTTCCCAAAATCACTCTCCAAGCTGTCATTATTGGATTATAGAATCTCTGAGTCAGATTTTACTTTAGAAATTGAATACAAGTCATATCAAAATATTTGCAATATGTTGCAATAATTTCAATATTTGCAACAAGTGTTCATCCATTGACTATCAAGTCTGTCATCTCTGACAGATTAGATTTCCTTAGATGAAGCCTGTTGGAATCCTTACTAACTGCTAACTAATTAGAGTTGATCTAATTTTACAAGAAGATGTTTTGGGCAGAACCTGAAACAATGTACTAAGTAGAACTAATTAATACAAGGCTTGTGTTCACACCTTTACTCATTGGAGTTCAATGAGTTCACACCTCCCTTGAAGCTCTTTGGGCCAGAGAGCACTATGGGAGAAAACCCACAATCCCTCTCTTGAGCATAAATAGAGCTTCAATGGGCCAGTCGAGGAAGTTCTTCAGAGTGAAGAAGCTACAAGTCGAGATTTCGCCGGAATGACATGAAGAGTAGAGCTGGCTGGAGGCTGAAGAAAGCAGAGGCAGAGGCTGAAGGACCAGACCTTTGGATTTAAAGACATTCGGAGAGAGCTCTTGGAACCAAGCAGAGAGATAGGCCTCTAAGCTAACCGGGCTATATTGGAGATAATAAAAGATCTGAACTTTGATCACCTGGCTGCGTTTTGAGAAGAAGAAGATCACAACAGAAGCCTATTTTATAACCTCCCTTCCTTGCTCCTACTTTATCCTCTAGAAATAGAAGAAATCAAATCACTTTAACATACGACAGACTTGCTATAATACAACAGTGTGTTCCCTGATATTTTTATGGTTTATACAAATAAGATTGATTTTTTTTAAACCAAACATAAGAATTTACATTTTTTACTTAACTTTCATCTTATTTGCACTATTGAAGCCTGTCAATAACTTCTGAATCTTAATTGTCATACCAAGCGCTAACTATCCCTCCTTTAACTCATTGGTGAATTTTTTTATAATATTTTATTTTTTTATGTTTATAATAACACCATCTGTATTTAAATAGCCAAATAAATTTATGATCGCATCAATTTTAATTTGTAAGTACTTTCCAATGACACAAATTCCAAAGCATCCATACCTACCTGTATATTTGTCCATATTCTCTTAATAAGTTCATCACAAGGATGTACTCAAATTGCTAGAAACCTTTCTCTTGTTATCACAAGAATATTATGAAGCTATTTTGGCTATCATCTGCCATTCTTTATCCCTCACCACATCTTCTCTTCCTATCATAGAAATCTTTGATGAGATTTTTCACTTTTCTTCATTTTTGAAATTCCTCTTTGGTTATGTGCTAAAGGCTGTTCATGTACTTACTGAAAATTAAACTGGCAACTTTTTTTTAATTTTCTTTTTTTTAATAATTAAACTTTTTATTGACAGAACCCATGCCTGGGTAATTTTTTTACAACATTATCCCTTGCACTCACTTCTGTTCTGACTTTTCCCCTCCCTCCCTCCACCCCTCCCCCAGATGGCAAGCAGTCCTATACTGGTTAAATGTGTCATAGTATATCCTAGATATAATATGTGTGTGCAGAACTGAACAGTTCTCTTGTTTCACAGGAAGAATTGGATTCAGAGGGTAAAAATTAACCTGGGAAGAAAAACAAAACTGCAAACAGTTTACATTCATTTTCCAGTGTTCTTTCTTTGGGTGTAGCTGCTTCTGTCCATCAATGATCAATTGAACCTGAGTTAAATCTCTTTGTCGAAGAAATCCACTTCCATCAGAATACATCCTCATACAGTATCATTGTTGAGGTGTATAATGATTTCCTGGTTCTGCTCATTTCACTTAGCATCAGTTCATGTAAGTCTCTCCAAACCTCTCTGTATTCATCCTGCTGATCATTTCTTATAGAACAATAATATTCCATAACATTCATATACCACAATATGCCCAGCCATTCTCCAATTGATGGGCATCCATTCAATTTCCAGTTTCTAGTGACCACAAAAAGGGCTGCCACAAACATTTTGGCACATCCAGGTCCCTTTCCCTTCTTTAGTATTTCTTTGGGGTATAAGCCCAGAAGTAACACTGCTGGATCAAAGGGTATGCACAGTTTGATAATTTTGGGGCATAATTCCAGATTGCTCTCCAGAATGGTTGGATTCGTTCACAACTCCACCAACAATGCATCAGTGTCCCAGTTTTCCCACATCCCCTCCAACATTCATCATTATTTTTTCCTGTCATCTTAGCCAATCTGACATGTGTACAGTGTTATCTCAGAGTCTAGCAACTTGAGTGTGACATCCTTGGCTATGAAAATCCATGTAACAACGAAAAATAAAAACATCATTTATAGCTTTGTCCAAATCATTGATTAAAAAAAAGACTCAATTTTTTGCTCAATAGACTACATGCAAATTCCTAGATATTTTACTGGAAATACTCTTTATATTTGATATCTAACCATTAATAATGGCTCTTGCTTTAGTCATTCAATTGCCATTAATTGTCCTATCATTTACTTCACATCTCTCTTTTTTCAGTTAATAAGTTAGTAATTAAATGCCTATCATGTTCCAGACTAAGTTATAGAGCTATCCACCTTCCCCCCAAAAAAAGAGTTCCTTTTCTCAAGGAGCTCATAGCTTAATGGTGGTGACATAAACACAACTCTATGTGTAGTAAAGTGAATATAATCAACAGAGGGAAGACCTTAGCATTAAGGGAGTTTGAGAAAGGCTTCCTATAGAACATGGAGCTTTATCTGGGACTTGAAGGAAGCCAGGGAAACCAGAAAGCAGAGATGGGGCCGGGTGGGGGAGGGGGGAAAGGGGCAGAATCCAGCTCAAAGGATAGCCATCAAAATGCCTTTTTCATAAAGATTACAAGCTAAGCTCTAAGGAGACTAATATGACCACCATTTCCCTGATAGAGCCTGGTAGTCTAAAGTTTGTATGGCATAAAAGATAGAGGATTAGCACTGGAATCTGACTGGTCCATAACATATATTATACTAGATACATTTGATTTTTCAGTGCTACACACATTTCCCTGAGACCATTAAGTGACAGAAGAGTTGCAAATCTATATCAATGGAAATAGTTTCAATGTATAAAATTTTCTACTTACTTCAATCAGATCACAAGCATAGACAAAAAGAAATACGTAAACAACATTGTTAAAAAGGAAATTAATCCTGCAAGAACTGTTCTTCATAAAATCCCATTAGAATCCTATAAGCAAGGCTTCCTTTAAAAGATATTCTTTTCTTAACCTGTGCAAGGATTTTTCTAGGTATCAAGTCCAATATTTAGTCTGTGTACTCTATTTTTTTGTAGCAGAAGAAAATTTTTCTTTCTTCAGACCTTTAATACATTCCATTCTTTTATTGATTTCTTAAGGATAACAAGCTGTGGCTTAGCAATCATGTCTATCAGTTCTTTGAATTTTAGAAGATATACTTCTACTAATCCTGTTGACTTCAATTCCATCAAAGGAAAATTGGGTACTCTTTTGCAATATTTGTTTATCTAGAGTATAAACTTCTTACTGGCCATTTTCATTTTGTTCTAATAGTTCATAAATCATTTTCCTTGGTAGAGAAAATAATTAAAATAAGAACTGAGTACTTCTGTCCCTCTATTTATGTGGTCCCTAATTATCACATGCATCCATTATGAACAGCAATTCTTTCTTTGCTCCTCTTTTCTCCAATAGGTTTTTTTCTAAATTCTCTCCTTTGCTGTCTTCAAGTTTTCATCAATTTAGGCTCCTTCCAAACATTAGCATTTTGAATATTATTCTGATTTTGTATTCATACTCTGTTATCTTCCTGTATCTCAATGTTCTATATATCTTTTAAAAATCCAAGTTTGGTACAAGTCTCATTTACATACAAATCAATAATTTTTAGACACCTTCTCTTGCTCCTTATTGTAATTACTCTTCTTTAAGTCTTCAGAATTACATTCCTAAGAATATCCTATTCTGTTTCAGTTGAGCTTCCTTGCCAAATTTTAAGGTAAGCATTTTGAAATCAGATTTCCTCACAATCTAGGGTGGATTACAAACCCCAGCTTTTCTCCCTATCTTCAAAAATTTTTAAATGGAGAAGTCATATCTTCCAGGTTCTAGATATACAGGGGTCTTCAAACTATGATCTGCGGGCCAGAGGCAGCAGCTGAGGATGTTTATCTCCCTCACCCAGGGCTATGAAGTTTCTTTATTTAAAAGCCCACAAAACAAAGTTTTTGTTTTTACTATACTCTGGCCCTCCAACAGTCTGAGAGACAGTGAACTGGACCCCTATTTAAAAAGTTTGAGGACCCCTGTATCTAGAACTTCATCATTACTTTAACCACTCGTTGTTGAAGTATATGATCTCCTGGTTCTGCTCATTTCACTCAGCATCAGTTCATATAAGTTTCTCCAAGCCTCTCTGTATTCATCCTGCTGATCATTTCTTACAGAACAATAATATTCCATAACATTCATATACCACAGTTTACCCAGCCATTCTCCAATTGATGGGCATCCATTCATTTTCCAGTTTCTAGTGACCACAAAAAGGGCTGCCACTAGTTCTTCCTTGTTGGTGAGAATCCAATATAGAATAAAATTTCATCTTGCTAGTTCTTCAATCTTTTTGAAGTAGAAAATTACCATTAAAGCAAGATATAGATAGATACAGAGACAGAGAGACACACATGTATTAAATACACTTATGTGGGTATGGCTATTAGAACAGAGAATATTTTAGCAGATTCAAGAAACTTAAAGTCTCCCTCACTTCAACATCATGTCTCTGAGTCAGGTATCTGTTTTCTCATCTCTTCATCTATTTCCTATTTTTTGCATTTTTACAAATATTTTGTAGTTATACTCTGATGACAATCTCATTTATCTTTCTACTTCTATTGAACTTCATTCAAATGCTCTGTATCATATTTCTCTCCTTTGGTTCCTGGATTTCCTCATATGACTGTATCTTCCTAATATGCAATGCTACTCAGCAGCCCTCACCCACAACCTTTCATATTGCTCCTATTCAATTTGAATTAGGTATATTGTTCCAGGGTCATAATGCAAGTTATCATCTTCTCAGTTTAACCTCTCATTTCAGATTTGCCTCCTTGAATTAATATCTCTAATTCATCTAGATTATTACCAATGCAGTAGATATTTGCATATAGACATTTGAGGCAATGAGTCTTATCGTTAACTTCTTTCTTGAATTTTTTTCCTTTGAACTTTCTTGAAATTTTTTTCTCCTTTGAACTTCTGTTCTTTGAACTAATTATTCTTATAGTAGATTTATTCTCTGTAGTATTTAGTTTGGTACACACATACACACACACACACACACACACACACACACACACAACTCCAGAGGATACTTTTTTTTTAATTAGACCATTTTTCAGACGATGTCATCCTGCCCAGGAACTTGCCATTATTACATTTTAAGTCATGGTCCAAAAATTCAAATTCAATTCTCAGGCATAATTTTCTTAAAAGAGTTATTAATTTTCCTAATCTGTCTTTTCCTTCTGAAATCTTTCCTTAGCATCAGTGATACAAACAGCACTTGGATGCTTCTTATCCATGATTGCTTACTTAAGTATCTATTGCTGGGCAATCTACTACTGGTTTGCTAGTTCTTCCTCAAAGAAGGTAACTTTGTAATGAGCTGCAATGAGATTTTCTAAATGACTGCTGAGCAGTCTAATTTTTAATAAAATAAAAGAAACAAAGATTGGATAGGCATCAAGCATTCTACATTCTCTCCCCTGTCCATAACTTTCTTCCTATCCTCTATAAACAAGGGTTCTGCCACTTACCTGATCTTCTTATTGCTCTCAACATAATACTGAAATGCCTTGTTCATTGCCACTAGCTTTTGCAACTTGCCTTAACTAACACTAGAATTTTTTTCCTGACAATAATATTAGAAGATCTTATACTCTTTTATACTCATTCTCAGTTATGTTGCATTTTTATCTTTGACATGTATTTTCAAAATCTGACATTCACAAATTGCAAGTTCTGGCTCACTACTCTCTTTATATATTCCCATTGCAATAAAAGTATCTTCTTGGGTCTCTCATCTCATTCAACCCAATTTCACCTTTACAGTTTCAGGATATAGAACCTTTGCTGTCCTGTCTCTGAACTCTCTCTATAAACTGTCTTCCCATAATCAAAGGGCACATAAGATAATAGATCTGGTGTTATCTTACTTAAATATCATTAATAGGAAAATAACATAGTCACTGACTCTCAACTACAACTTCCATCATTTCCACTTAATGAATACTTCTAATAGTAGTAGTGCTTGATCTCAGCTTTAAAGAAAGCTAGAGATTATAAAAGATTGAGCTAAGGAAGGAGTTTGTCCTAGGTATGAAGAGAGATGGCATTTGCTAAACTACAGACATAATATGAGTTGCATATGAGCAAAAAAAAAAAAAAAAAAAAAAAAAAAGAAGATCATTCTGGTTCAAGTTCTAAAGTACATGACAAGTAATTAGGTTTAATAAGCCTGGGAAGAAGCTAGCTGAAAGTAAATTGTGAAGAGCTTAACAAATCAAATAGATTAATTTGTATTTTATGCAAGAGACTAGAGAATCTTGGAACCTCTTGAGTGAAAAAGTGACAAAGTCAGACTTATGCTTTAGGAATACACTTTGGCAGTTGTATGTGTATGGAAAATGGATTGGAGAAAAGAAAAACTTGAAGAAAGAAGACCAGTAAAAAACTATAATTGTAGAAGGAAGATGTTAGGTAAAAGGAGAGAAGGAAATAAGAGGTATTTCAGTAGTGGAATATGTAATGTTCTGGTTAGTTTGCTGGAGTGGCAGCCTTTGTTTCAGCAGAGTAATTTCCACAAGAATAGCTAGGGATAAAGTCCAAATTCTTTATTATCTCCTTCAAAGTCTATCTCCTTCACCTGGAGCTCAGCTTGCTTTCTGGAGATCCTCCAGAGTCTTAGTTCAGTGGAGAAACAAAGGTGGGAGAGCCACCATGATGGTGAGATGGAATGAATCTCTGAGTCCGAGGGCTTGTGCTCCAGCCTCCAGCCACCACAAAGTGGGAGATGGAATGAATGTTTCTGGCTGAGTTTGCCCCAGCTTATATATTCTATTATAATTACATAATTGTAGGTGCAAATCTTGTAGAATGTCAATGTTGTAGAACTATATTAAGTACTAAGTGCATGTACTGAACTAGAGAAATATTAATCACCATGCTAAACTAGATAGCCATTGTCTTATCAATTCCACTGAGTTAACACTTTGCTGTAAGAATTTCTTCAGAATTCTGGCCCATTATAGGAGTCAATATGTAGACTGAAAGAGAATGAGGAATCAGGATGATTCATGATATCATGATAATAAACATGCAAACATTAATGACTAAAAGAATAGGATTATTCTCAACAAAAATAAGGAAGTTCAGAAGAGGGGAGGAATTTAGTGGGAAATATGAGTCATTTTTCAACATGTGGAATTTGAAACTCCTATACAATATCTTTTTTGAAATGTTTAATACAGAGTTGGTGACTGTAATATTCTCTTTAAAATGTAAGGTTCTCTTGTTGGGTTTCCTTGGGGATCTCTGGGAGCAGCCTTCATTTCAATTCAGTAATCACCACAAGTGCAGGCAGGTGTTAAACTCCAAATCCTTTATTATCACTTTCAAAATCTTGTCTCTTTTCTTGGGGTTTTGGCTAGCTTTCTTGGAGGCTTTCTGTAGTCTTGGTTCCGAGAATTTGAGCTCCTGCCTCCTTCTCTGACCTCTGAATCTCTCCAAATTTCAAGAGTTTGCACTTCAGCCTCCAGCCACAACAAAGGTAGAAGATGGAATGAATCTTTCTAAGACTCCAAGAGCTTCTAGTGCACTTGTCCTTTCTGGCCCTGAGAGCTTCTCGCTTATATGTTCCACACTGAGTATAAATCAATCATTATATCACTAGGAAACCATTAGTTGTTGTAGGATTAAATTAATGCTAAATTAGATTTAACCACTGTCTCCTCAGTTCCACTTAGTTCCTTGTTTCAAGTTCTGGCCCATAACATCTCCTTATAGGATTAAATCAATCATACTGAACCACGCTAAATTAGATAACTATTGTCTCTATCAATTCCACTGGCTTAGTACCTTGTAAGAATCCTTTGTTTCAAGTTCAGAGTTCTGGCCCATAATAGGTGACAATATCAGAATTTAAAAGGAATAAGACAGAGCCTTTGTGTATACTCACAATTATGGGGCAGGATTTAGATGATGAACAACAACAAAAAAAAGAGACTGACAAAGAGACATTAGAGAGCTAAGACAAGCTCTCTAGCTCTGTAAGACAATCAAGAGAGAAGAAGTGACAGTTAGATGGCACTCTAGGCCTAGACTCAGGAAGACCTTAGTTCAAAGCTAGACTCAAACTCTTATTATTAGGATTTCATAAATCCTGGGTACATCACATAACTTCTATTGGCCTCAGTTTTCTTAACTGTAACAAGATTGTAATAAGATCTATCTCACAAGGTTGTTTTGAAAATCAAATGAGATATTTGGAAAGTTCTTAGCACTGTACCTGGCACATAATAAACACTTAATAAATGTTCATTTCTTCCCCTTGACAAAAACCTAGAAAGGAGAAAGTAGACTGGAGGTGAGGGCAGTTTAGTTAACAGTGTCAAATCAAAAAAGGATTGAAGATTAAAACCATCAGATTTTACATTGGAGGGGAGCAGTTTTAGTTGAGCTTATAAATTCAGATATAATCAGGAGGGTTTTTTTTTTTTTAAAGGATAAGGAAGAACTAGGAAAATGTATAGGTAGGAAGAAAGAAGAAAAGAAATAATCAAATATTAGTTTCCTCAGTTTCTTTAGACATAAAAGACAGTTTTGTTAAAGCTCACACTTACCAAATTTGGATTAACTTCTGTACCAAGGACAAGTTGAGGTGTATAAGACCTCATGGGAATGCCAAAATATTCTGGAGATTTGCTGAATATGATTTTCTGCTTAAAATGTGAGTATCTTACCTTCCATTAATATCTCTAATTCTACAATTCTCTTTCTCACCTAGACTCAATAACCCAGCCAAAATTATGTAATAAAAATACTGGATTATGGATCAAGGAATTTATAAATTTCCTAATTTACAGGTGTCAGAAAGAGAAACTGTGATCTATACATAGCTTCTTTGGAGATATAACCTAAATCTAAAAATTAAGAATGTCAACTCTAAAATCCAACAAATCCAATAACTTTTTTTCCCCCAATAACCTTAATTTTGTTTTGTGTTTAGATTTCAACCTGGTAACCTGATCTTGATTCCTACATTCTTGTTTTGGTTTCTGATTAAGCATACTAAAGCTGCTCAGAGAGAAGATTTTGAAACATTTGTTGTCAGAGACTTTGTTGTTGTCAATTACCTATTAGTTAGCACTGCTAAAAATCAGTGCTATAACCTCAAGTCACAGGATAACTGTGATGAGGGCAAAATCAAAGGAAAAAAGTTACAACTTATTAAATAAGACTGGCATATTAAATTAATTCAAGAACTTAGTCCTTTATCAATATTGAAGCCTCTAATTGTGGTAAAATTGAAAGTCACTCTGAACAGTCAATTAAATGAATGATCTGTTTCTAGAAGTGATGCCTTGAAAATGGGGATATTTCTGGGACAAATTATGATTGGGCAAATCAAAATGATTAAGTGAATAGGAAGCATTTTAAAAATGATATGAGGAATTTAAGAAGGAAAAGATCATTTTTGGTTGGGGGAAAGAAAAAGCTTCACATATTTATTGAATTAGTTGCTGAAAAGAACTTGAGAAATTATCTAACCAGAGCCACACTATAATAGAAATTCCATCATGCTATCCCAGACAAATGTATACATAGCTTTTGCTGGAAAATGTCTTCTCATTCATTCTTTTATATAGCACTTCCTTCCACTTTCAGTCAATTTTAAAACAAATTCTTTTTTTTCCATGTCAGTCCTTTCAAATGTTTGCAATAACAACAGTTGCATTGTCATACTCCTTTCTCTTGAGTCCCAACTAGGAACCAGTATTTTCCTGATGCTAAATATCACCAGGTCCTTCAACTAAATCATACTGTAAGGATTCTAATTATGTTGTCATCCAATTCACCCTTCTTTATGTGACCAGAAACTTACAAATGTCATTATAAAAATGTGTCACCCATAAATGAACCCAGTACTTGAGATGTGTAGCACAGAGAGATATATCTCAAGTCCTTTCCTCAAGTAGTGAAATTGACCAACATTTTGTATCGACAGTGGTATTAGTTGGTCCTGGCAGAACCACAAAAATACTGTACTTTGTAGGTTAGTGGAAAATTGTCCTTTGGGCTACATACTTACTGTAATTGAAATTCTCAATGTTTTCTGGCTCTTTCTACCATCTCTTGTGGTCAATTCTCCTGGCTAATTGTTAGCTTGGTCCCTGCACTGTAGAGTTTGGTTGCTAGGACTTCCTTAGAAAGAAACTATTATGGGCATTTCCTTCTTTTTCTGGGATTTTTCTTTGACTTTTCTTTTGGATCAGACAGATACATGCTTTTAAATTAAACTTCATTTTACATGCAAATAGGTAAGTTCTTCACCAAAACCTAATATGATTTATTATTATTATTGCCTTCAATTACTGTCTTCAAGAAATTTTTATGTAAAAATACAACTTAGTCACTTTTTACTTCTTCCTTTCTCTTCTCTCACCACTTGCCAAACTTCAGATGCTTTCTACTCTGTCTTATCATTGCATTGTCTCATAGAGAAAGTGGCACCTAAGCTAAACCTTAAGGAAGAGATACATTTTAACAGTCAGAGATGAGAGATAAATCCATTCCAAGCAAAGAACATAGTATACATGAGCAAAGGCTGAAGAAGATAGAATGAAATTGGGGAACATGTAGTTCACTTTGATTAAAAAGCATAGAGAGAGAAATGTGAAAAGTGTCTAGGCTGAATATACATTTTGAAGTAGTTAGCTTAAGAATAATGTTTGAAGCTAGAACAGATAAATTCTAATGGAGATTATATTATGTCAAAGTATTGGCTAATATAGAGACTGAAGTTCACTAAAATCCTTAATCTAGTCACAACAACTGTTATTTAGTTATACTTCTTCAATCCTATATTTGTAAAGTTGACATTTGAAAATTCAACTATAATACTTCATATATTTACTTCCATTTACATTTACTTCCAAGTAAATTTAATCTTATAAAGATCAGTCTATTTTTCTAACCCTGACAAGTCAATTTTGGAATTGATTCTATTGATCAATATATTAACTCTCTTCACTCCGATGTCATTTTAAAATTAAACATATTTATAGTTGCATCCAAGTTATTGCTAAAATGTTGACCAATGCAGGGTTATAGATTATCTCTGATGTACTCAAAAATGTATTTTCACTGAAGATTTTCCCTGGTGTCATAAAAAATGTACTACATGAAATCTAAATAGAAGATTCCCTTTTGATGGACAATCCTCCAAATGCTATCTTTTTGTTCTAGTTCAAATTTATTCATTTATTTTAATACATATTGCTGTATGAATCATGTTGAGAGAGAAAAATCAGAACAAAAGGGAAAAACCATGGGAAAGGAAAAAAAAGAAAAAGAAGTGAACATAACATATGTTAATTTACATTCAATTTCCATAGTTCTTTTTCTGAGTCAGATGACCTTTTTTGTCCAAAATTGATTAGAATTGCTTTGAATCACTGAACCACTGAGGAAAAAACAAGTCTTTCACAGCTGATAACCACATATTCTTGTGTTACTGTGTATGATGTATTCATGAGCTTGTTTTGCTCAGCATCAGTTCATATAAATCTTTCCAGACCTTTCTAAAATCATCTTGTTTATCATTTTTATAGAACAATAATATTCCATTATCTTTATATAACACAGCTTGTTCAGCTGCTTCCCAATTGTTAGGCACTCATTTTCCAATTCTTTGTTACCACAAAAAGGAATGCCACAAACATTTTTGCATATGTGGGTCCTTTTCACTCCTTTATGATTTTCTTGGGATACAGACCCACCAATAGCACTGCTGGATCAAAGGATGTGTACAGCTTTACAGCTCTTTGGACATAGTTCCAGATTGAATTCCAGAATGGTTAGATTATTTCATGACACCAATAATACATAAGAGTTCCAGTTTTCCCACATCATTATCTTTTCCTGTTGTCTTAGTCAATATGAGAAGTATAAGAGATGTACTTCAGAGGACTTTTAATATGAATTTCTCTAATCAATAGTGAGTTGGAGCATTTTTTCATAAGACTATATAGATGGCTTTCTCATCTGAAAATTGTCTGTTCATATCCTTTGACCATTTATCACTTGGGGAATGACTTGTATTCTTATAAAATTAACATCATTCTTCATACATTTTATAAATTAGACCTTTATCAGTAACACTAGCTGGAAAAAAATTTTTCCCAGTTTTGTACTTTCACTTTAACCTTGTTTCTATTGGTTTTGTTTGGAGAAAAAACTTTTTAATTTAATACAATCAAAGTTGTCCATTTCGCTTTTCGTAATATTCTCTAGTTCTTCTTTGGTCATAAATTCCTACCTTCTCCAAAGATGTGATAATTATCCCTTACTTCCTAATTTGTTTATGGTATTATCCTTTATGACCAAATTGTGTACCCATTTTGACCTTATTTTGGTATGGGATATGAGGGTATAGGATAAGTCTATCCCAAGTTTCTGACATTATTTTCTAATTTTGCCAGCAATTTTTGTCAAAAATTGAATTCTTATTCCAGAAGATGGAGTTTGGGAGGTTATCAAATATTAGATTGCTATAGGTCTTGATTACTGTGCCATGTGTATCTAATCTATTCCATGGATGTGCCCCTCTATTTCTTAGTTAATACCAAATGGTTTTGATGACTGTTGCTTTATAATATAGATTTAGGTTTGGTATCCCTTTGTAATTTTTTTCATTAATTTTTGACCTTTTGTTCTTCAAGATGATTTTTTTTTATTATTTTTTCCAGTTCTATAATTTTTTCTACTTCTATAAAATAAATTTCAGTTTAATTGGCATGGCATGGTACCAGTAGATCACGTTAGGCAAAATTGTCATTTTTATTATATTAGCCTGGCCTATCCATGAGCAATTGATACTTTCCCAGTTGTTTAGATTTGACTTTATTTGTGTGAGAAGTGTTTTATAATTGTATTGCCAAAGTTCCTGGGTTGGTCGTGGCAGGTAGACACACAAATATTTTATTCTGTCTTTAGTTATTTTTAATGGAATTATTCTTTGTATTTCTTTCTGATGGAAGTTTGTCAATAATATATAGAAATGATGATGATTTGTGTAGATTTATTTCATATCTTTCAACTTTGCTAAAACTGTAAATTGTTTTCAGTAGATTTTTGAATAATATTCTAGATTTCTCTAAGTATATCATCATATTATCTGCAAAGAGCAATAATTTTATTTCCTCATTGCCTATTCTAATTCCTTTAATTATGATGTTGAATAATTGTGGTGATAATGGGTTGTAAAGTCCAGACTAGCTCCCTGGAGGCCTCAGGAACAGCCAGAGTCAGGATAAGCAAAAGTCCTTGGTCTTTAGGGGGAGAAGTGAAGGAGACAGACAAACTGCTATAGGTTCACCACCAATCTTTCTCTTCCTCCTCCTTCTGCTGAAAAGTGAGTCTGAGGCATCTCACACCACCCTCTAATCCTTCCTACAATTATTTGCATACACCAAACATCGAGCCAGCATAGAACAGTGAGAAGGGCCATTTTTCCAAACATATGCTAATAGAATCATTGTCTAATAGGTAATTAGCTTTAATGCTCCGTTGTCTGATTCAAGCACACCTTTTAAGAGTTTCAGCCCTTTGCAATGGGCGTCCTTGTTTTACCTCTGATCATATTGGAAATGAGTCCAGCTTCTCTCCATTACAAATAATACTTGCTGTTGATTTTAAATAGATACTGCTTATTATTTTAAATAAAGCTCCCTTTAGCCCCATGCTCTCTAGTGTTTTTAATGGGAATGGGGTGCTATATTTTGTCACAAACTTTTTTGGCTTCTATTGAGATTATCATATGATTTCTGTTGGTTTTGCTATTGATATGGGTGATTATGTTATTGGTTTTGCTGATACTAAATCTGTATTCCTGGTATAAATCTCACTTGATCTTAGTGTATTATCTTCCTAACAAGTTCTCTTTACTAATATTTTATTTAAAAATATTGCATCAATATTCATTAGGGAGATTAGTTTGTAATTTTCTTTGTTTTGGCTCTTCCTGGTTTAAGTATTAGTACCATACCTGTGTCATAAGGAATTTGGGTGGGACTCCTTGTTTACCTATTTTTCCAAATAGTTTACATAGTATTGGAATTAATTCTTCTTTAAATGTTTGATAGAATTCATTTGTGAATCCATCTGATCCTGGAGACTTTTTCTTAGGGAATTTATTAAATGCTTGTTAAATTTCTTTTTGTAAAATGGGACTATTTAAGTAATTTATTTCCTTTTCTGTTAACTTAGGCACTTTATATTTTTGTAAATATTCATCACTTTGAGTTAGATTGTTGGATTTGCTGCCATGCAGTTGGGCAAAAATAGTTCCTAATTATTGCTTTAATTTCTTTTTCATTGGTGGTTAATTCACCCCTTTCATTTTTGATGCTGATGATTTTTTTTCTTTCCTATTTCTAATCAAATTAACCAAATGTTTATCTATTTTGGTTGGTTTTTTTTTTTAAACTAGCTCTTAATTTTATTAATTAGTTCAGTAGTTTGTTAATTTCAATTTGTTAATCTCTCCTTTGAGTTTCAGAATTTCTAATTTAGTATTTAATTGGGGGGTTTTAATTTGTTTGTTTGTTTGTTTTTTAGCTTTTTTAGATGCATGCCCAATTTATTGATCTCCTCTTTATTTTATTCATGTAGTTATTTAGAGATATAAAATAACCCCTAATAACAGCTTTGGTTGCACCCCATAGGCTTTGGTATATTGTCTCATTCTTGTCATTTTCTTGGATGAAATTATGCATTGTTTCTGTGATTTGTTGTTTGACCCACTCGTTTTTTGAATTAGATTATTTAATTTCCAATTGTTTTTAATCTATCTTTCCCTGGCCCTTTATTGAATATAATTTTTATTGCATTGTGATCTGAAAAGGACGTATTTACTATTTCTCCCTTTTTGCATTTGATTGTGAAGTTTTTATGTCCTAATACATGTTCAATTTTTATATCGGTACCATATACTACTGAGAACAAGGTGTATTACTTTTTGTCTCTATTCAATTTTCTCCAGATGTCTATCATATCTAGGTTTTCTAGGATCCTATTAACTGCCCTAATTTCTTTCTTCTTTAATTTGTGGTTAGCTTTGTCTGATTATGCGAGGGGAAGTTTGAGAATCCCACACTAGAATAAATTTGCTTTTTATTTCTTTTTGTAATTGGCTTAATATCTTCTCTAGGAATTTGTATGCTCTGCCATTTAGTGCATATACATTTAATATCATTGCTACTTCATTGTTTAAAGTACTCAAGACATACTTTCCTTCATTCTCTCTTTAAGTAAATCTATTTTTACTTTTTCTTTATCTGAGATATCAAAACTGCTATTCCTGCTATTTTTTTACTTCAGCTGGAGCATAATAAATTCTGTTCTAATCTTTTACCTTTATTTTGTATATGTCTCTCTATGTCAAATGTGTTTCTTGTAAACAACATACTGTAGAATTTCTGTTTTTTAATCCACTCTGCTATTCACTTCTGTTTTATGGGAGTTCATCTTATTTACATTTATGATTCCTAGCTCTGTATTTCTCTCCACCCTATTTTCTCCTTTGTATATTTTTTTTCTCTCTTTCCACCATGTCCTTAGTAGGGTTTTTTTTTTTTTTGACCCACCTCACCCACTACCTTATCTTCTAATACTCCTCCCCTTTCTCTTAGCTTTTTTCCATAGTGTTTCTGCCCTGTCTTCTATCCAGCCCTTACCTCTTTCTCCTACTTCTTTATAGGGTTGGATAAATTTGTATATTCAAATAAAAGATTAAGTTATTCCCTCTTAGAACCAAAACTGATGAGATCAAACTTCAGACAGTGTTCTTCCTCCTCCCTTCTTTACCTCAATTGTAACAGGTCTTTTGTGTCTCTTCATGTGATCTAATTTGAACCATTGTACTTCCCCTTCCTCTTTTTCCAGGACAGACTTCTCCCCTACCCTTAATGTCTTTTTCTTTAATATCATCTCATCAGAGTCCATTCACAACCATGTCCTCCATCCTTGTGATACCCCACTCTGTCTGCCCCAGCAACAGATATAGTTCTCAAGAGTTTTCCTGTTTAGGGATATAAACAGTTTAACCTTTAAATTTTAAATATGTGTGTGTGTGTGTGTGTGTGTGTGTGTGTGATATTTGAATTACTTTTGTCTAGCACCTTGTAGTATATTTTCCTTGATTGTAATTCTAAAATTTTGCAACCATGTTCCTTGGCATTTTCCTTGTGAAATCTGTTTCTACAGGTAGTCAATGGATTCCTTCAATGCATATTTCTCCTCTGTTTCTAAAATATTAGGGAAGTTTTCCTTAATGATCTCTTGTAGACTGCTCTCCAGGCTTTTTTTTTTTTGCTTGGTCATGGCCTTCAGGTAGACCAATAATTTAAAACTGTCTCTTCTAAATCTATTTTCCAGATCAGCTATTTTTTCTAATGAGGTATTTAATATTTTCTTCTATTTTTTCATTCTGTATAGTTTATTTGATTCTTCGTGTCTCATAGTCTCATTAGCTTCCATTCTCCCCATTCTAGTTTTTAATGTATGATTTTCTTCAGTTAGTTTTTGTATCTCTTTTCCCATTTCATTAATTCTACTTTTGACAGAGTTGTTTTCTTCACTGGATTTTTAAAAAAAAAATTTTTTTTAATTTTTTGCATTTCACCAATTGTATTTTTAAAGGAACTTCATGGCATTTCCAAGCTTGGCTTTCCAAACTCTTGTGGTTTGTCATTTCTTATTTTTTTCCTACCTCTATCATTTGCCTTTTAAAGTCTTTTATAAACACTTTCAAGGAGCCTCTTTGGGCTTGAGACTAACTCATATCACCCTTTCGAGATTTCCTTTATGGACATTTTGTCCTTATCTGAGTTGGTGTTTTGGTCTTCTCTGACACCATAGTAGCTTTCTATGGTCAAGGTTCTTTTCTGTTTATTCCTCATTTCCTTTCCTTTTCTTTTGGTATGCCTCTTTTTTTTTTTTTACTTTTGTGGTTGAGCTTTTGTCCTGGGGTAAAGGAGGCATTGTCCCAAGCTTCCTGTAGAGTTCTGAGTCTAGGCTTTGCATACAGGCCCTTGTGCTTGCAGAGGGTAGCTTTGCCTGTTTTTTTTTCAGGAATCAGCCTAGTTTCCCAGAGTTTGCCTTCTGAGCTGGGACTGAAGTATGCCCCATTGATTTGCTCCTCTACTGAGCCAGAACCCAGGGTCTCAGTTGCTGATTTGCTGATTAAGACCCTCTCACTGGCTTTCCCAGAGTCAGTCTGAGTTGAGCTAAATATAAATACCCTTTTCACCCCAGTGAGATTTCCTTTTCTTGAAAATTTTCCAGTCTATCTTGAATTGGAGTGGTTTCATTCTATCAGCCTCTGTTCAAAGGCTTGGTTTCATGTTGTTTTCAAGAGAATTTAGGAGAGCTCAAGCAACTTCCTAGCTTCACTCTACCATCTTGGCTCCATCCCCTGACATCTGTTGTTATTTTTAAACAGGTTTTTTATTTTATAGGTTATATATTTTAAACAGGTTAATATGTATACTGAGTGAATAGAATCACACTACAAAGCATATCCTTAGTGAAATTTATAGCCATTATAAAAGAAATTATATATACTAGAAAATTAAAATAATTGAAAACTATTTATCACCCAGTTTATCATATAGGCTTAGAAGGGGAATCTATCAAGTCCAATCATATTAATGTCTTTGTCAAATGCTCTAGATGGATAATGCTGTAGTGTAACTCATGAGCCCTCACTGATATAATTCATTCCCATGATGACTGTTTGTGGATAAAAAAAATTAGCTAGACAATTAACTTTTTAGAAAGGGATATTTACTAAGGTGTTACAATAAAAATAGTTGCCACTAAGATATATCTGACACTTAAATACTCTTCCTTCCTTCGATATAGTTTCCTGGGCATTGTTAGATTATAAGGGCAATATAATTGATCCCAGTCTTATGTAGATTCATCTCACGTTTCTGTACTTTTTAAGTATTATTGATATATTTTTTTATGTATCCTCCTTACTGATTCAACCCAACTCACTAGGTTAAGCTTACAAGCATAGACTCTACAAGTAGGATGTAACAGTCAACTTGTATTCTACCTGGCTAAAAAATGTCAAAAGCATTGTATTCAATTCTGGATGAAATATTTTTGAAATGTCCTTAGCAATCTAGGAGGTAGATACAGAGAAGAGAGACCAGGAAAGTAATGGGAATGAGCATCCACTAAAGATAATATATAGCTTGGAGAAGAGAAGACTTGAAAAAGTAAGGATAAATACTGTCAAACATTTGAAAAGCTGGCATTTAGAAAAGGGATTAGACTTATAGCACCAGGTAGAAGTAAGAGAAAGGTAGATTTCAACTTTAACATAAGAGATCTTCTAACAAGTAAAGCTATTCCAGAGAGGAATGTACTAGCTCATAAATTACTTATAGATGTCATTAAGGAAAAGATTTAGGAATTTTATGGAAGGGATTCGTGTTTTAGATAAGGTCTTAGGTAGATGATCTTTAAGGTCTCTTCTGTATCTGAGATTCTGTGATTCTGCTAATTTTACTTTTTCATTATTTAAAAACTTATTAAGAAAAGGTTTAAAGAAGATTTTAAAATAACACAAGACCTCCAAAGACATTACAATGGGCAAACTTCTTTCCTCTTAAGTTTCAATTTCTCTGATTTAAAATCCTTTATCATTTATGGAAAAGGCATCATTCTATAATAAATTATAGAAAGGTATACTGATCATTACATTTGCTTAGTGGAAGAAAAACCCAAACTAACACTTACTGAATTGAACAATTAACTAAAGAAGGCTTATTTTGCCAAACCCAAGAAGAATATATAGCAAGGATACAGTGGCACTTAGGTGCTCTGAGATACCCCATCTCTCAAGTCCATATGGAAATGTATCTAGTCAAAAGAACAGGATATGATGACCTCTGTGGTCTTCAGACATATACCAAGTATGCTTCTTCTCCTCTCAAGAAAGGCCCAGATTCTATATGAGTGGGACTTTTTAATACTCATAAATGACCAGGAAGCTATATCAATGAAGCCATTAAATTCCAGGAATGTTTCTGTCACAACTGTTCTTATTTTCTACCTTTATTTAGAAAATATCCCTTTCTAAAAAGTTAATTGTCTAGCTAACATTTTTATCAATAGACAGTCATATTGGGAAATAGGTTAATAGGGACTTATGAGCTATACTGCAGCATTAGAAAGGACATACCTAATCTTTCAGTGCCATATTGGGAGGCACCTAGAGTCCTAATGACAGATGTAGATAGTTTTGCCCTAAAGATCAAATACAGTGCTGTTAATGGGACTTGGTGTAAGGACACCAGAGTTCATATTAGCTATACTTCAAAACTTAAATATCACTTTCTACAGAAATACCATTCTCTCCAGATGCTAGTACTACTCCTCCACCAAAATTAAATTATATTTATTCTAGATATATACATGGGTGTGCACATATTATTTCTCCCCATAAATGTGGTTCATCTTTAAATAAATGAATTTAAAATAATGTATTAATGGACCTTTATTAAAACGGAGGATTTCCAAGCCTTCCTGATGAAAAGACTTCATTTTAGTAGGAACTTTGAAATATTTTGAAAAACTTTGAAATCAAAAGACAAATTCAAGTGAGCAACCAGGAAAAAATCTTTATAAGTATTCACATTCTATAATGAGTGAGATAATAAAAGCATCCCCTAAAAGGGCAGCTAGGTATTTCAATAGATAGAGTGCCAGGTTCAGAGTCAAGAATACTTCTTGAGTTCAAATCTGGTCTCAGTATACTCAATATATTCATTTCAAACTCACTTACTCAATAGTTGTGTGACTCTGGGCTACTCAATTAACTCTTTTGCCTCAGTTTCCTAACTTATAAAATGATCTAGAGAAGGAAATGACAAATCATTCCAGTATCTCTTCCAAGGGATCATGAAAAATTGGATAAGACTAAAAAATGACTGAACAACAATAAAACCAGCTGCATGCCACAGTGGAGTCTTAGACCTGAAATCAGGAAAATTCTTGATCAAATCTGGCCTCAGACACTTACTACCTATGCAATACTGGGCAAATCACTTAACCTTATTTGCAACCATTATCTATTAAAATGACCTAGGAAAGCAAATGGCATCCAGTATCTTTACCAAGAAAACCCCAAACTCTCTGGGTAATGAAGAGTCAGACAGAATTGAAAACTGAATGAACAATAATAAGAACAGCAGTAATGTCATCAAGAGTATTAGAGGAAGTCAAATTAGATGGAAGGCTTATGAATGATTTTGTTGTATTTTTATGATATAAAAAGAAGAGATTAAATAAGGGAAAGTATACATTATTGATGAAAAAAGGAAGGCATAAGGGTGACTTTTTAAAAATTATTTCTCATAATCAGGAAGTGCAAGTGGAAGTGAATGGGAAGAGGTAGCCATAAATTGAACCTCATTGACATTTGAACTAGTCAAAGGAAATTAGAACAAAAAAACAAAAAAAACTTTGGTGGAAAAGTACATTCAATTCAACAGGGGGAAAAAAGAAGAATAAAGAAAAAGAAAAAAGGAAAGACAAGAAGGGTGTTAATAGGAAGGGGTTAATTATAAGCAAAATCAGCCTTAAATCAGAATATGGAGAAGTTTAAAAGAAGTTAAAAAGTTAAAAAGGAGAGGGAGAGGTAAGAGCCTATGATTAGGAGTTGGGGGAAGAAGTGGGAACAATTTGCATCAAACATAGAATATTGGTATTAAGTACATTCCTGTTCCATATTTTTATTCTTTTTTATAAAGAGAGGGTTGAAAGCAAAGAGAGAAAAGGTATAAGAAAATAGATTGGAGAAAAATATTTAAAATTAAAGGTTCGGCCCAGGCAAATGCAATGTAGCTAAGATTGGAAGGGAATTAATTGGAGGAAATGGAAAAATCTGAAGCATGTTACTCAGACAGGTGCTTCATTTCTAAGATATATAATTATTAAAATAAAATAAGATTAAGTAAAAATTAAAAGTTAAATTTTAAAATGAAAATGAAATAAATTTAAATTTTAAATATAAAATTAACAAATAAATTAAATTAAATGAAGATTAAATAGAATAATTTAAAATAGAAAATTATATTAAATTAAAATAAAAATAAGAGCCATTTCCCAAATGGTAGCCAAATTGGCAATTCTCAAGGGAAGAAATTCCCTAGTTCTCCAGAGAGAAGCTCTCTAGAGCCATAAAATGGAAAAAAAATTCAACAATAAAAAATGCTCCAAATAATTTATAATAAAAGAAATATATATTAATCAATTTCAAGTTTTCACACAACCTATCAGATAGTCAAAATTGACAAAAAAAAAAAAAAAGAAAAATGGAAATCTTGGAGAGGCAATAGTGATTTTCAACACTACTGTGCTACTTGTTCAACTTCATTATGAATAATTTTCCTCTTCCTAAAATTTAACTGTATTACTTGCCTTTTGTTCTAATTTTGTATGTTTTACATTATTGAATTTAAAATGAATTATGCTATACTTTTTTTCTTATTGGACCGGTTATGGACGACTGTGGTATAATAGATAAAAGGCTTAACTTGAAGTGAGGAAGCCCAGGTTTCAAGCACCACATTTTTCATACATTGTCTTGAATGGTCACCTTACTACTCAATGTTCTAGGAAACTCCCTAAAATTATAAATTTCATATATATATATATATATAACTGTGATATACTCTATAGCTATGAATTGGTCTAGTCATTCTGAAAAGCAATTAAGATCTATGCCCCCAAAGTTACTAAATTATAACCTTCCACTCATTAACATAATTATTAATCTATACCCCAAAGAAATCAAAGAAAAAGGAAAAGTCTTATATGTATAAGAATATTCAAAGTTTCCACTTTTTGGTGGCAAAAACCTTAGAAATGGAATATCATTTGGGGAATGATCAAGTAAATTACTGTATAAAGATATAATGGATTAGTATTGGGATTTAAGAAATGAAATAAAAGATGGTTTCAGATAAACTTGGGAAAAGATGTATGGACTAGTTCAAAGTGAACTGAATAGAACCTGAACAATTTATATTATAATATCTATACTATTGTATAGACAATTATTTTAAAAACTTAAGAACTCTGATCAACATAATCATTAATTATAACACCAGAATATGGATAGTGGATGTTACCCTTTTCCTAATAATAAGATGATAAACTCATGCAGAAGAGTAAAGTGGTAAAGGAATGAACATTTATAAAGAATTCACTATATATCAAGCACTGTGGTAAGAACTATTTATAGATATACTCATTTGATCTTCACAACTCTGAGAAATAATTGTTATTATTATCCCTATTTTACAGTTGTGGAAACTGAGGAAAACTCATTGACTTGTTCAGAGATACACAGATAGTGTCTGAGGCTGGATTTGAACTCAAGACTTCCTGATTGTAGGGATAGTGCTTTATTCACCATGCCACGTAGCTACCAGAATGAGACATATTTTTTGGACATAACCAATACAGGAATTTCTTTTGCTTAACTATTTTTTTTATGAAGCTCTTTTCTAGAAAGGATAGAGTGGGACAGAAAAAAAAAATACTTGGGAATTTTCACAAACAATTTTTTAAAAGACAGCTAAAACTTATTTACAAAGGAATATATTAAAGAAATCTATATTCCACATGCTAGAGTTGTTCTATTTCAACTTTTATTTATGGTAGCTATGAAACATTAGGATCTTCTCCAAAGTACTAATTCATGTGGTTTATTAGCATGTTCTAAAGTTCCCTTATTATATGTGAACTCATTTTATTTAGTCATATGTTTATTTTTTATTTTCTTTGTGCATATTTATTTCTGTGAAAAGACAATAATTTGTTTTAGATGCAATTAATCAAGAACAAATGAAGAACAAATTAAAAACCATTGTAATAGAAAATATTAAGAAATTGGAAAATTAGTGAAGCAAGCAACTGATTAAAAAACCTTCCAATTTTATGTTCAGGAAAATATTTTTTCCCTTAATTTCTTAAGCCTCTTAGCCAAGTTTTAAACTAGTTGCTTATCATACAGTGCTGCTCTCTTGAAGTCCCTTAGGGGAATTAGATGGCTGTGATCTGCTATGTGCCTCAAGGCAAACCTCAAGTATTTCAAGGTTCATTAGATAAGAAATTTAAACCAATAACATGGAGTACAGTAGAAGATAGAGGACTTGACTCATTTTATTATTTTTAGAATTAAATTAGAGTAAGGAATATCAACCCCAAAACTGACTATATTCTCTCTTTAGGTAAATTTACATAATTATTTCTATCACATGTAGATTTTCAGGAAAAGCAAGCAGTATGCTCACAAATTTCCTTAATTTTAAACAATTAGTACATAAGGCAATAGTCCCTGATTTATATTCTATTGTATAATTTCAAAAATGTTTTAATTTTTGCAGTTTACCTTTACCATTTGTCGATATTGTTTTCTTCCCAAATAACCTCTCCACCATTTCTGTATAATCGTCATCATTTTGTGTAAATATCTGAAATGTTAATCATGAGATGATTTCATTTTTTAAAAATTTCAATATTTTTTTGGAAAAAATCTCATTGCTAACATTTTAATTTTCAGTGTTTGTATAATATTTAGATTAAGAGATAGATGTCTGAGGTCATCTTTAGCATGGAAACCATTTTTTGATGGCCTTTTCTCACAGTCATAGTTCCATAAAGCCAGATCAGTGTAATAATAGTAGAAATAGTTTGTTAATATTGTCTCTAAACCCCACTCTATTCTTCAGTTCTCTCTACATACCCATTTACTATTCAACATGGAGAAGAGAATTGCAACAACTTGTTCAGTTAAGAAGAATTTCTCTTCCTTTAGCAAAAAAGACAAAGAAAAAAAAAGACCAGTGTATTAAATCCTGTAGAGTAAGATAAGATTTTTGAATAGTGGAAAAATCTAACAGTGACAAACTGCTTCTGATAAACCTGTCATTTGTGAATTTCTAAAGTTCCTCAGTATGTCAAATCAACACACTTAGTTTTTTAATGAGGAAACATCTCAGGATTAATATGTATCATTGTTCTAAAAAGAGTATTTTCTAGTTTAATATTTATGAGAATTTTAATGGTTTTAAAAACCCAAACAATTGCACGTTTCAAAGCTATATCTTTTTAATGATATATTTGAATTTTCATTGGTAAAAGTCAATATACCTGATATAAGCTCGAACTCTACATCCTCGAAACCAGCTCTGTATTTTAACTGCTGCATTATACTCCTTTTTCCTATGTCCATCTGCAGTCCTGAAAACATTGTTCAAAAAAGCATTCCATTAGTAATTGACATTTCAGTTTTGATACAAAGTCAGTCTGTTAAACTTTATCTTTACTTTCTTTCATTAAAATATAATTCAAATGTCACCTTTAATAAAATTAAAACATTAAATAAAGAAAGTATTTCAAACATCACAAGCTATATTTCAAAATGTACTTTCTTCTAAGGTCAATTTTAACAGCTTTACTTTTTATTTTTATAATCACTTTTTTTGGCAATGGATTTGTAAAAAAAATTTTCATTATGGAATATAAAGGAATACATACTTCTTTTAGGATACCAATATTGATGTAATTTGGAAAAAAAATCTTTTACTCTAGATAGCTAGATTTTACTGTTTAATTCCTGCAAACATAATGTGAAAGTCAGGAATTTCAACATTTTCCACTTCAGTGACCAACTGAGTCAACTACACCTATGACCCATCACATAATGTCAATCTAAATATAATCTTAAGAAAGATCACTGAAATTAAATGAGGGAGGAGACAATGTTCTGATACTTATAAAGGACATATTTTATAATTAAATGTTGATTAAAGTTGGAAAGTTTAATTGAAGCAAATCTTTTCTTAATTTCATTCACCTCCAATATGCCTACCTAAGTATTGCACAATTGTTCTGACCACAACATTCTAAATTAAGAGATAACTGGGGAGGATTTTGGGAAGGCGGCAGAGTAGATTGATAAATTTCAAGCTCTCCAGATTTCCCGAGAAATATAACAAATTTGCACCTCAGGCAAAAATAGACTGGTGAAAAATCAAGAAGACTTGGTACATAACAGAGTCCTCCAGGTACAGTCTGAGAAGATCTAAGAAAGATCCCAGTCCTGAGCAAACCCTTCCAGGCTAGCTCCACAGAAAAATCAAGTAGAGACCTGGGGTGAGCTGGGATTAATTGGGGCCTCAGCAGGGGCTACAGAAAATTTCACTTCCTGGACTATTTGTAGAGTTGAGGTTTGAGTCTGGAAAGATTGAGTGAATCTTGATTGATTAGGATTCAATCCTGGAACCAGCCCCTGGTGAGTGCAGAGGCAGTGGGAAAGGAACATTGCAGGCTACAAGTACTTGTTGGAGCATGGAACTCTTGGTTTGGGATTCCAGATCAAAGGGGAGAGCTAAGGTGGAGTTAGAGGTACTCTTATTACTCCATCCCAGGATTAGAGGTTCTTAAACTAATACATATTGTTGTTTTTTTATATGATCTGGGAAATAAATTTATTATAGAAACCACAGAAACTTACTATGGAAACAGGGAAGACCAGGGTTCATCTTTAGAATAGGACACTGAGGAAAAAAGAGCTTCTTTTTCCCCAAAGAGTAATGTAAAATGGTTCCCTGCCCAGAGAGTATTCATAGAAGAACTCAAAAAAGAATTTAAAAATCAAGTGAGAGACATTGAAGAAAAAACTAAAAACAAAATAAAAACTAATCAAAGAAAAACAAGAATATGAAAAAAATGTTAACCAGCTAGAAAAGGAGATATAGAGTTTCAAAGATGAAAATAACTTTGAAAATTAGAATTTGCCAAGGGGAAGTCAGTGAAACCATGAAAGACCAAGAAATAAAAAATCAGATTCTAAAGAATGAAAAAAGAATGTGAAATATTTTAAAATGACAGATTTGGAGAAGACATAAAGAATAGAACATATAAGAATAATTAGACTGAAAGTTGTGACCAAAAGAAGAATCTTGTCATAATGATGCAAGAAATAATCCAAAAATATTGTCTCTTTTTTGTCTTTTAAAGGAAATGATTTTTTGATCAGATATACTAAAAAGATTATAAGGAGAAGTTTTTCTTTGGGGCTAAATGATTTAATTTTAAAAAGTAATTCCTAAATCAGGAGGATAAAAAAAAAACTTTTTAAAAAAGAAAAGCTTTAAATTGGATCCAGGAAGCTAGAGGTAAATGGCCTGGTATTGCTGTAAGATAAACAAAAACAGAATGTTTTGATCACTTCATGTTATGAAATTAAAAATAATATTTTCAAGATAAGAAAATCAATACTAATTTTCCTCTGTAATTTTAAGCTATGTTGAAAGCATGAGAAAGATCAAATCATGGACAGAATTATAACTCAATTGGAATGAGATAATGATGGATGGATGGATTGGCAGCAAAAATTTCAACTCTAATTCTTCTATTTTCTTTGTCAAATAGAACAATTCATTGACTGGGAAAGATAGGGCAAAAGTGCTTAATCAGAAGTTAAAATTATGATAAACAACAAATGTAAAGAAAATACCTAACTCTTTTCAATGAATTCAAATTATCAAGTGCAGACAAACATCATCTTAGGGTACTGAAAGAAAATTCTAGTTGTGAATGACAAAAATGTTTACAAGAGTAGGAGTTCAGCCATGGGACTAGAAAAGGGCAAATTGTGGTAGCCGTTTTTTAAGAGCTCAAAACATATGAGCCCTTTGATCTCAGAGGAGAAATGAATGAGGTGGGAGACTCATAGGATGTGAAAAGAGCTCCAGTTTATTATGCCGTACAGCCTTGTTGATAAACATTTTTGCAAGTATGATCAGTGCATGAACAGTAGGCAATCCCCAGTCACAATTCAGAGAAGCAACTTGTAGATTCTGCACATGCATGGTATCTGCCAATGGGAGGAGAGCCAACCCAGCAATTCAGCAGCTCACTCAGGCAAAAGGCCCTGTTCAGACATTCCTGTACACATAGCCACTGGCTGTGACTCTCTGGCTCATCCGTTCACACAATCACAAATCATTGCTCCTTGCTCAACAAGGGCAGTTCTGCCACATGGCAGAAAACTTATTGTGCATCAAAGGCTGAGGTGGCTTTGGTACTCCCTCTCAGCAGAATCCCATACCCTTGCAATTTCCCCTTTATATCTTTTAGATAAAAAGTCGTTTCTTGAGTTGCAGGTGGAGAAAGATTAAAAAAGAATCCTAATATTTCAGGGCAACAACAAAGCAGTAACAGCATAACACACAGGACAATGCATGATTCTAATTTTAACTAGCATGAAAAGAGGTATTATCAAACCAATGTTTGATTTTTTTTTCAGTAGTTTTATCTAGATTCACATTATAATCGAGTCTGGAGTTTTAATAACTGTACTTCTGCTCCTATTTCCAATGATACTTCTTATCTAGTAAGATTTAGGTCTGTTTCTCACTTTTGACAGGAAGCATTGATACATGAGCTCTAGTGATCACAAATACAGTCTGATTTTTAATTTCAGTATACAATTCCAACAAGTATCATTGTAAAAATCTAATTTTTCTTTGGTAACAGAGAGTTTCCCCACATAAATGCATAATTCCCTCCTAGATAGGATTTAGTATAAAACTGATAGTCACTTCTCATGCCATTTGTCCTAAGATCCAGGCTCCAAGATGTTTTTTCATGTGCCAAACTGCCAGCCCAATTCTTGAGTGACAAAAATGTGCCCCATGGAGGCTTGTGTGGGGCCAACCTGATATGATCCATTTTGTAGATACACCACTGCAACCCTCCCAGGTGGATGAGAGTGTTGATATGACATAGCATCCCCTGCATGCCCAGCATGTGTCACATGATACAACCCACCCCACCTGAGACAATCCTAGACCATGGTGAGTCCAGCCTACCTTTTGGCCTCTATTGCTAGTCCTGATTGTGTGTAACATAAATCCATATATATATGAAAACATCTTGCTAGTAATTTTGGGGGCAAGTATTCTCCTCCTGTTGAACAATCACCTTTTCTTCCTTCTTTTCCTCTTCAATTCTATGGACAACTTTGAGATGTCTGGTGGGAATCCACTGCTGAAGCTTTTCTCCTTGTGGAGATACAAGCATATCCTGGCCCCCACATTGGAACCTTATAGGGTCCCTCCCATCCTTCAGAACCCTTGTTCATTACCATGTCTCATTCTTTGGAGGCCTTCTTAATGAAGATGGGGTATTATCTTTGAATGATTCTCTATGTTCACCAAGAGTATTTCATTGCTGGACTTAAATCATTTGAATCAAATTTTAAGTAATTTATTGTGTATACGGCTTTATCTATATCTTTCTAAGTGACCCTACCATCATCTCCCTTTTTTTTTTTTTAATAAATCTCTTGAGGAGCTGATTAGTTCTTTCTACAATGGTTTATCTTGTAGAATTGTAAGGAATCCCCCCCAAAAAAGGCATATAGAGAATTCCTGTAAAAACTGTTTTAATATTTTGAGGTATATGAGGGTCCATTATCAGTCTTAATGGTATGTGGGATACTCATAGAGGCAAAACAATGAAATAGGTAATTTATTACATGTGAAACAACTTCTTCTCATTGAAAGGATGAAGATACAAGCCTGAATAAGTGTCAACTGTAACATGAATGCATGTTTTTCCCATATGTGTAACACCCATTTGCCATATATCATTTGGCCTGTAACCTCTGGGGTTAGTCCCCAGCCCTACAGGTCTTTGAGAATATGGTACACAAGCTACACATCTTTTTACTATGCTTGCTGCTTCTTTCTGGGATTATAAACAATCTTAGAAGAGATCTGGCAGACAGATGCAAATGTCCATGAATTTTTATTGCTTGTTCTAGAGGGCAGTGAAGAATACATTGTGTAAGCAAACCATCCACTATTTTATTTCCTTCAAATGTAGGTCCCAGGCTATCCATATGAGAGCGGATGTGCATTATATAAAAAGGGTGAACTCTCATTAAAATCACCTCTTGTACCTCCTGAAACAATGAGAAGATAGGTCCCGTTTGAGCCTTTACATATGCTGTCTCTATTCTCTGGATTATCCCAACTGCATATTGACTATCTGAAATGATACTGATGGGTTGGTCTATTTTCAATACTTGTATTTCTCCTAGGCATTGCTTATCATAAGTGGTGAGCTGTTCAAAAACAATCCATCTATCACAATTATAACAGCCTTCCTCGGGTAACCAGCAAGAAACTTTGTAAGCAATGTCCAGGAATTTCCTAATGTCTCCTAATTGAACTGTGCACCCCTGCTCTTTTAGATATTTATATGTAGTCCTAACATATTCTTCCCTGTCTGAAGGGAGTACGATGCCTATTTTCTGCCCCATTAGATTATTTAACCATCTCTGCCTGTTCCAGAAATAGGACAGTTTGGCGAGCTCTCCCTCTGAAGTCCTCAAAGTTGTCTTGACCATGTAGCAGTGCTTGACTGAGAAGTGGTCGCTCTGGCATTCTTCTTGGTTCCTGTCCCTGTTCTTGAGAATCAGTTTTGCAGTGTCTTTTAAGAGCTCATAGCATATGAGCCCTTTGATCTTAGAGGCCTGATGAATGAGGCTGGAAACTCAGAGGATGTGAAAAGAGCTCCAGTTTATTATGCCATACAGCCTTGTTGATATACATTTTTGCAAGTGTGATCAGCATGTGAATAGTAGACAATTCCCAATCACCATTCAGAGAAGTAGCTTATGGGCTTTGCACATGCATGGTATCTAGCAATGGGAGGAGAGCTGATCCTACAATTCAGCAGCTCAATTCACAGGCAAGAGGCCCTGTTCAGACATCCCTGTTTATGTAGCCACTGACTGTGACCTTCGGCTTATACTTGTTCCCCTGATCAAATCAATGCTCCTTCCTCAACAAGGGCATTTCTGCAACATAGCATAAAACTTATTGTGTATCAAAGGTTGAGGTGGCCTTGGTATTACCTCTCAGCAGAATCTCATACCCTTGCAGCAAATATTCTAATATTCAAAATATTCTAATATTCAATGTTCTAATATTCATATAGAGGGTTAGATTCTTTAATGTGTATAATGATGAATGTGAATTTGATTCCTGATGAAATTCTGGTAATTATTACACAAAGTATGGTTTGTGAACACTTAGAAAATTAGGCAGCAATAATTTGGGATATAAGGGAAAAACCTTTTATGTTTTGGTAGATAATAAGTTCCTGATAACTTGGAAGTCTTCAAATTGGGCACTGAATTATTTTCTGAGGATTTTGTAAATGAGATTATTGTTCAGGTTAGGATTGGACTATATCAAATGTATTAATGTATTAAATACTTATTATAAACCAAACATTGTGCTAAGCACTGGGAATACAAAAAGAGGCCCCCCCAAAAAAACAAAAAACAAAAAACAAAAAAAACACAGTCTCTGCCCTCAAGGAACTCACAGTTTAGAAGAGACAACAAATATCATCAGCTTCCATAGATTTAATAATCATACCTATAGAGATGATTCTCAGTTAGCCCTAATCCCTCTTCCAAACTTCAACCTACTTCCTCAACTATTTATTATTAACAGTATCTACTATTAATAGTGTCTAGTAATAGATATTAGTACCATCAATGAGAAAGGATGATCAACAGGTTTGAAAATTGATGAAAGATCAAGGAGGTTATCCCATATTTTAAATTCAACATGTCTGAAAATGAACTCTTTTCCCCAACCTGCTATTTCTTCTGTACTTTTCTATTATTGTTAAATGTACCACCATCGTCCCTATCACCCAAAATGGCAATCTATGTTCATTCTCAATCCTTCATTCTCTCTTACCACCCAATCTTTTCCTAAGTCCTATAAATTTTGCCTTCATAGCGTCTCACATATATAATTTTCTCTCCTCTGACATAGTCACTACCCTGGTGCAGATTTTCATCAGCTCACACCTGGATTACTTCAATAACCTTTTGGTTGCTATCTAAGCCTCAGAACTC